>NC_086444.1:452520760-452831936 GCF_028390025.1 Pseudophryne corroboree
CTGTCGCCAAAAATGGAAGCTTCCTGTTCATAGGGCACGGGAAGAAGAGAGAACAATCTGGGATTTCATTACTTTCCTGGTACCAGGTGTAATTGTCTGACCCTTTCCTCGGAATAGTGTTTCCTTCCCAGCAAATGGAGATTGACACCTTGGGAATTTTGAAATCTGAAATTATCACAGTATCTTCTCTTCTCCATACTGAGCAGACAGGCTTAGATTTCAAATCACCTACAAGTGTGAATTTATATTTCCCATTTAGCCCCCTGCTAGTCACACCACTTACACAGTACACTGGCAAGTTTCTTTGGCATGCACATTGGACACAGCACGTCAGTTCTGCCTATACTGGAAATAAGTCTATCAGCCACAGGATCCGGTCTCTAGGTTGACAAGACTTAGGTCGACAGTGTCTAGGTCGACCACCATTGGTCGACATGGTTTCTAGGTCGACAGGGACAGGGACTCTAGGTCGACATGTACTAGGAAATCACATTGTATGATTTTTAAACAATTTATTTGTATATTCTTGTGGAAAATAAATATTTGGACAATCAAAAAGTTTAACTCAATACTTTGTAATATAACCTTGGTTGGCAATTACAGAGGTCAAACGTTTCCTGTAGTTCTTGACCAGGTTTGCACACACTGTAGCAGGTATTTTGGCCCACTCTTCCATGCAGATCTTCTCTAGATCTGTCATGTTTTGGGGCTGTCGCTGGGCAACATGGACTTTCAACTCCCTCCACAGATATTCTATTGGGTTGAGGTCTGGAGACTGTCTAGGCCACTCCAGGACCTTGAAATGCTTCTTACTGAGCCACTCCTTAGTTACCCGGGCGGTGTGTTTAGGGTCATTGTCATGCTGGAAGACCCAGCCACATTCCATCTTCAATGCTCTTACTGAGGGAAGGAGGTTTTTACCCAAAATCTCACGATACATGGCCCCATTCATCCTCTCCTTAATACGGATCAGTCGTCCTGTCCCCTTTGCAGAAAAGCAGCCCCAAAGCATGATGTTTCCACCCCCATGCTTCACAGTGGGTATGGTATTCTTGGGATGCCATTCATCATTCTTCTCCCTCCAAACACGGCTAGTGGAGTTTATACCAAAAAGTTTGATTTTGCTCTCATCTGACCACATTACATTCTCCCAATCCTCCTCTGGATCATCCAGATTGTCACTAGCAAACTTTAGGTGGGCCTGGACATGTGCTGGCTTAAGCCGGGGGACCTTTCGGGCGCTGCAGGATTTCAATCCATGACGACGTAGTGTGTTACTAATGGTAACCTTTGTGACTGTGGTCCCAGCTCTCTTGAGGTCATTGACCAGGTCCTCCCATGTAGTTCTGGGCTGATTCCTCACCGTTCTCAAGATCATTGATACCCCACGAGGTGAGATCTTGCATGGAGCCCCAGGTCGAAGGAGATTGTCAGTGATCATGTATTTCTTCCATTTTTTAATAATTGCACCAACAGTTATTATTATTATTATTATTATTACCAGTTATTTATATAGCGCATACATATTCCGCAGCGCTTTTACAGAGAATATTTCCCCATTCACATCAGTCCCTGCCCCAGTGGAGCTTACAATCTATTTTTCCCTACCACATGTACACGCACACACATACAGGCTAGGGTTAATTTTTGTTGGGTCCAATTAACCTACCAGTATATTTTTGGATTGTGGGAGGAAACCGGAGTCCCCGGAGGAAACCCACGCAAGCACAGGGAGAATATACAAACTCCACACAGTTAGGCCCATGGTGGGAATCAACCCATGACCTCAGTGCTGTGAGGCAGTAATGCTAACCATTACACCATCCGTACTGCCCCAACAGTTGATCTCTTCTCACCAAGCTGCTTGCCTATTGTCGAGTAGCTCATCCCAGCCTTGTGCAGCTCTACAATTTTGTCCCTGGTGTCCTTAGACAGCTGTCTGGTCTTGGACATGGTGGAGAGGTAGCAGTCTGACTGTTTGAGGGTGTGGACAGGTGTCTTTTATACAGATAACCAGTTCAAACAGGTGCCATTAATACAGGTATCGAGTGGAGGATAGAAGAGCTTCTTAAAGAAGAAGTAACAGGTCTGAGAGCCAGAAATCTTGCTGCTTGGTAGGTGTCCAAATATTTATTTCTCATACGTCCTAGGGGATGCTGGGGTCCACTTCAGTACCATGGGGTATAGACGGTTCCGCAGGAGCCATGGGCACTTTAAGACTTTTCAAGGGTGTGAACTGGCTCCTCCCTCTATGCCCCTCCTCCAGACCTCAGCTTAGAAAATGTGCCCAGGCAGACTGGATGCACTCCAGGGAAGCTCTCCTGAGTTTCTCTGAAAGACTTATGTTAGGTTTTTTCAGGGAGGACTGCTGACAAGAGTCTCCCTGCTTCGTGGGACTTAGAGGGCAGAAGTAGGAACCAACTTCCTGAATAGTTTCATGGCTCTGCTTCTGGCTGACAAGACACCATTAGCTCCTGAAGGGTACTGAACGCTAGCTGCGGCTATGTGCTCACTCCCACAGCCCGCCGTCACCCCCCTTACAGAGCCAGAAGACAGGTGAGCGTGAGAGGAAATCTTCAGTCATCGTGATGGCTAAAAGGTACCACGCAGCGGGCAGGAACGCTGCGCGCCATGCTACCCACACACACAAAGGCACTGCAGGGCGCAGGGGGGGTGCCCTGGGCAGCATGAAACCTACTAAACTGGCACTAATAAAGGGCATAAGATGCTGAGGCACAGTCCTACACCCGCCAGTATAAATAACAGTATCTGAAATATCTGAAGGGAAATGCGCCATTACGGGGGTGGGGGCTTCCTCCTCAGTCAGCCAGCACACTGCTCAGCGCCATTTTCTCTCCCTCCAGGCTGCAGAGAAGAACGCTGGTCCTCCTCCACTGTTGAACCAAATATCAGGGTGAAAAACGGGGGGCACAGTGAATTTTGGTGCTATATATTGTGTAATAATATCATTATAAAAGCGCTGCAGGTCTGTGGGCATTTTGTGTTCACAGACATTTTATTACTGGCGCTGGGTTGTGAACTGCCAAATCCTGTCTGTGTCCTTCTGACAGATTTTACTGTGGTCTGTCCCCTATAAGTCCCGGAGTGTCTGTGGTGTGGTTGTGCACGTGTGTGACATGTCTGAGGCAGGGAGATCTTCCCCTGAGGGAGCCATTTTAGGGACACAGAGTTGTAATGTGGTGGCGCTGCCAGCACACCACGAGCCTGAATGGGTGAAAGAATTACGTGATAGTGTGAATCATATCAGTAAGAGATTAGATAAGTCTGAGTCTCATGCAGAAAGCTGGAGAAAATCAGTAGAGGATGTGATTTTTCATAGTTCTGCCTTATCCACAGGCACCCCTCTGGGTCTCACAAGAGACCTTTAGCTCAAATTGTACAAACTGATACCGACACAGACTCGGATCCCTGTGTCGACGATAGTGATTCCAGGGGAATAGATCCTAAATTGGCGAAAAGCATTCAGTACATGATAGTTGCTATAAAGGAGGTCTTGGAAGTTACGGAAGCCCCTCCTGTACCTCAGGAGAAGGCTTATTTTTATAAGGAAAAGAAAATGAATGTAACTTTTCCCCCTTCTCACGAGCTAAATACTATATTTGAGAGAGTTTGGGCAAACCCTGAAAAGAAATTTCAGATTCCCAAAAGGATTCAGGTTGCTTATCCTTTCCCGGCAGAGGACAGGAAAAGATGGGAGTCACCCCCCATTAGTGCTATCGAAAAATGGTCAGATAAGTTGTCATCTGAAATTGACACGTTAGATAGAGACAAGGTACTCCTAACGTTAGGTCATATAAAAGATGCTGCTACAACATACTAGAAGCCATGAAAGATATTGGACTCTTGGGTTCAGAAGCCGCTACCATGGCAGTCTCGGCTCGGAGGGCGTTGTGGATTCGCCAGTGGAATGCTGATGCAGATTCCAAAAGAAATATGGAGGCTCTCCCGTATAAAGGTGAGGCCTTGTTTGGAGATGGGCTGGATGCGTTGGTTTCTGCGGCTACCGCAGGTAAGTTGACATTCTTGCCTTATGCTCCTGCACCGGTGAAAAAGACACAGCACTCTCACATGCAGTCCTTTCGGCGCAACAAATACAAAAAGGCCAAAGGCTCCCGTTTCTTTGCAGGAAGAGGAAAGAAATCCGCAGCGTCTCCAGGATCGCAGGAACAGAAATTAACCTCTGTTTCTGCCAAATCTGCAGCATGACGCTGGGGCTCTCTCGCAGGAGTCCCCTCGGGTGCGAGCACGTCTGAAACTTTTCAGTCATATCTGGCTTCAATCTGGTCTGGACCCATGGGTCTTACAAATAGTGTCCCTGGGTTACAAACTGGTGTTTCAAGATGTTCCCCCATGCCGATTTTTCAAATCACCCTTGCCAGCTTCTCTTCGAGACAGAGAACTAGTAACAGCTGCAATTCAAAAATTATGTCAGAATCAAGTCATCGTCCTGGTACCCTTGTCACAGCAAGGAGAAGGATTTTATTCAAGCCTCTTCGTAGTTCCGAAGCTAGACGGCTCGGTCAGACCAATTTTAAACCTGAAGAATTGAATCTCTACCTGAAAAAGTTCAAGTTCAAGATGGAATCTCTGAGAGCAGTGATTTCCAGTCTGGAGGAAGGGGACGTCATGGTGTCGGTAGACATAAAAGATGCTTACTTGCATGTTCCTATTTATCCTCCTCACCAAGCTTATCTGAGATTCACAGTACAGGATTGCCATTACCAGTTACAGGCGTTGCCGTTCGGACTCTCCACGGCACCGAGGGTATTCACCAAGGTGATGGCAGAAATGATGGTCCTACTTCGACAACAAGGAGTCAATATAATTCCTTACCAGGACAATCTCCTGATAAAAGCGAGATCCAGGGAAAAGTTTGTGCAGAACATTGCACTCTCCCTGTCAGTACTCCAACAACATGGTTGGATCGTAAATTTTCCAAAGTCGCAGTTGGAATCGACGACAAGATTGTCTTTTCTGGGGATGATACTGGATACAGAAGTACAGAGGGTATTTCTTCCGGTGGAAAAGTCTCTGGAAATCCAGAGAATGGTCAAACAAATTTTGAAACCAACAAGAGTGTCGATACATCAATGCATTCGGTTGTTGGGAAAAATGGTAGCGGCCTACGAGGCCATACAGTTTGACCGATTCCATGCCAGAGTATTCCAGTGGGACCTGTTGGACAAGTGGTCCGGATCCCACCTACACATGCACCAGATGATAATCCTGTCCTCCAAAGCCAGAATTTTGCTCCTGTGGTGGCTACACAGTTCTCACCTCCTAGAGGGACGCAGGTTCGGGATTCAGGACTGGGTCCTAGTAACCACAGATGCAAGTCTCCGAGGCTGGGAGCAGTCACGCAGGCAAAAAGCTTCCAAGGAAAATGGTCAAGTCAGGAAACCTGTCTTCACATAAATGTTGTGGAATTGAGAGACATTCACAACAGCCTTCTACAAGCGGGACATCTTCTTCAAGATCAACCCGTGCTGATCCAGTCGGACAGTGTAACAGCAGTCGCGTACATAAACTGCCAAGGCGAAACGAAAAGCAGAGAGGCAATGGCAGAGGTAACAAAGATCCTCCTCTGGGCAGAAAGACATGCAAGAGCTCTGTCGGCAATTTTCATTCTGGGAGTGGACAACTGGGAAGCAGACTTCCTCAGCAGACACGATCTCCATCCAGGGGGTTTATTTACTAATATTCGTGTTTTGTCCGTTTTGAAGGGTGTTTGAACTCGAATGGTATCGGGTGCAGTTTACTGCAACTTTTTGAATCCTGATACGGTCATTCACTAAGCTGCCGAGTTTTGCAAAATCGTTTTTTCCGATGTCGATGTGATTCGTAATATCAGGCAGTGTTTTACGGGAGTGATGAGTAAAACACTGCCTGAAAAAACACAAGGAAACCCAGCCGGATCTGTGAGATCCGTGCAGGGCTTCATTGTGTACCTTAAAAAGTTCATTAAAGTCTTTAAAATGCTGGGGAAAATTGCGTGGGGTCCCCCCTCCTAATCATAACCAGCCTCGGGCTCTTTGAGCCGATCCTGGTTGAAAAAATATGGGGGGGAAAATTACAGGGGTTCCCCCATATTTAATCAACCAGCAACGGGCTCTGCGCTTGGTCCTGGTTCCAAAAATACGGGGGACAAAAAGCGTAGGGGTCCCCCGTATTTCTGAAACCAGCACCGGGCTCCACTAGCTGGGGAGATAATGCCACAGCCGGGGGACACTTTGATATCGGTCCCTGCGGCCGTGCCATTAAAACCCCAACTAGTCACCCCTGGCCGGGGTACCCTGGAGGAGTGGGGACCCCTTCAATCAAGGGGTCCCCCCCCTCCAGCCACCCAAGGGCCAGGGGTGTAGCCCGAGGCTGTCCCCCCCATCCAAGGGCGGCGGATGGGGGGCTGATAGCCTTTTGGAAAAAATGTGAATATTGTTTTTAGTAGCAGTACTACGGGCTCTGCGCTTGGTCCTGGTTCCAAAAATACGGGGGACAAAAAGAGTAGGGGTCCCCCGTATTTTTAACACCAGCATCGGGCTCCACTAGCTGGACAGATAATGCCACAGCCGGGGGTCACTTTTATGCCGTGCCCTGCGGCCGTGGCATTAACTACCCAACTAGTCACCCCTGGCCGGGGTACCCTGGGGGAGTGGGGACCCCTACAATCAAGGGGTCCCCCCCCCCAGCCACCCAAGGGCCAGGGGTGAAGCCCGAGGCTGTCCCCCCCCATCCAATGGGCTGCGGATGGGGGGGCTGATAGCCTTTTGTGATAATAAAAAGATATTGTTTTTTCCATTAGTACTACAAGTCCCAGCAAGCCTCCCCCGCAAGCTGGTACTTGGAGAACCACAAGTACCAGCATGCGATGGAAAACCGGGCCCGCTGGCACCTGTAGTACTACTACTAAAAAAATACCCCAATAAAAACAGGAGACACACACCTTGAAAGTATAAGTTTATTACATACATGCACACCTCCAAACATACATACTTACCTATGTTCACACGAGGGTCGGTCCTCTTCTCCATGTAGAATCCATGGGGTACCTGTGGAAAAAATTATACTCACATAATCCAGTGTAGATCGGTCCTCTTCTGTTCTCTGTATAATCCACGTACTTGTCAAAAAAATAAAACGCAAACCCGACCACGCACTGAAAGGGGCCCCATGTTTTCACATGGGACCCCTTTCCCCGACTGCCAAGATGGCGATTCCCTCGGGGGAAAACGTGGTGGCCGGGGGTTAGTACATGTGAAAATGCGGTAAAACCCCTGAAAATGGGGTTTTTACAGCATTTTCCCTTTAGTACATCCCGCCCTCTCTCCCTTGTTCTTTCGTCCCTCTCTCCCTCCCCGTCTCTCCGCTTCCTCCCTTTCCTCTCCCTCTCTCTTCCTCCCCAATCTCTGTCCCCTACCCTTCCTCTCTCTTTCCTCTCTCACTCACGCCCTCTCTCTCCCTTCTTTCTCTACCCTCTCTCCTCTCGCTCTCTCCGTCTTTCCTCTCTCATACTCTCTCGCTCTCTCTCCATCCCCACTCTCTGTCCCCTCACCTTCTCACTTTCTTTCCTCTCTCACTCTCTTTCCCCCTCTTTCTGTACTCTCCCGCCTTTCTCACTCTCTCCCGCTTCTTTGTCTACCCTCTCTCCTCTCTCTCTTTCCCTCTCTCTCGCCCTTTCTTTATCCAGTAGGAAGAGAAGGCTGCTGCCCCGTATTATGTGGTACAGCCCTAGGGATATGTTCAATAGAGCGTCAGATTCTATTCGCAATGGGACTTAATGCGTGGCTACAGCTCTGCTGTGAGCTATTCAGTTACTGAAGCTGCCCCATGTAGTGAGCCCAAGACACAGGGTAATTCCATAGCTCTGGGGACTTTAACAAGGAGCTATGAGTTCACATGCGTTAACTATGGGCTTACAGCACGTGGAAATTGTCAAGTAATTGAACAGCTTCAGGCGTTAAATCCGGGAGCTGCAGCCATGCTACACCCATGGTTAATTGAATCTTCCCCAAAATGTAAGTGAATGCCTCATGGCTCGTGAGTTTACACCT
Source organism: Pseudophryne corroboree (assembly GCF_028390025.1). Lineage (NCBI taxonomy): Eukaryota > Metazoa > Chordata > Amphibia > Anura > Myobatrachidae > Pseudophryne > Pseudophryne corroboree. The sequence continues at coordinate 452,528,830 of NC_086444.1, forward strand.
GTTATTTGTCCTACTATTACCCGGTCTGTGGTGTAATATTAACGTTTGGTACTTAGGTGTTACATGTATTGGCACACACAGGGGAAGGACATGTGGATGTGGGGGTCGAGGGTAGTGGGCTTGGGGAGGGGGCCCAAAATAAATCAGTGTACCGGGCCCCAAGGTTTTTGTTGCCGGCCCTGAGTATGGATGGTGTAATGGTTAGCATTACTGCCTCACAGCACTGAGGTCATGGGTTGATTCCCACCATGGCCCTAACTGTGTGGAGTTTGTATATTTTCCACGTAATTGCGTGGGTTTCCTCCAGGTGTTCTGGTTTCCTCACACAATCCAAATATATACTGGCAGGTTAATTGGCCCCCAACAAAATTAACCCTTGTGCAAATGTGTGTGTGTGTACATGTGGTAGGGAATATACAGCAGGGACGTGCAGGCAGGGGAGGCAGAGCCTCCCCTGTCATTAATGATTACATTAATATAAAGATACTTAATACACATTCTGTGTCATAAGTATATGTTTTATATTATTATAATCATTTTTACAATTTCAAAACATGCTTAAATAACTTTTGGAGGCACCCAGAGTGGTGCCTCCCACGGACAATAATAAAGGGTAGGAAGCGGGGGGCGGGGCCAAGGAACGGGCAGTAAAAAGCCTATTTAAAAAAGCGGGGTAAGCGGCACTAGTATATGTGCCTCAGTGACAGGGGTGTGCTCTCAGCCCATATGAAAGCACGCCCCTGTCACCGATGCATATTTGATTGGGCACCAGAATCACAGCTATCCCTGGGGTCCAGCCCACTCTCCTCCCCGAGAGAGGCCCCTGGCCTGCACCAGTGCACCTGTTCCCCTGCTCACCTCTCACTGATTGCCGGTAACGGGGGTAGCTGCTCTCACTGACATTACTCCAGGTACGGGGGGCGCCGCAGCCCGACATACTCGAGCCTCCACCATCCTCGTCTTGTGAACTATGCGCTCCGCCCCTCCACAGGTCAGTGACTGTTCCTGCTGTCAGCAGCGCTGCCAGCCGGATGGTGTGTATAACCCGCCATCTCCCAGAGTCTGTGCTGAGTGCTGCCGTGTACTGACCATGGGCTGCCGTGCGCTCTGTGTTTCAGATAGCAGAGCAGCCCATGGTCAGTACACAGCAGCGCTCAGCACGGAGATTTGCGCACTGTGACGGGATATAAGGGGTTAAGGGAGGGGGGGGGGTGATTACTGTGTGTCTGCAGGGGGGTGGTGACTACTGCAGTGCATATGTGCCGAGGTATATCGGGAAGGGGGGGGGGGGGCGCTGCTGAGTACTGCATATGTGCCAGGGTATAAGGGGAGGGGGTGATTAGGTGATTACTGTAGGTCTGCCGGGGGTAGGGGAGATTACTGCAGTGCATATGTGCCGGGGTATAAGGGGGGGGGGGATTACTGTAGGTCTGCCGGAGGAAGGGGGGTGATTACTGCACTTGTGTGCTGGGGTATGAGGGGAGGGGTGGGGGATTACTGCATATTTGCTGGGGTGTAAGGGGAGGGGATGATTACTGTGTGTCTGCCGGGGGGGGGGGGGGGGGGGGGGAGTGAATACTGCATATGTGCTGGGGTTTAAGGGGTGGGGGTGATTACTGTGTGTCTGCCGGGGTACAAGGGGAGGGAGGGTGATTGCTGCATACGTGTTGGGGTATAAGGAGAGGGGGGGTGATATTGCGTGTGTGCCTGGGTATAAGAGCAGGGGACGATTACTACCGCTGTCTCAATCAACCGACCTGAAGCTGTAATCCTGCTTCCAGGCAGACCCTCCACTGCTCTCTTTAACTTCGGGCACCTCTGCTGCCCAGGCCCTGGCTGCTGTTACTCCCCAGACTTCTCAGGCATTGGCGACAGTATCAGATGGGGAATTAGCTGTGGGGGCGGTGACTTTAGCAGGCACTGGCAGCTGGCATGGGCAGCAGTACAGTAGCGGGCACTGGCGGCGGCCATAGTGGTGGTGGTAATGGGCATGCCTCACCAGCCACTGACCTCACCGCACGCCACTGATATACAGTAGAGTGTAAGATCCACTGGGGCAGGGACTAATGTGAATGGCTGAATAATCTCTGTAAAGCCCTGCGGAATATGTGTTCACTATATAAATAACTGGTAATAATAATAACCTATCGACCTGGTTTATTCATCCCTTCCCATAACCCATTCTAATAAATTGTTATTTCATCTTCATTGTGATAACACGCTGTCTGTCTGCACATTCCATTGTAGTATTTGCAATTTTATATCCCTTATGCTTTCTGTCAATAAAGTGAGTTAAAAAGAAAACAATATACACTGCCCTGAAGCCTTTTACTTGTAATGTGAGGGCACTGGGTCATTTACTTTATTGCTTTGCCGGCTTGTGCCTCACTGACCTTCAGAGAAGTGAGAATGGGGTATGTTTTTATGTGTGCTGTTGCCAATAGAGAGACATTCCTCTGCTCGTAGCAGCCTGTTTACCATCTCAAGTTTCAAATGAGTCTTATGGGCTTGTTTATCTTCTAGGAACACTGTCCAGACTGTGCCTTCTGAAATAGCAAGTTTGGTCTGACAACATACGTATGCTCTACTTTCCTGACACTTAAAACTGCTGACTGTACCAATGCTTAGACTCATGAACCACCTCTGGGTTGCAATATCATGGTAAATGTTAGTAAATGGGATGCAGTCACCATGTTGACAGTCACAATGTCATCACGAGAATGTTGACAGGATGTCAACATTGATGAAGTGTTGACATCTGCAGAATGCCAACATTAGGGTTAGGTTGCAGGGGGAGAGATAGGAAAAGAGATACGTTTTTAGTGATAGGTGTTAGTGTAGTGAATCTCCGCATCACCTAACATCCGGAAAACTACTGCACTGGTGAATGGAGATAAGTGATCACCACACTGCCGGGACCACTGTTTTGTTGACATTCTGAGCATGTCCACATTTCTTCAGTGCTGAATAATGTTGACATGGTCCCATTGTCGAAATGTAGCATATCAACACATTTAGAACGTCAACATTGACCATGCTAACATGCTAGATGTGTCAACATGGTGCATTTCGACATTAGGACCATATCGCCATTAAGAATGTCAGCAAATCATATCAAACCCTTAGTAAACACGCAGCTGTTGTATGAATTGTGTCCATCTCTGAATCAGGCCCAGTACACCTTGTGAAACCATGTTGCACTACAGGAGGGCCAGATGTACTAACGTGTTAAGGGGCATACACACGGAGAGATCCGTGCTCCATGTGTATGACCATAGCGATGCATGGCCATCATGTGACTTGATGATGTCACAGCCTGGCCCCGCCCCCGAAGTCTCCTGCAGCGTCTCCTCTCCGGGCTTCTCCTGGAGAGGAGAAATTTAAGGTAGGCAAGCATGTATTTAATACATGTTTTAGATGTATTTGGTTTTTCATTGTGATCTGAAAAATATACACTTCTGTATATTCTGCACCTGAAGTTCCAAAAGGCATCACCCACCTGCTAATTGGAAAAAATCCACTAAACCAGGGTTTCCCAGACTCTGTCCTCAATGTACCCTAACAGTCCAGGTTTTAAGGGGTATCCGTTTGGATGGTCGACCATGTTAAGGTCGACAGTCATTAGGTCGACCGCTATTGGTTGACATTGACATGGTCGACATGGACATATGGTTGACCCATGAAAATGGTCAGCACAGGGCAGGTCGACACATGAAAATGTCGACATGGCTTTTTAATAAAAAATTAGGTTTTTAACTTTTTCATACTTTACCATCCACGTGGGCTACGATTGGGAATGGTAACCTGTGCCGAATGCAGCGGTAGCGGAGCGAGGCACCTTGCCCACAGCATGGCAAACGAAGCAAGCCATGCAAGGGGACACGGTGCACTAATTGGGGTTGCTGGTCATGTTACGGAAAAAATTACACCAAAATAGTTAAAAAACCCATGTCGACCTTTTCATGTGTCAACCTGTACCATGTCGACCATTTTCATGTGGTGACTATTAGTCCATGTCGATCACATCTGTGTCAACCAATAATGGTCGACCTAATGAATTCATTAGGTCGACCAGTCATACCAGAACCGTTTTAAGGATATCCATGCTTGTGCACAAATGGTACAATCGAACTGACTGAGGTACTAATTAATGGGTGTATTTACTAAGCCTTGGATGGAGTTAAAGTGGATGGAGATAAAGTACCAGCCAATCAGCTCCTAACTGCCATGTTACAGGCTGTGTTTGAAAAATGACAGTTTGGAGCTCATTGGCTGGTACTTTATCTCCCTGTCCTCCACCATATAACTGAACCTAAGGGTGACATGTAGGCACAATTTACGTATTTTAATATTTTTCTCCAAATTTATCAATAAAAAATATTTTCTTGCAGGGGATCTGTAAAAAAAAATGCTAATACTCTAGGTGATGTAAGAAAATTTGGGAAACACTGACCTAGACTGTTGCCTTGAAGACCTATTGAATGCCATTTAAATTGAAAAAAATCTTTGCTTTTGTACGTTTAGGTGTATAACTATGGGGGTCATTCCGAGTTGATCGCTCGCTAGCAGTTTTTAGCAGCCGTGCAAACGCTATGCCGCCGCCCACTGGGAGTGTATTTTAGCTTAGCAGAAGTACGAACGTTTTTATCGCAGAGCGCCTGAAACATTTTTCTGTGTAGTTTCAGAGTAGCTCAAAACCTACTCAGCGCTTGTGATCGCTTCAGACTATTCAGTTTCGGATTTGACGTCACACACCCGCCCAGCGTTCGCCCAGCCACGCCAGCGTTTTCCCTGGCACGCCTGCGTTTTTCCGAACACTCCCTGAAAACTGTCAGTTGCCACCCAGAAACGCCCACTTCATGTCAATCACTCTGCGGCAACCAGTGCGATTGAAATGCATTGCTAAACCCTGTGCAAAACTGCATCGTTCATTGTGCCCGTACGTCGCGCGTGTGCACCGCGCCGCATACGCATGCGCAGAACTGCCATTTTTTAGCTGATCGCTGCGCTGCGAACAAATGCAGCTAGTGATCAACTCAGAATGACCACCTATGTACGCTTATGAACCTTGCCTGCACCCAGGAAGGAATACCCAGCACCAGGGCCATATGAGCAATGGGGCAGATGGTGCTGCAGGCCCCAAAAGAAAATAGGCTCACAGGAACCACTGCAATTTGCCACCAGTGCAGCGCGATTAGCTAACTACAGTAGCATCACAAATCTTTCAGTACGCGCTGAGACCCACCCACCCTGCTGCTCACCTCTCACCCGCCCTGCTGCCCATCTCCGTCGGTGCACAGGTGGAGTCCAACAGGTAGCGCAATACTGTGGTGTGGGGAGGTAGCGCAGTAATGTGGTGTGGGAATGTAATGCAGAACAGTGGCGTGGGGAGGTAGATGTAGTGTGGGAATGTAGTCTGGGGAGGTAGTGCAGTAAAATAGTTTGGGGAGGTATTCAGGACACAGCCCTTTCTTGGTTCTCATCCTACCTATCTATTCGCTCCTTTGGTGTTCGTCTCTCTGATTCCACCTCCTCTTCGCTACCTCTCTCAGTTGGAGTACCGCAAGGCTCAGTCTTAGGTCCTCAGCTTTTCTCTATCTATACCACATCTCTTGGCAAACTAATCAACTCTTTCGGATTTCAGTATCTGTATGCGGATGATACTCAAATCTACCTATCCTCCGCACATTTGTCACCATCTGTATTGGGCCGTGTCACTGAATGCCTTTCTGTCATTTCATCCTGGATGACCTCTTGCCACCTCAAACTTAATATTTCCAAAACAGAGTTAATTATATTTCTCTGACGTCCTAGTGGATGCTGGGAACTCCGTAAGGACCATGGGGAATAGCGGCTCCGCAGGAGACAGGGCACATCTAAAGAAAGCTTTAGGATCACCTGGTGTGCACTGGCTCCTCCCCCTATGACCCTCCTCCAAGCCTCAGTTAGATTTTCTGTGCCCGACGAGAAGGGTGCACACTAGGGGCTCTCCTGAGCTCTTTGTGAAAGTTTTAGTTTAGGTTTATTATTTTCAGTGAGACCTGCTGGCAACAGGCTCACTGCATCGAGGGACTAAGGGGAGAAGAAGCGAACTCACCTGCGTGCAGAGTGCATTGGGCTTCTTAGGCTACTGGACATTAGCTCCAGAGGGACGATCACAGGTTCAGCCTGGATGGGTCACCGGAGCCGCGCCGCCGGCCCCCTTACAGAGCCAGAAGAGCGAAGAGGTCCGGAAAAATCGGCGGCAGAAGACTTTCCTGTCATCAGATAAAGGTAGGCGCACAGCACCGCAGCTGTGCGCCATTGCTCTCAGCACACTTCACACTCCGGTCACTGAGGGTGCAGGGCGCTGGGGGGGCAGCGCCCTGAGACGCAATAAATCGTTAGAAAACCTTTTATGGCTAAAATAAATGCATCACATATAACTCCTGGGCTATATGGATGCATTTAACCCCTGCCAAAACATACAAGAAAACGGATGATAAGGACGCCGAGAAAGGGGCGGAGCCTATCTCCTCAGCACACTGGCGCCATTTTCCCTCACAGCTCAGTTGGAGGGAAGCTCCCTGGCTCTCCCCTGCAGTCACTACACTACAGAAAGGGGTTAAAAAAGAGAGGGGGGCACAAATTAGGCGCAGTATAAACAATACAGCAGCTATAAAGGGAAAAACACTTATATAAGGTTATCCCTGTATATATATAGCGCTCTGGTGTGTGCTGGCAAACTCTCCCTCTGTCTCCCCAAAGGGCTAGTGGGGTCCTGTCCTCTATCAGAGCATTCCCTGTGTGTGTGCTGTGTGTCGGTACGTTTGTGTCGACATGTATGAGGAGAAAAATGATGAGGAGACGGAGTAGAGTGTCTGTAATAGTGTTGTCACCCCCTGGGGGGTCGACACCTGAGTGGATGTACTGTGGAAATTGCGTGACAGTGTCAGCTTTGTATAAAAGACAGTGGTTGACATGAGACAGCCGGCTACTCAGCTTGTGCATGTCCAGACGTCTCATATAGGGGCTCTAAAGCGCCCGTTACCTCAGATACAGACGCCGACACGGATACTGACTCCTGTGTCGACGGTGAAGAGACAACCGTGATTTCCAAATAGGGCCACACATTGCATGATTGAGGCAATGAAAAAAGTTTACACTTTTCTGATAAGAATACCACCAAAAAAAAGGGGTATTATGTTGGGAGGAAAAACTTCCTGTAGTTTTCCTGAATCTGAGAAATAAAATGCGTGGGTTTCCCCCCGATAACAATTGATAATTTCTAAAAAGTTATTGGCAGTATACCTTTTCCCGCCAGAGGTTAGGGTGCGTTGGGAAACACCCCCTAGGGGGGATAAGGCGCTCACACGCTTGTAAGAACATGGGCTCTACCCTCTCTTGAGATGGCCGCCCTCAAGGATCCTGCTGATAGAAAGCAGGAGGGTATCCTAAAATGTATTTACACACATACTGGTGTTATACTGCGACCAGCAATCGCCTCAGCCTGGATGTGCAGTGCTGGGTTGGCGTGGTCGGATTCCCTGACTGGAAATATGATATCCTAGATAAGGACAGTATATTATTGCCTATAGAGCAATTAAAAGATGCATTTCTATATATGCATGATGCACAGCGGAATATTTGCCGACTGGCATCAAGTATAAGTGCGTTGTCCAATTATACCAGTAAAGTGGTCAGGTGATGCGGATTCCAAACGGCATTTGGAAGTATTGCCTTAAAAGAGGGGATGTACCCCAGGTCGCCTCTCAAAATAAGACGCCGTATTATCAGGCGCAGGCCTGGTTGGCAAGCGGACAAAAGGGTTCCTCTTTTCTGCTCGTGACAGAGGGAGAGGAAAATGGCTGCAGAGATCAGCCAGTTCCAAGGAACAGAAACTCTTTTCCGCCTCTGCCAAGCCCTCAGTATGACGCTAGGGCTTTACAAGTTCAGGCACGGTGGGGTCCCGTTCTCAATGAATTTCAGTGCGCAGTGGGCTCACTCGCAAGTAGACCCCTGGATCCTTCAGGTAATATTTCAGGGGTACAAATTGGAATTCGAGACGTATCCCCCTCGCCGTTTCCAAAGGTCTGTTTTACCGACGTCTCCCGCTGACAGGGAGGCAGTTTTGGAAACCATTCACAAGCTGTATTCCCAGCAGGTGATAATCAAGGTACCCCTCCTGCAACAGGGAACGGGGTATTATTCCACACTATTGTGGTACCGAAGCCAGACGGCTCGGTGAGACCGATTTTAAAATCTAAAATCTTTGAACACTTGCATACAGAGGTTCAAATTCAAAATTGAGTCACTCAGAGCAGTGATTGCAAACCTGGAAGAAGGGGACTACATGATGTCTCGGGACATCAAGGATGCTTACCTTCATGTCAAAATTTACCCTTCTCACCAAGGGTATTTCAGGTTATGGTACAGAACTGTCACTATCAGTTCGGACGCTGCCGTAGGGATGGTCCACGGCACCCCGGGTCTTTACTGAAGTAATGACCGTAATGATGATATTCCTTCGAAGGAAGGGAATTTTAGTTATCCGTTACTTGGACGATTCCCTGATAAGGGTAAGATCCAGGGAACAGTTGGAGATCGGTGTAGCACTATATCAGGTAGTGTTGCGGCAGCACGATTGGATTCTCAATATTCCAAAATCGCAGCTGGTTCCGACGACTTGTCTTCTGTTCCTAGGGATGATCCTGGACACAGTCCAGAAAGAAGGTGTTTCTCCCGGAGGAGAAAGCCAGGGAGTTATCCGACAGGAACCTCCTAAAACCGAACCAAGTCTCAGTGCATCAATGCACAAGGGTTCTGGGTAAAAATGGTGGCTTCCTACGAAGCAATCCCATTCGGCAGATTCCACGCAAGACTTTCCAGTGGAACCTACTGGACAAATGGTCCGGGTCGCATCTTCAGATGCTTCAGCGGATAACCCTGTCACCGGGGACAAGGGTATCCCTCCTGTGGTGGTTGCAGAGTGCTCATCTTCTAGAGGGCCGCAGATTCGGCATTCGGGACTGGGTCCTGGTGGCCAGGGATGCCAGCCTGCGAGGCTGGGGAGCAGTCACACAGGGAAGGAATTTCCAGGGCTTATGGTCAAGCCTGGAGACATCTCTTCATATAAACATTCTGGAACTAAGGGCCATTTACAATGCCCTAAGTCAAGCGAAACCCCTGCTTCAGGGTCAGGCGGTATTGATCCAATCGGACAACATCACGTCAGTCGCCCACGTAAACAGACAGGGCGGCACGGGAAGCAGGGGGGCAATGGCAGAAGCTGCAAGGATTCTTCGCTGGGCGGAAAATCATGTGATAGCACTGTCAGCAGTGTTCATTCCGGGAGTGGACAACTGGGAAGCAGACTTCCTCAGCAGACACGACCTTCACCCGGGAGAGTGGGGACTTCACCCAGAAGTCTTCCACCTGATTGTAAACCGTTGGGAAAAACCAAAGGTGGACATAATGGCGTCCCGTCTAAACAAAAAACTAGACAGATATTGCGCCAGGTCAGGGGACCCTCAGGCAATAGCGGTGGACGCTCTGGTAACACCGTGGGTGTACCAGTCAGTGTATGTGTTCCCTCCTCTGCCTCTCATACCAAAAGTACTGAGAATCATAAGAAGGAGAGGAGTAAGAACTATACTTGTGGTTCCGGATTGGCCAAGAAGGACTTGGTATCCGGAACTTCAAGAGATGCTCACGGACGAACCGTGGCCTCTACCTCTAAGAAAGGACCTGCTCCAGCAGGGGCCTTGTCTGTTCCAAGACTTACCGCGGCTGCGTTTGACGGCTTGGCGGTTGAACGCCGGATCCTGAAGGAAAAAGGCATTCCAGATGAAGTCATCCCTACCCTGGTCAAGGCCAGGAAGGACGTAACCGCAAAACATTATCACCGCATTTGGCGAAAATATGTTGCGTGGTGGGAGGCCAAGAAGGCCCCTACAGAGGAATTTCAACTGGGTCGTTTCCTCCATTTCCTGCAAACAGGACTGTCTATGGGCCTAAAATTAGGGTCCATTAAGGTTCAAATTTCGGCCCTGTCGATTTTCTTCCAAAAGGAACTGGCTTCAGTGCCTGAAGTTCAGACATTTGTAAAAGGGGTACTGCATATACAGCCTCCTTTTGTGCCTCCAGTGGCACCTTGGGATCTCAATGTTGTGTTGAGTTTTCCTAAAGTCACATTGGTTTGAACCACTCACCACTGTGGACTTAAAATATCTCACATGGAAGGTGACGATGCTGTTAGCCCTGGCTTCAGCCAGGCGTGTGTCAGAATTGGCGGCTTTATCATATAAAAGCCCTTATTTAATATTTCATTCTGACAGGGCAGAATTGAGGACTTGTCCTCAATTTCTACCTAAGGTGGTTTCTGCATTTCACATGAAGCAACCTATTGTGGTACCTGCGGCTACTAAGGACTTGGAGGATTCCAAGTTGCTTGACGTGGTCAGGGCCCTGAAAATATATGTTTCCAGGACGGCTGGAGTCAGAAAATCTGACTCGCTGTTTATCCTGTATGCACCCAACAAACTGGGTGCTCCTGCTTCTAAGCAGACGATTGCTCGTTGGATTTGTAGTACAATTCAGCTTGCACATTCTGTGGCAGGCCTGCCACAGCCAAAAATCTTAAAATGCCCACTCCACAAGGAAGGTGGGCTCATCTTGGGCAGCTGCCCGAGGGGTCTCGGCTTTACAACTTTGCCGAGCAGTTACTTGGTCAGGAGCAAATACGTTTGTAAAATTCTACAAATTTGATACCCTGGCTGAGGAGGACCTGGAGTTCTCTCATTCGGTGCTGCAGAGTCATCCGCACTCTCCCGCCCGTTTGGGAGCTTTGGTATAATCCCCATGGTCCTTACGGAGTTCCCAGCATCCACTAGGACGTCAGAGAAAATAAGAATTTACTTACCGATAATTCTATTTCTCGTAGTCCGTAGTGGATGCTGGGCGCCCATCCCAAGTGCGGATTGTCTGCAATACTGGTACATAATTATTGTTACCAAAAAATTCGGGTTATTGTTGTAGTGAGCCATCTTTTATAGAGGCTTCTCTATTATCATGCTGTTAACTGGGTTCAGATCACAAGTTGTACAGTGTGATTGGTGTGGCTGGTATGAGTCTTACCCGGGATTCAAAATCCTTCCTTATTGTGTACGCTCGTCCGGGCACAGTATCCTAACTGAGGCTTGGAGGAGGGTCATAGGGGGAGGAGCCAGTGCACACCAGGTGATCCTAAAGCTTTCTTTAGATGTGCCCTGTCTCCTGCGGAGCCGCTATTCCCCATGGTCCTTACGGAGTTCCCAGCATCCACTACGGACTACGAGAAATAGAATTATCGGTAAGTAAATTCTTATTTTCCACCGGCCAATAGTAGTTACCAACCTGATATCTCTATCACTGTTGATAACTCAGCAATCATCCCTACTCCACAAGCTCGCTGCCTAGGTGCAGTGCCGTAACTAGGCATTTTAGCGCTGTGTGCAAGAAACAATAGTGGCGCCCCCCCCCCCCTGCGCAAAAAAATTATAGGGGCGTGGCTTCATGGGGAAGGGACGTGGCCACAAAATAATAGCAATTCATACTACGGTGCACAGTAGTCTACATTATTCAAATTATGCTGCACAGTAGCGCCACTACACCAGGTAGAGCCCCTTTTATACATTACAGCAGACAGCGTCCCCCTTTTTACACATTACGGCAGCCAGTCCCCCTTTTTACACATTGCGGCAGCCAGTCCCCCTTTTTACACATTGCGGCAGCCAGGCCCCCTCTTTACACATTGCGGCAGCCAGTCCCCCTTTTTACACATTGCGGCAGCCAGTCCCCCTTTTTACACATTACGGCAGCCAGGCCCCCTCTTTACACATTGCGGCAGCCAGTCCCCCTCTTTACACATTGCGGCAGCCAGTCCCCCTTTTTACACATTACGGCAGCCAGTCCCCCTTTTTACACATTGCGGCAGCCTGGACCCCTTTTTACACATTGCGGCAGCCAGTCCCCCTTTTTACACATTGCGGCAGCCAGGACCCCTTTTTACACATTGCGGCAGCCAGTCCCCCTTTTTACACATTACGGCAGCCAGGCCCCCTCTTTACACATTGCGGCAGCCAGTCCCCCTCTTTACACATTGCGGCAGCCAGTCCCCCTTTTTACACATTACGGCAGCCAGTCCCCCTTTTTACACATTGCGGCAGCCAGGACCCCTTTTTACACATTGCGGCAGCCAGGCCCCATCTTTACACATTGCGGCAGCCAGGCCCCCTTTTTACACATTGCGGCAGCCAGGACCTCATTTTACACATTGCGGCAGCCAGGAACCCTTTTTACACATTGCGGCAGCCAGGCCCCCTTTTTACACATTGCGGCAGACGGTGTCCCCCTGAGAGAGAGAGAGAGAGGGATATACTTACCTTCTCCCCGCTGACAGGCTCCTCGTGCTGGCATCTCCCTCTCGGTGCAGGCAGTGAGGTGAGAAGGAGGCGGAGGGAGGGGGATTGGAGCCGCAGCAGCGCTATTTGATTGGTAGTAAGCGCCGCTGCAGCATCCCCCTCTCCTTCCGTATTGGTTGCCTGGCGCTGCTGTGGATGCTGGGATGAAGGAACCGCATCCCAGCATCCATAGCAGCGCCGGGCAGCCAATACAGAAGGAGAGGGGGATGCTGCAGCGACGCTTACTACCAATCAAATAGCACTGCTGCGGCTCCCTGCTCCCCCTCCCTCCTCCTCCTTGAACGCTGCCCGGCGCTGGTCTCTTCTCCCTCCAGCGCCGGCGCACGGCGCAGAGCAGAGGCGGCATGTAATGATTCAATTTGACTCATTACATGCCGCTGGCCGTTGCGCCCTCAGGGCAACTGCGCTGTGTGCCAAGACCACTTGGCACACACGTAGTTACGGCCCTGGGTGTAGATAGCAGTGAGGGAGAGTGTAGGGAGCAGTGAGTGAGGGTTGTTATAGAGAGCAGTAAGGGAGGGTGGGAGCAGAGCTGTTTCTTGCAATTATTGCTCCCAGTGTGACAGGAGGGTGGGTTGGGTCCAAGCAATAGGTATCTAACGGTGGCATGACATCAGCAGATGCCAGCAAGGGTTGGGGGCTGGCAGGCCCTGGGTGGGAGTAAGAAGCAGTGAGGGTGAGTGTAGGGTCCAGTGAAGGTGAATGTAGGGTGCAGTGAGGTTGAGTGTAGGGAACAGTGAGGGACAATTAGTGTGGAGCTGCTGAGCCCATGTGTGTGTAAGCTGGCTGCTGTATGTAAATCCCCCCCTCACCCACATATCATGCTGGCCACTGATTTCAAAAACCCTACCGCCATATTATGCTGACAGCTGTGTTTATTATCTAAATCCCCCCCCCCCCCCCCTGTGCCTCACCAGTCTGCTCCTCTGCCTCAGCCCGCTACTGCTCAGAACTCTCCTTCCTACACTCACGTATATGTGGAGGTGGAGCTCCGGAGATCTGCTTCAGTCTAACACAGCCGCTGCTGACTGCTCCTTCAAGGGAGACAGGCAAGCCGCAGCAGCGCTGAAGCGTCCGGCGGCGGCGGATTGATGTGATCGCGGGTGCTGGCAGGCCGCGGTGGACGCGGGTGGGCGGCCGCGGGGAGGGGTTGCTGACAGCCTGTAAAGGACTCCCTTCAAGGGAGGCAGGAGAGCGGCGGCGGCAGATTGTGATCGCGGGTGGGAGGCCGCGGGGTGGGGTTGCTGACAGCCTGGAAAGGACTCCCTTCAAGGGAGACAGGCAAGCGGCAGCGCTGAAGCTGCGGGCGGGCAGCGGTAGCAGATTGATGCTATCGCGCGTGCTGGCCGGCTGTGTCATGTGGTGGATGGGGATTGCTGCGGAGGGGAAGATGTGCCAGTTCTCCGCCCTCAGTGCATATGCGCTGTGGGCGGAGCACACTCTGCACACACCTAGTTACGGCTCTGCCTAGGTGTCATTCTTGACTCTGAACTGTCCTTTGTTACCCACATTCAGTCTGTCTTAAGATCATGTTACATAAATCTAAAGGGCCCTATACATTAGAACGATAATGTCCGATTTCACCCGATTTCGGGCATTCGGGACGATATATTGGGTGAAATCGGGCATTTTGGAGGTGTTTCCGATCCGATCCGTGAGCATCGGATCGGATCTCCTAGATTGAATGTGCTGCACTAACGATCATGTCCGACCCCGCAGGCATGGCTGGGATCGCGTACGATACATCGTATGCAAAAGGACCGCATACGATGTATCATATGCGATCCTGCCGCCCAGGAAGCTGCCGGGCAGTTCAAGGAAAATCGCCTCCGACTTCAGCCTCAGACATATCGTTGTAGTGTATGGGGCCCTTAAGAAACATCCAAAATACGACCATATCTTACACAAGACACAGCAAAAACTCCAATCCATGCTCTCATTGGCCCTCATTCCGAGTTGTTAGCTTGCTAGCTGCATTTAGCAGCATTGCACACGCTAGGCCGCCGCCCTCTGGGAGTGTATCTTAGCTTAGCAGAATAGCGAACGAAAGATTAGCAGAACTGCTACTAAATAAATGCTTGCAGTTTCTGAGTAGCTCCAGGCCTACTCCTAGATTGCGATCACCTCAGTCCGTTTAGTTCCTGGTTTGACGTCACAAACACGCCCTGCGTTCTGCCAGCCACTCCACCGTTTCTCCAGCCACTCCTGCGTTTTTACCTGTCACGCCTGCTTTTTTTAGCACACTCCCTGAAAACGGACAGTTTTCACCCAGAAACACCCACTTCCTGTCAATCACACTACAATTACTCGAGCGATAAAAAAACGTCGCTCGAGCTTGTGTAAATCTCCAAAGTTTTGTGTAAAATAATTTAGCGCATGCGCTCTGCGTACCATGCGCATTTAGCAACAAATCGCAGCATAGCGAAAATCGTCAACGAGCGAACAACTCGGAATGACCACCTTTATCTCCCACATTGATTATTGTTATAGTCTCCTGACAGGTCTTCCCAAACATAGGCTCTCACCACTACAATCCATTTTGAATGCAGCTGCGGGGCTAATCTTCCTCGCTAGACGTTCATCATCTGCAGTTCCGCTCTGTCAGTTCCTCCATTGGTTACCAGTATTCTACCGTATTAAATACGTTCGCAATTTTAAGATGCTAAGATTCACTCCCAGTAGGCGGCGGCTTAGCATGAGCAAATCTGCAAAAATCCGCTTGCGAGCGAACAACTCGGAATGAGGGCCCATGTGCACTGCAGGGGGGGCAGATATAACATTTGCAGAGAGAGTTAGATTTGGGTGGGTTATTTTGTTTCTGTGCAGGGTAAATACTGGCTGCTTTATTATTACACTGCAATTTAGATTGCAGATTGAACTCACCACACCCAAATCTATCTCTCTCTGCACATGTTATATCTGCCTCCCCTGCAGTGCACATGGGCCCTCATTCCGAGTTGTTCGCTCGGAATTTTTCATCGCATCGCAGTGAAAATCCGCTTAGTACGCATGCGCAATGTTCGCACTGCGACTGCGCCAAGTAACTTTACTATGATGAAAGTATTTTTACTCACGGCTTTTTCTTCGCTCCGGCGATCGTAATGTGATTGACAGGAAATGGGTGTTACTGGGCGGAAACACAGCGTTTCAGGGGCGTGTGGCTGAAAACGCTACCGTTTCCGGAAAAAACGCAGGAGTGGCCGGGGGAACGGTGGGAGTGCCTGGGCGAACGCTGGGTGTGTTTGTGACGTCAACCAGGAACGACAAGCACTGAAATGATCGCACAGGCAGAGTAAGTCTGGAGCTACTCTGAAACTGCTAAGTAGTTAGTAATCGCAATATTGCGAATACATCGGTCGCAATTTTAAGAAGCTAAGATTCACTCCCAGTAGGCGGCGGCTTAGCGTGTGTAACTCTGCTAAATTCGCCTTGCGACCGATCAACTCGGAATGAGGGCCATGGTTTTGCCCAACTGCTAAAAAATTTCCTGCTGCGATCAACTTGGAATTACCCCCTCTGTTTCCTGTGAACAATGCAGTCAATGTTCACAAATCTGTGAAGGGGCTGGGGGAGAGGGCCCAGAGCCCCACTGGTTAAGGCAGGCATGTCCAAACTGCGGCTCTCCAGCTGTTGTGAAACTACATATCCCAGCATGCCCTGACACAGTTTTGCTGTCAGGGAATGCTAAAGCTGTGTCAGGGCATTCTGGGATGTGTAGTTTCTCAACAGCAGGAGGGCCGCAGTTTGGACATGCCTGGGTTAGGGTCTATTAAAACTATGATGTCAGATATATCATCCCAGCTCATTGCAAATGTGCAGAAAACTCAGCTACCACAACAAGCTGTTGCAGATTTAGCTGCTAGGGCAGATGCACAGCACCCCCTGTCTCATGCAGGTCCTCAGAAGCATGGTTTACCTGCTATTCTATATGATTCAGATGATGATATACAGGATGATGGGGATGACCTGGACCCCGTTAGTGGGGATCCCGATGCTGCTCAAGGGATTGAAACCCTCATTTTGGCTATAAGGGATGTGTTAAAGCTCCCTCTAGAGGACGCTGCATCACAGCAGTCGGTTTTCTTTGTACAAAACAAGCATAATGGGGGTAATTCCAAATTGATCGCAGCAGGAAGTTTTTTAGCAGTTGGGCAATACCATGTGCACTGCTGGGGGGGCAGATATAACATTTGCAGAGAGAGTTAGATTTGGGTGGGTTATTTTGTTTCTGTGCAGGGTAAATACTGGCTGCTTATTCAAGCTGGCCTGGAAAAATCAAGACAAAAAATTCCAAGTGTCCAAAAAGTTTTTGCGCACTTTCCCATTTGCTCCTAAAGGTAGAAAATTTTGGGAGTAACCCCCTGGGGTGGATGTCTCAGTCTCCCGCCTGTCTAAAAAGGCAGTGCTGCCCACCCCGGGCTCCTATACGATGAAGGATCCTGGGGATAGGAATATAGAGACTACCCTAAAATCTATATACACAGCAGCCGGTATATCACAAAGACTGGTCATTGCGGGTTACTGGATGACCCATGCTATTCATTCTTGGGCCACTCAGATTCAGGGGGGCCTCTCGGGATATATGCCCTTAGTTTCTATGGTAACCCTCCTGAAGCACATTCAGGACACTACCTGTGTCCTCTGTGATCCGCTCAAGGAGATGGGGAACATTAATGCTCGGACTTCTGCCATGGCAGTGTTGGCGCGCAGGGCCTTGTGGTTGCATCAGTGGATTGCGGACGCATAATCCAAACGTAGTGTGGAATCCCTCCCCTTTTCTGGGGAGTGGCCTTTTGGGGTCGAATTGGATACCTGGATTTCCAAAGTTAGGGCTGGGAAATCCACGTTTCTCCCCTCTGCTTCCACTAAGGCCTCAGCATGATGGTGCCCACCCAGCCCGAGGGGATCTCGAGGTGGGAGCTCGACTGCGTCACTTCAGCCGCATCTGGGAGACTTCCTGCGAGGATGCCTTGGTCATAGATCTCGTTTTTCAAGGCTACAGGCTGGAGTTCGACTGTACTCCCCTTCAACGATTTTTCAAATCATGCTTGCCCGCTTTGGAGGATATGCACGTTACGATACAACAGTCAATATAGAAGTTGGTTCAGTCCCACGTCATTGTTCCAGTACCACTACCGCAATGCGGCACAGGGTTTTACTCAAATCTGTTTGTGGTGCCAAAACGGGACGGTTCGGTCAGACCCATTTTGAATCTCAAATCTTTGAATCCTTACTTGAAGGTGTTCAATTACAAAATGGAATGCCTGCGAGCAGTGATTGCGGGCCTGGAAGAACGGGAATTTATGGTCTCCTTGGATATCAAGGACGCCTATCTCCATATTTTGATTTGGCCGCCTCATCAGGCGTACCTACGGTTTGCACTACAGGACAATCACTTCCAATTCCAGTTACAGCCATTTGGACAGTCCACAGCCCTGAGGGTATTCACGAAGGTGATGGCGGAAATGATGTTCCAATTCCGGGTCCAGGGGGTCAATGTGGTCCCTTATCTGGACGACCTTCTAATAAAAGCACGATCCAGGGATCTTTTGTTACTCCATATCGACTGCACCATCCATCTTCTATCAGACCATGGGTGGATCCTCAACTTGCAGAAGTCCCACCTGGAGCCAATTCAGAGGCTCCAGTTCCTGGGTATGTTGCTAGATACTGTGGCCCAGAATGTGTTTCTACCAGAGGACAAGGTGAAAACACTTCAGGAGATGGTCCGCATGGTGCTCTGGCCTCCTTGAGTGTCCATCCATCTCTGCATAAGATTGCAAGGAAAAATGGTTGCCTCATACGAGGCGATCCAGTATGGGAGGTTCCGTGCCAGAACATTTCAATTGGATCTCCTGAGTAAGTGGTCCGGTTCGCACCTCCAGATGCACCGGCTGACTCAGCTGTCACCTCAGGCCAGGATTTCTCTCCTGTGGTGGCTACAGTCCTCCAATCTCCCAGAAGGCTGGAGTTTCGGGATTCAGGATTGGACCCTCCTCATGACGGATGCAAGTCTACAGGGATGGGGAGCTGTCGCCCAAGGGGCGCAGTTCCAGGGAAGGTGGTGAGCCCACAATGCCAACCTTCCAATCAGCATTCCGAAACGTCAGGCGATCTACAATGCTCTGCTTCAGGTCTCTCCTTTGCTCAAGGATCACGCGATCCAGGTACAGTCAGACAACGCCACGGCTGTGGCATATATCAATCGTCAAGGAGGGACAAAAAGCAGAGCCTGCATGCGAGAGGTGTCAAAAGATACTCCTCTGGGCGGAACAAAATGCAAGAGCGATGTCAGCAATCTTCATTCCGGGTGTGGATAACTGGGAGGTGGACTTCCTGAGTCATCATGATCTCCACCTGGGGGAGTGGGGGCTCCGCCATCTGGTGTTCCAATAGATCATCGACCGGTGGGGTTGCCCACAAATAGACATAATGGCTTCTCATCTCAACAAGAAACTTCCCTGGTATTGCTCACAGACCATGGACCTTCAGGCGAGGGCAGTGGACGTACTGGCGTTACCTTGGCCGTACCGGCTGGTCTGCCTGTTTCCTCCGATTCCATTGCTCCCAAGGGTGCTAAAGCGAATAAGGAATCAAGGTGTCCATGCAATCCTGATTGACCCGGATTGGCCTCGGATGTCGTGGTACGCGGATCTTCTAGACATGCCCGTCGAAAACCCTTGGCCTATACCACTAAGAAGGGATCTTCTTCACCAAGGACCGTTCGTCTACCCGGACTTACAGCAACTTCGTTTGACAGCATGGAGGTTGAGCAGAACATCCTAGCTCAAAAGGGCCTTTCCAAAACGGTTATTGCTACCATGGTTCAGGCCAGGAAACCTGTGACGTCAAAACACTATCATATCTGGAGGAGATATGTTTCTTGGTGCGAGGAACAGACATATCCGCCTGCAGTATTTCACTTGGGACGTTTCCTACGTTTCCTGCAGGCTGGTGTGGATAAGGGCTTATGTCTGGGATCCATTAAGGTCCACTTTCAGCCCTCTCCATTTTCTTCCAGAAGAAATTGGCAGTGTTGCCTGAAGTTCAGACCTTCTTGCAAGGGGTGCTCCACATACAACCTCCTTTTGTGCCGCCTACGGCACCCTGGGATTTGGATGTAGTGTTGGCATTTCTACAGTCCTCCTGGTTTGAACCTCTGATGATGGTAGAAGACAAGTACCTACATGAAAGACAGTGATGTTACTGGCCCTGGCTTCTGCTCGACGTGTTTCAGAATTGGGGGTCTTATCGTGTAAAAGTCCGTATTTGGTCTTTTACGATGACAGAGCGGAGCTCCGGACTAGACAGCAGTTTCTGCCGAAGGTTGTCTCTGCATTTCATCTGAATCAACCTATTGTGGTTCCGTCCAGTTCTGACGCTCCTGCTCCTCCAGAGGCATTGAATGCTGTGCGTTCCTTGAAGATCTATGTGAAGCGCACAGCTCTATGATGCGCAGAAAAAGGGTTGCCCTGCTTCAAAGCAGTCCATTGCTCGTTGGATTAGGCTTACTATCCAGCAGGCCTATGTGTCGGCAGCCTTACCTGTTCCAAAGTCTCTAAAGGCCCACTCTACAAGATCAGTGGGCTCTTCCTGGGCTGCTGCCCATGGAGTCTTGGCCTTGCAACTATGCCGAGCTGCTACCTGGTCGGGGAAGAACACTTTTGTGAAGTTCTACAAAGTTGATACCATGGCCAAAAAGGATACCCAGTTTGGGCAGGCGGTGCTGCAGCAGTCTCCGCACGTTCCCATCCGTTCTGGAAGCTTTGGGACGTCCCTATCGTACTAGTTTCCCCCAATATCCCTTATGGATAGTAGAGAAAATAGGATTTTAATACCTACCGGTAAATCCTTTTCTCGTAGTCCATAAGGGATATTGAGCGCCCGCCTCAGTGCATGGACTTTTCTGCAGGTTCTTGTTCTATAGTTACCTGTTCGGCTGTTGCTGTTGTTGTTACCAGCCGTTGCTGGTTGTTGTATGTTAGTGGTGTGCTGGTGCGTAAATCTCACCACCTTTTCTGTTATCATGTTCCTTTTCTCATATATGTCCTTTCTCCTTCGGGCACGTTTTTACCTATAACTGCCTGTGGGAAGGGGCGTAGAGGGGAGGAGCCAGCACACCCAGTTAAAGAAATTTAAAGTGTAATGGCTCCATCTATACACCATTGTACTAAGTGACCCCAGGATCCCTTATGGACTATGAGAAAAGGATTTACCGGTAGGTATTAAAATCCTATTTTTACTTGCATACAAGGCTATTAACCAAACTGCACCAACATACATCTCTTCACTCAGCTCAAAATATCTCCCTACCCGACCTCTCCGCTCTGCACAAGATCTGCGTCTCTCATCTACATGCATTACTTGTTCACACTTAAAATTACAGGACTTTATCCGGGCTTCACCCACTCTGTGGAATGCCTTCCTATGCACAATAAGACTCACCTCTGGTCTCCAAATCTTTAAACGTTCCCTGAAAACTCACCTTTTCAGACAAGCCTTTCAAATTGCAGACCCACCCACATAACCTTCAGTGCTTCACTATCTAATTATATCCCCTCTGTACAGTACACATAACATCACATATCTTGTCTTTCTTCACTCTCACACCCTCCTGACACTTGGCCAACCTTGCTGGGTGATCATATCATACAACCCATTAAGAACCTAGCAATCTGGTGGACCATTATGCAATAGGTAGCTTCTATCCTTGTGTATCAATGCCTATTTCCCTATAGATTGTAAGCTTGCGAGCAGGGCCTTCCTACCTCTATGTCTATCTGTTTTTACCCAGTTTTGTTCTATTACTATTGTTCCCCAGTTTTGTTCTATTACTATAATAGTAAAGCGCAACAGAATATGCTGCGCTATATAAGAAACTGTTAATAAATAAAATAATAAATAGTATAGTGATATACTGCAGTGATGTAGTATGGATAAGTATCATAGAGATATAGGCCCTCATTCCGAGTTGATCGCTCGCAAGGCGAATTTAGCAGAGTTGCTCAGGCTAAGCCTACGCCTACTGGGAGTGTATCTTAGCTTCTAAAAATTGCGACCGATGTATTCGCAATATTGCGATTACAAACTACTTAGCAGTTTCAGAGTAGCTTCAGACTTACTCGGCATCTGCGATCAGTTCAGTGCTTGTCGTTCCTGGTTTGACGTCATAAACACACCCAGCGTTCGCCCAGACACTCCCCCGTTTCTCCGGCCACTCCTGCGTTTTTTCCGGAAACGGTAGCGTTTTTTCCCACACGCCCATAAAACGGCCTGTTTCCGCCCAGTAACACCCATTTCCTGTCAATCACACTACGATCGCCGGAGCGAAGAAAAAGCCGTGAGTAAAAATACTATCTTCATTGTAAAATTACTTGGCGCAGTCGCAGTGCGATTATTGCGCATGCGTACTAAGCGGAATTTCACTGCGATGCGATGAAAATTACCGAGCGAACGACTCGGAATGAGGGCCTTAGAGTGGGGGATGTAGTGCAGTGCGGGTATGTAGTATGGAGAAGTAGCCCAGTAATGTAATGTGGAGCAGTAGCATAGTGATGTGTGGGAAAGTAGCATAGTGATGTATTGTGGGGAGGTAGTGCAGGAAGGTAGCTTAGTGATGTTGTTTGGGGAGGTAGTGCATGTCATCACACCCCCTATCCACCCAGGAGAATTTCTCTACAGCGCTGATCATTCTACTTGCAATGGCACATAGTAAGCCCTTCCTAATTATCAGCTCCAGGCCCATGTGGACAGTAATCTGCCACTGCCCAGCACCTTCTATAAGAAGATACAATTTTCTGCAGATGGCATTAACTTGGCCAGCAAACTCACACAGATAGGACCCCAGTATGTGAGGCAACAATGCTAACCACTCTGCCAATTGCCTGAGAAAATAGATGTGTGGCTTAGGAAAATTACATTTGCATTGCTTATCTTCATAAGTGACCAATAGCATACGCAGCAAAATTACAAAGCCTGAAAACTAGAGCAGTGTATAAGGAAGGAAACAATGCTTGAAGATTGAACAGAGGTTTGTATTGCATTGTATATGACCTTAAAACAGGAATTTATTATTATTATTATTATTATTTATAAAGCGCTAACATGTTATATATGAATATCCTTACAAAGAACTAAGGATCAAATAAGGTTGAGGTTGCCTAAAGCAGGGCTCATCAAATCCCAGGAGCCAGGTCCTCATGGCCCCTAGGTTTTGCTGCCTGGCTACCAGGTTATGCAGGGAGGGAGGAAGCAGATCCTTGACAGCCGCAGTGGAGATTCGCAGGCGTGCCTGTATTGCATTGGCCATTTCATGCACAGGAGTGCATGTGCTGAGTGTCTGACCCAGCCCGCACTATCTGCTGTGCCTCTCAGTCCTGGCCTGCGCTGACTATTGCTGTATGTTCCAGCCTGCACTGTCTGCTTTCTCCAAACTCCAGCTGCATAGAGCTCTCTGGTAAGAGTGTCTCTGTGTGGCCAGGGATTGTGGCTTAGGAGGGGATAGCGGTGTGGTCACGGGGACGGGGGATTGTTTGCCCAGGAGTGGCTGCAGAGCAGAGACGTGCAGTGAGGTAAATGGTCAAAGCTTTGAGCCTGTTGGTGCCTCGGATCAAGATCCTATTCTACACCCCAGGGACTATTTCCACTCGTGGGTGTCCACGACACCCATAGAGTGGGAATAGAACCCGTGGCGACCGTAGGTCGCCACCGAGCCCGCAGCGTGGCGAGCGCAGCGAGCCCGCAAGGGGCTTGCTGCACTCGCCTCTCCCCGCCGGGATCCTGGCGTCGGTATGCTGCCGGGATCCCGGCGTCGGTAAGCTGACCGGCGGTCAGGAGACCGCCGGTCAGCCATACTACACCCCTTCCTCACCCCAACGCACGTCACTGTTGCAGAGGGATAATTTGCCTGGGGGTACTCTCTTAGTTGTGTGGCCATGGAGGTTGGTTGTAGCTGCTCAGTAATTTGTCTAGGGTGGGAGGGTGGGAGTAGTGATCTGGCTCCTATACTTTCATCCTGGCTCCTAGATTTTAGAAAAAAAATGTCAAGCCCTGACCTAAAGGATAATTAAAAGGGGCAGACTAGATAGGCCAAGTGGTTCTTATCTGCCATCAAATTCTGTGTTTCTTAGTACTGTGCAGACAATTTTATTCACTTGTCACAGTGGAGCTAACAATCTAATTTCCCTACCATGGATACTAGTAGTTAAGAGCTAATTTACCTTGTCACCATAGTACAATGCTGAAAACATTTTACTGCTTGATAAAATAACCTGCCAAATTTCCACAGCAGTTACAAGTGTCAGACAGTATAATACAAGACTGGACTGCTAGGTATTTATAGTTATATTGTTTTTGCTGACTGCGCTTCACGCCAGGCCAGATACCTGATATGGGTCAAACAGATCTCGGCTGCCTAATGTCACTGTTATCAGCAGACTGTCCAGCTTATCTGTCATACAATTCAGCCTGTCATTTGGTGGAGCGGAATGCCATATGCTGTTATTCAGGTAAATTACAGCTTAGCATGGGGACAGGTGACAGAAAATGCATGCTAGGTTTTTTAAGTTATTTACTGTGTATTGTATTTATCAGCAAATATGAAATGACAAATATATTTCAATTTAATCTTCATACTATGGCAATATAATATTGTAAAAATATTTGTAAAACAATATTTTGGTTTTTGTTAGTGTTGAGTACTGAGTAAACAAATAAAGCTGCCAGTAATAGGTAGTTAAAATAATAGTAAATTGTTATCACGACTCAGGTTTAATATCTTTTTTAACCACTTAACTGATGATTTTTCCCTTCAAAACAGTTCAGAACATTGTTTTTTGTTTTAAATGTTTTATTTAATATAGTTTAAAAAAGTATTTAAAATAAAAATAAAAAAATTAAATATTATAGGATGCACATCTGGAGAACGGATCTCCTCGTCAAAAACTTGGGGACACAGTGGGGCGGCGCAGTCGCTTGTGATCTGACCATGCCCGTTAAGTGGTTAAAACTGAATATTTAGTAATTTAGCAATTTAGTTAATGTAAACAAAACACATAATTTTATAAAAGAATCCAAATCAGTTCTAAGGTTTTCCAGCAGCAGTCCTCATCTGTAATTTTCCTGCAGGAAGATGGAGGTGTCTCCTATGACTACTCCTTCCAATTCTTTACTGGACAGAAGTACATCTATAATGGAAGAGACACACACAGGAAGCACTTCCTTGGTGCAGGACTGTTTATATTGCAATAAAAATAAACATAGCTGTACAATATAGCTGCCCGTAGACTTAATATAAATGATAAAAGAATGAAGTAGCAATGCAATAGACATCATTGGTTGGAACATTCAGATCTGGTGTTCTAAAGCAATTTTTCTATTGCAGATCAGCTTGTAATACTATTTATTATTTATTTATTAATAGTCTCTTAACGCAGCATATTCTGTTGTATTTTACAATTGGATTCAGCAGTTCTAGAGCAAAACTTGGATATAATCGACAGACATAGAGGTAGAGCGCGCAGTCTGCGATAAGCCGATCTATTGAATAATGGTCCATAATATAAACTAAAATCGTATGTAATAAGCTAAAATAACATATCATATACATTTGATCTTATTGACTTAACATGTAACCTCCCATTTAGAGTCTAGTGTGGTGCAAGGTGCTTTTGCAGTAATACACCTCCCATTTCCCCAGGCTATCTTTATGGTGTATTGATAATGCCTGAAAAGGTGGGCCCACCCATGCAGGTTTTATATCTGGAAATTATGAAAACGCACATACACAGTGATGCACCAACAGTTCCTGAAATTATTTTGGTTCCAAATGTCCTTTATTTCTCTCACCTTGCACATGACTTTCAGAACATTCAGAATATGCAAGTTTCTCTCTCTCCTAATCAGATACTTGGCATGTCATATGACATAGACATACATCACACATTCTTTAAGCACAGTTACAACAGATGCTTGCACGTTACACAAACAGGTCCACCTGGCCCTTTGCTGACTGGTGCCCGTGGTTCAGCAGCTTCACTCTCATCTCACTCCTTTGTCTCTTAAGACAGTGTGCAGAGTGTCTCACTCCTGGTCAGAAACACCAAGAGGGCGGGGAAGTGAGTACTAATTACTTGGGCTTTGTTGGTGAGGCCCAGCAAGGCCCCAAGCTCTTACCTCTCAAATGCGCTGCAGTATAGAGACCACATCAGGCTGCTCACATTGCAAACTTCCAACTCTTTCTCTCTGTATTTCACAGGCTTTATCTCTGTAGACTCCCTTCTGGTCTTTCTCGGGCGTTAGATGGACATTGTAGCAGCCACCACAGCACCTCCCTTCTCCCCATACAGCATAGTACCTGCCAGGTCGGCCCTTTGAATCTACTCCCCTCCTCGGGGCAAAAGAAGACAGGTGGCTCTCATGGCCTCACCAAAACATTAACTTTGTGACTGCTGGGTGCCTCTACCCATCTCTCTTCTCATGCTGGGTAACTCTGCTCTACCTGCTTCCCACACAGATGGGAGGAACTGCACTACAAGTCCCAGAATCTCTTCACACACTTCCACCATCTTGCAGTCCACATCCCAGTAGACTGCCAGGTTCAGTGTCGGACTGGGGCATGAAGGGCCCACCGGGGAAATGCAGTGGTATGGGCCCATGTTTACAGGCTTGGCAAACCATTAGTGTATGGTCTGGGCCCCTTGATAAATATATACAGAAAATACTGCTAGTGAACACATGGAAGTGTACCAGATCAATAACAGCAATGTAGTGTAGTGAATACACCATAGTCCTGTGCAGTATAAGGTAACCTATGTATAGTGTATAACTCAAGTGCTCAGTCTGGAACATGATCCCTAGAGGAGGGGGTGGGCCCCCAGGCAGTGGGGCCCACCGGTGGTTACCTCTGTGGGCCAGTCTGACCCTGGCCAGGTTACACTGGTAACTTTACACAGTGGAGTTCATCTCCCCTCCTGAGCCTTTGGTCTCACTGGGACACCCAGAGAAGGTCAAACACGGTGTCTATCAAGGGGTATCTACTATATTCAGCCACTAATGAGCACTTCTTTCTTTTTATTGTGCTTGAGTTCCACATTGGGTGCCATTTTGAGTCCCCCATTCAGAGTGCCATATGGTGCCATGGGGCATTTGTGGTGATACACCTTCCGTTACCCCAGGATAGCTCTCTCGTTGTGGGCAATACCTGAGAAGGGGGTCCCTGCCCATGAAAGCAGGGATGCACAGTGATGCAGCAGCAGTTCCCTAAGAATTGATTGGTCATTGGGCATCTATTCTAAAAAACATACTCCTTTATTTCTCTGACGTCCTAGTGGATGCTGGGGACTCCGTAAGGACCATGGGGAATAGACGGCTCCGCAGGAGACTGGGCACATCTAAAGAAAGATTTAGGTCTATCTGGTGTGCACTGGCTCCTCCCCCTATGACCCTCCTCCAAGCCTCAGTTAGATTTCTGTGCCCGGCTGAGCTGGATGCACACTAGGGGCTCTCCTGAGCTCCTAGGAAGAAAGTGTTTGTTAGGTTTTTTATTTTCAGTGAGACCTGCTGGCAACAGGCTCACTGCATCGAGGGACTAAGGGGAGAAGAAGCGAACCTACCTAAGTGGTGGTAGCTTGGGCTTCTTAGGCTACTGGACACCATTAGCTCCAGAGGGATCGAACACAGGACCCGACCTCGTCGTCCGTTCACGGAGCCGCGCCGCCGTCCCCCTTACAGAGCCAGAAGCAAGAAGGTGGTCCGGAAAATCGGCGGCTGAAGACTTCTGTCTTCTCCAAGGTAGCGCACAGCACTGCAGCTGTGCTCTATTGCTCCTCATGCACACCACACACTTCGGTCACTGATGGGTGCAGGGCGCTGGGGGGGGGGGGGCGCCCTGAGCAGCAATACTGACACCTTGGCTGGCAAACTGGCACCATATATAGCCCCAGAGGCTATATAGGTGCTTTTTAACCCCTGCCAGAATCCATAAAAATGCGGGAGAAAGTCCGCGAAAAAGGGGCGGAGCTATCTCCTTTCAGCACACTGGCGCCATTTTTCCCTCACAGCTCCGTTGGAGGGAAGCTCCCTGGCTCTCCCCTGCAGTCAATACTACAGAAAGGGTTAAAAAGAGAGGGGGGGGGGCACAATTTAGGCGCAGTATACAATATATATATAGGCAGCTATACGGGAAAACACTCTTATATGTGATATCCCTGTGATATATAGCGCCCTGGTGTGTGCTGGCATACTCTCCCTCTGTCTCCCCAAAGGGCTTTGTGGGGTCCTGTCCTCTGTCAGAGCATTCCCTGTGTGTGTGCTGTGTGTCGGTACGGCTGTGTCGACATGTATGAGGAGGATAATGATGTAATGATGTGGAGGCGGAGCGAATGCCTGTAAATGTGATGTCACCCCCTGCGGGATCGACACCGGTGTGGTTGGACTTATGGAAGGATTACGTGAAAGTGTCAACTCCTTACACAAAAGGTCGACGACACAGAACAGCCGGCTACTCAGCTTGTGCCTGTTCCAGCGTCTCAAATGTCATGGGGGGCTCTAAAAACGCCCGCTACCTCAGATGGCAGAAACAGATGTCGACACGGATACCGACTCCAGTGTCGACGACGATGAGACTAGTGTACCCTCCAAATAGGTCCACCCGTTATATGATTGAGGCAATGAAAAATGTATTACACATTTATGATAATACCCCAGGTACCACATAAAAGGGTATTATGTTTGGTGAGAGAATACTACCAGTAGTTTTTCCTGCATCTGAGAAAATAAAATGAGGTGTGTGAGGAAGCGTGGTCTTCCCCCGGTAAGAAATTGATAATTTCTAAACGGTAATTGGCAGCGTACCCTTTCCCGCCAGAGGATAGGTCACGTTGGGAAACACCCCATAGGGTAGATACAGCGCTTACACGCTTATCAGAAAAGGTGGCACTACCGTCTCCGGATACGGCCGCCCTGAAGGAACCTGCTGATAAAAAGCAGGGGGTTACCCTAAAAGATATAGTCACACACTCGGGCATTATATTGCGACCAGCCATTGCTTCGGCATGGATGTGCAGTGCTCCCGCTGCGTGGTCAGATTCCCTGTCGGAAAATTACTATGGATAGGGACAATATTTTGCTGACAATAGAGCATATAAAAGACGTGGTCTTATACATGCGTGATGCACAGAGGGATATTTGCCGGCTGGCATCAAAAATAAGCGCTAGGTCCATTGCCGCCAGACGGGGGTTATGGACTCGGCAATGGTCAAGCGATGCCGACTCGAATCGGCACATGGAAGTTTTGCCCTATAAGGGGGTAAAACTGTTTGGGGATGGTCTTTCAGACCTCGTTTCCACAGCTACTGCTGGGAAATCGACTTTTTTGCCACAGGCTACCCCACAACAAAAGAAAGCACCGTATCATCAAGTACAGTCCTTTCGGCCCCAGAAAAGCAAGAGGGCTAGAGGCTCATCCTTTCTGCCGAGAGGCAAAGGTAGAGGAAAAAGCTGCAGCACACAGCTAGTTCCCAAGAGCAGAAGTCCTCCCTGCGTCCGGTAAGTCCACAGCATGACGCTGGGGCTGCTCAGGCGGACCCGGGTACGGTGGGGGCCCGTCTCAGAAATTTCAGCGCCCAGTGTGCTCTCTCACATGGATCCCTGGGTCCTTCAAGTAGTATCTCAGGGGTACAGGCTGGAGTTCGAGACGTTCTTCCCCCCGCCGTTTCCTAAAATCTGCCTTACGGCACCTCCCTCTGCCAGGGAGGTGGTGTTGGTGGCTATTCAACACTATAATCACAACAAGTGATTGTCAAGGTGCCCCTCCTTCAGCAAGGAAGGGGTTACTATTCCACAATGGTTGTGGTACCGAAACAGAACGGTTCGGTGAGACCCATCTTAAAATTAAAATACTTGAACTTTTATATCAGAAGATTCAAGTTCAAGATGGAATTGCTCAGGGCGGTTATTACGAGCCTGGACGAGGGGGATTACAGGGTCTCCCTGGACATCAAGGATGCGTACCTGCATGTCCCCATTTACCCTCCTCACCAGGAGTACCTCAGATGTGTGGTACAGGACTGTCACTATCAGTTCCAGACGCTGCCGTTGGAGTTGTCCACGGCACCGAAGGTCTTTACCAAGGTAATGGCCGAAATGATGATACTCCTTCGCAAGAAGGAAGTTTTTATTATCCCGTACTTGGACGATCTCCTGATAAAGGCGAGGTCCAAAGAACAGTTGGTAGTGGGGGTAGCACTCTCTCGGGAAGTGCTACAACAGCACGACTGGATTATCAATATTCCAAAGTCACAGCTGGTCCCGACGACACGTCTTCTGTTCCTGGGAATGATTCGGGACACAGACCAGAAAAGAGTGTTTCTTCCAGTGGAAGCACACGAGTCCTAAAAAAAAAAATGGTAGCTTCGTACGAAGCATAATTCCATTCGGAAGGTTCCACGTAAGGACGTTCCAGTGGGACCTGTAGGACAAATTGTCCGGGTCCCATCTACAGATACAACAGCGGATAACCCTGTCGGCAAGTAACAGGTTGTCGCTGCTGTGGTGGCTGCAGAGGGCTCATCTACTAGAGGGCCGCAGATTCGGAATACAGGACTGGGTCCTGGTGACCACGGAGGCCAGCCTTCGGGGCTGGGGTGCAGTCACACAGGGAAGAAATTTCCAAGGAGATTTCGCTTCAAGCAAGGCCCCTGCTTCAGAACCAGCCGGTACTGATCCAATCAGACAATATCACGGCGGTCGCCCATGTAAACAGACAGGGCGGCACAAGAAGCAGGATGGCGATGGCAGAAGCCACAAGGATTCTCCGATGGGCGACCTACACCCGGGAGAATGGGGACTTTTTCCAGAAGTTTTCCAAATGTGGGTAAACCGTTGGGAATGACCACAGGTGGACATGATGGCGTCCCGCCTCAACAAAAAGTTGAAAAGATATTGCGCCAGGTCAAGGGACCCTCAGGCGATCGCTGTGGACGCTCTAGTGACACCGTGGGTGTACCAGTCGGTTTATGTGTTTCCTCCTCTACCTCTCATACCCAAGGTACTGAGAATAATAAGAATGCGAGGAGTGAAAACCATACTCGTGGTTCCGGATTGGCCAAGAAGAGCTTGGTACCCGGAACTTCAAGAGATGCTGGCAGAGGACCCTTGGCCTCTGCCGCTCAGACAAGACCTGCTGCAGCAGGGACCCTGTCTGTTCCAAGACTTACCGCGGCTGCGTTTGACGGCATGGCGGTTGAACACCGGATCCTAAAGGAAAAGGGTATTCCGGAGGAAGTCATCCCTACCCTGATCAAAGCCAGGAAGGATGTCACCGCAAGACATTATTACCGCATTTGGCGGAAATATGTTGCTTGGTGTGAGGCCATGAAGGCCCCGAAGGAGGAATTTCAACTGGGTCGATTCCTACACTTCCTGCAAGCAGGGGTGACGTTGGGCCTCAAATTGGGGTCCATCAAGGTCCAGATTTCGGCTCTGTCGATTTTCTTCCAGAAAGAACTGGCTTCACTGCCTGAAGTTCAGACTTTTGTCAAAGGAGTTCTGCATATTCAGCCTCCTTTTGTGCCCCCAGTGGCATCTTGGGATCTCAATGTGGTTTTGGCATTCCTGAAATCACATTAGTTCGAACCACTTAAGACTGTGGAATTGAAATATCTCACGTGGAAAGTGGTCATACTGTTGGCCCTGGCTTCGGCCAGGCGGGTTTCAGAATTGGCGGCTTTGTCTTGAAAAAGCCCTTATCTGATTTTCCAGATGGATAGGGCAGAATTGAGGACTCGTCCTCAGTTTCTCCCGAAGGTGGTCTCAGCTTTTCACTTGAACCAACCTATTGTGGTGCCTGCGGCTACTAGGGACTTGGAGGATTCCAAGTTGCTGGACGTAGTCAGGGCCCTGAAAATTTATGTTTCCAGGACGGCTGGAGTCAGAAAAACTGACTCGCTGTTTATCCTGTATGCACCCAACAAGCTGGGTGCTCCTGCTTCTAAGCAGTCTATTGCGCGCTGGATTTGTAGCACTATTCAGCTGGCGCATTCTGCGGTAGGATTACCACAGCCTAAATTAATAAAAGCCCATTCCACAAGGAAGGTGGGCTCATCTTGGGCGGCTGCCCGAGGGGTCTCGGCTTTACAACTTTGCCGAGCAGCTACTTGGTCAGGGGCAAACACGTTTGCTAAATTCTACAAATTGGATTCCCTGGCTGAGGAGGACCTGGAGTTCTCTCATTCGGTGCTGCAGAGTCATCCGCACTCTCCCGCCCGTTTGGGAGCTTTGGTATAATCCCCATGGTCCTTACGGAGTCCCCAGCATCCACTAGGACGTCAGAGAAAATAAGATTTTACTCACCGGTAAATCTATTTCTCGTAGTCCGTAGTGGATGCTGGGCGCCCATCCCAAGTGCGGATTGTCTGCAATACTTGTACATAGTTATTGTTACAAAAATCGGGTTTTGTTGTGAGCCATCTCTTCAGAGGCTCCAATTGTTATCATACTGTTAACCGGGGTTCCTATCACGTGTTATATGGTGTGATTGGTGTGGCTGGTATGAGTCTTACCCGGGATTCAAAAATCCTTCCTTATTGTGTCAGCTCTTCCGGGCACAGTTCCTAACTGAGGCTTGGAGGAGGGTCATAGGGGGAGGAGCCAGTGCACACCAGATAGACCTAAATCTTTATTTAGATGTGCCCAGTCTCCTGCGGAGCCGTCTATTCCCCATGGTCCTTACGGAGTCCCCAGCATCCACTACGGACTACGAGAAATAGATTTACCGGTGAGTAAAATATTATTTTTGTTTCTACTGCACATGACTTTCAGAACATGAAAAATATGGTTACAGCAAGGTTACAGTCAGATGGCAAAGACAGTCTTACAGGGATGTATGTTGACACCACAATGTCAACAGTTGTGATGACGGTATTAAAATGTTGGCGGCAACATGTCAACATTCTCAAAAAGTTGATATTTGAAATGTTGATATTGTCAGAATGCCTACATTAGAGTTGGGCTGTGGGAGTTAGGGTTAGAGTAAGGAAGCAGTGGGAGGTTAAGGTAAGGTTGGAGGTGTGGGGGGGCAGTTGGCACTAAAAGAAGGGTTATGGGTAGGGATTAGGGTTGAGGATTGGGGAAAATATACTTACTGGAATGCTGAAGGACTGCGGGACTTACCCTGGAGTTACATGACCACCAGAAGACGCCGCTGGATCTACCAGAAGAAAAATCCCTGCTGAGCCATCACAACAATGACATTTTGTACCCAGCCCATCTTATGGAAATTATTATGTTACACCCAGTTGTTTTCCACCAGCACAGTTTTAAAGCACTGTTACAATAGATGCTTTGCACCCTACCCATACTGGTCTAACTGGCTCTTCACTGACTGGTGCCTGTGGTTATCCTGCTTGACACAGGTTTCGAGTTGGCACATCTGCTCCAATAAGCAGCTATCCCGATAAAGCCTAAATGCAGTAGTTGCACTGCTCGTAGCAGTGGTGAAAGATTGCACTGCCGGGATCTGTCCTGACAGTCTTACTACACATGCATCGATGCACGCAGTGCCCTCTAGGCTGCAGCCTATAAGTCTTTTGGGGGTGCATCGATTAGCATTCTACCAAACAGGGTTGTGTTGCTTCTCTTTTGTACGTCTACTGCAGCCTGGTTCTGCACTTCCAGCCACAGGGAAATGGTTTGCGCAACTTTGTACAAATAAAATGAAATTGCAGCAAGAGGCATATGTAGGAGATAGATGTCTCCTACATTCATCTGCGAGATCCGAGTGCGACGCAGCCCCAGATCACCATCATGACCTTTCTGGTACCAAGCTGTGGTCAGTCTGCGTATGATGAAACTTGCTCAGACTGGCCTTAGGATCCGGACAGCCATACATATCCAAATCAGGCCCTAAGTATGAAAATAAGACTTAACTTTTATTATATTATGCTATTAAAGGTACTAAGTAGTACTGGAAGACACTAGAGACACAACAAATCAACTATTAAGACTCTATAAACAAATAAAGTGCAAATAGTGTTGGAGAATGGGGATATGTGGGGTGAAAATATTAACAACAAAATGTTAAACATAAAAAAATGTCCATCTCTGTCACATTTTCAGCATTAAGGTCAACAATCCACCATAATTGTGTGGAACTAAGGCAATAATGTTGCAAAACAAATACTAGCACACAGGAATATGAAACCACATAAAAATCAGTACTACAGTATATGTGTAAGAGTTATAAATTAGACTTCCGGTTCCGGCGCCCATGTGAGGAGAAGCTGATTGCTGCAGCTCTCCTGCACCCTCGGTAACCGGAGCACACATCGCCTTCCGCTCGCGGCTTTTCTCCGCACCTGGCACACACTACCTGTGGGAAAGTGCTGGGGATTGGATGGAAAGGTTTCTGTCCTCCCCCATGCCCCCTAAAGCCCAGAGATCGAGGTCTGAAAAACGGCTGGGGGAATCCAAGATGGCCGCCGCACCTAGCTCACAAACGAGTCTGCAGGCTGCTGGCAGCATTAAACAGGCTTCTGCAAAACACATTTCTCCCTCAGGTGAGCCTGACTGTTCCCCTGCCTCTCCAGTGACTTATGCTGATGTAGTGAGAGCTGTTAGGGATGCCATGGAGCCTATCATGGATGCACATGCTGCTAAAATGCAGCAGGCAGTAAAATATCTAAAATCCCAAATCAAGCAGTTATCTAAGACTGTTCTTACAAATGAACAAAGGCTGGGGGAGACTTTTCAGGATGTTGGGGATCTTAAGCACAGATATGATGAGCTCCAGAAATCTCACTTCCAGCTGCTGAACAAGGTTGACGACCTTGAAAATAGATCGAGGAGATCGAATCTTCGGGTGCTGGGGCTCCCTGAGTCACTGAAAGGTCCTGATTTGACTCTTTTTTTACAAACGTCCCTCCTTGATTTGTTGCATATCCAAGATGAATGCTCTGGCTTAGTTATCGAGAGAGCCCACAGACTGGGTCCCCCACGTTCTTCACCTAATAGCAGACCACGTGTGGTTATATTTAAATGTCTGAACTTTCTCCATAAGGAGGCAATATGGACGGCATCCAAGAGGCATAGGAATTTACAATGGGAGGGAGCTCGTTTGGCCATTTTCCAGGACTACTCCGCGGAGGTATCCCGGGCACGTCGGGAATTTACCCCCCTATGCTCCCGTTTGGTAAAGGCGAATAAAAAATTTGCTCTGCTCTTCCCTGCAAGACTACGCCTGTTTGATGGAAATTCTTTCCGGGACTTTACAAATCTTGCAGATGCAGAGGCTTATGTTTCTGAGGCATCCAAGGCAGATGACGACTCATCTCAGGCGGATGACACCCTGGATCGAGATGGCTGAGTATTGCTCCTGGACTTCTCTGTTTCCGGTTATGTCTGCCAATTTAATTATTGCTGTAGAATCTGCTGCAGGTGTTTTTTCCCCCAAAAGAGACTTTGGTCTTATACAGCGGGCTGAACCTTTTTGCCTTGTTTTATGTTTTAGATTTTTATTATTCATCTGTTGTCTTTTTGTGGCTATGTAATCTTTCTAGAATGGTTATATATGCTTAGCGGAGATATCGCCCCCTTCTTATGTGACAGGCTGCGTTTTTCTTTTTCTGTAACATGCTCTGTGTGCTCTGATATTTTCTTGTTATTTTATGTATATTTTCATATATTATGTTGCCGAGGGTGGGTAAGGGCGCCCCCTCCCTCATTTTTTCCTCAGGTTTTCATAATTCTGGCTGGCTTATTGGCGGTTATGACGGCCTCTGTGCTTGCTTGAACCGGTTGTTCACGTTTTCTGAAGTTATGATTGTCCTTAGCAGGACTTTCTTTCACAATGTTAATGTTATATTTTGTGTGTTTTCTATGTTTCTGTCCCTCTTTTCTTCTCCCCCTCCCCTTCTCCTCCTTATGTGTCCACCCCGGTATGATTTGTATCCGTTTTTCGGCGGCTGTAGATATCATGATTACTGCGCAGGTTTTCAGGTTTTCCCAGTTCATTTGATGCATGGCTAGTTTGAGTGTCGGCACGTGGAATGTGGGAGGGATCAACTCCCCAGCTAAACGCAGAAAGATTTTGCTCTATCTTCGGAAGGTGGGGATGGATGTTGTTTTCATTCAGGAATCTCACCTTATGCCAAATGAGGTGGTAAAACTGAACACTATGGGTTGGTCTGTGGTAGCCTCTTCCTCCTTCTCTTCTAAGGCTAGGGGAGTGATTATTTTAGCACTGCACACGGTCCCTATCTCCGTCCATGCGATTTTAGATGACACTCAGGGTCGGTATGTACTGGCAGATGTCACATTGTATGCATCCAGGTTCCTACTTTGTAATATTTATGCTCCCAATCAGTACTCTAAGCAATTTTATACGAACATGGTCACTAAGCTACTAAGCTACTCTGAAATTCCTATAATCTTGGGTGGAGATTTTAATTTATATTCTTCTCCAACCTTGGATAAATCCCCTCCCCCTCGCGCTCCCCCCTCGTTACCACGTATTGGTATCCCCTATATTTGCTCGCAGTTGTCCTTAGTGGATGTGTGGCGCGCATGCTACCCATTAGAAAGGGAATTTACATGCCTCTCAGCTGCGCACCACACGTTCTCGAAGATTGATTATCTGCTGTTATCTGACTCCTTCTTCTCAAAAGTGGCTGACTCTAAAATTGAGGATATCTGTATTTCGGACCATGCTTTATGCTGGATGAAATTGATGCTCCTCTCAGAAAAATCCCCTTTTCGCTCCTGGCACTTCCCCTCTCATTTAAGTGGCTCTCTGAAATTCCGCTCCTCATTAGATGCAGCGTGGCTGGATTATCATACGCATAATGGAGAAACTCTGAGCGAGGATCCTGCTCTTTTCTGGCAGGCGTCAAAATCAGTTATTCGGGGGCACATTATGTCCTATAGTAAAAAAAGGGATTTAGATTTAAACTCACAATATTTGGAAGCCCAGGCGGCTCTTACTCACTCTTTTCAGGAATTTAAATCCCCCCCCTCCCCTTCTACTAGGGAACGGTACCTTACACAAAAAACACTGTTTGATACCCTCCTTTCTCAAATGGAAGCTAAATATTCATTTTCAAGAGACTGTGGCATTTACAGATATGGCAATAAGTCTGGCAAACTGTTATCCCGTTTGTTAAAAGGCAGACACCCTAAAGTGGTCATTCACTCTCTGCTCACCCAAGGTGGGGACAGAGTACGGACCTCGGCCGAGATTGCTGAGGTGCTACAGTCTTTTTATACCACTCTTTATGCACGTCCTGTTATTAACCAGACCCACAAGTCTAGCTTTTGGTCTTCTACTGATCTGCCTCAAATGTCAGAGTCGCACTGTACCTCTCTTCTTGCACCTATCACCACTGAGGAAGTTTCTTTAGCAATAGCTGGACTGAAGACTGGGAAGACTCCGGGCCCTGACGGTTTTGCCAATGACTACTATAAAATTCTATCTACTAGACTGTGCGAACCTCTTTCTGTTTTATTTAATTCTTTTATGCAGGGTGCTTCCTTGCCCCAATATTTTAATTCCGCAGTCATAAAGGTTATCCCGAAGCCTGGCCGGGATCCTGAGTCTCCCAGTTCTTATCGTCCGATCTCCCTTCTAAACACGGATTATAAACTGTTCACTAAAATCCTCTCGAATAGACTCAAATTCATAGTCCCTGATATAGTTCATACAGACCAGACTGGATTTGTCTGGGATCGGCAATCAGTGAGCAATATCCGTAAGGTCTTGACTGTTATGCAGGCCTTTCAGCTTTCCAAACCCACTGACACTAATGTATTATTGTCACTTGATGCCGAAAAGGCGTTCGACCTGGTCACCTGGGACCATCTGTATGAAACGCTCCACCGCTTTGGTGCACCTGAGGACTTTGTCTCTCTTATTTCCCGATTATATGAATCTCCCTCCACTCAAGTTTTGGGGAATGGTATCCTCTCATCCCCTTTTCTTATCCAGAGTGGCACACGTCAGGGCTGCCCCTTGTCACCTTTATTATTTGCCTTAGCTTTAGAACC
The DNA here is from genome assembly GCF_028390025.1 of Pseudophryne corroboree. Lineage (NCBI taxonomy): Eukaryota > Metazoa > Chordata > Amphibia > Anura > Myobatrachidae > Pseudophryne > Pseudophryne corroboree. Next base: position 452,566,305 of record NC_086444.1, read on the forward strand.
CCTAGCTGTTTCCCTGAGAAATTCTCCCAGATTTACAGGCATAAAAATAATGGACACAATGGTAAAATTATCACTGTATGCTGACGACATGCTTCTATTTATTTCTCATCCTGATACGTCCATCCCTGCGATTGTCTCCCTGATTGAACAATTTGGTTCCTTTGCGGGATACAAAATTAATATATCTAAATCCGAGCTTCTCCTCCTTTCAGGAGACTCTTCTCTCTTTCCATTACACCCGGTCCTGTCCCGATTCCCAGTGGCTCGAGATAGTCTTAGATATTTAGGGGTTCAGATCCCTACTTCCCTCCCGGATCTATATGCGGTTAATTTTGGTCCTATTTTGTCCAAGGTGTCTAAAATCCTTACAGACTGGGCGTCTCTGCCCTTGTCTCTTATGGGTCGAGCAGAAGTTATTAAATCTGTTGTTTTTCCCAAGATTGCTTATTTTCTTCTTATATATTTTATATATTTCTCCGGTATATCACAGACTGGCTTTGGGGCAGATCAGTATTCACGAACTTGCCACTTGAACTGGCCATATTCCATCCTTTCTCACCTGCTGCACTCTTACACACCCCAAACTCCCGTCTCCCATCTGAGATAAAACATAATATTTTATTTTGGCATACATATCGAGCATGGCAGGCCACTCACACTAAAGCCCAGAGAAAACCTGACACCTCTCTTCACACTACGTTTTGGGGTAACCCATGTTTCCTTCCTGGCCTTGATAACGCACGTTTTTTGAGTTGGAGAGAAAAGGGGATCGCAGCTATTAGAGACATATATGACCCAGGAGGCAACGCAGTGCTTTCTTTCTCTGACATCCAGATAAAATTTGGTATTTCCCACCGGGAATTTTTTATGTACCTGCAGGCTAGACACTTTGCTCAATCCCAGTCTCACCCAATGATTTCTGAGGCTACCACAGACCCGCTGCGCACCTTAATGGTGCTTACTAAAAATTGTCCTTACCATCTTAGTTACTTCAGAAACACCTTTAGGGTCTCATATAGAGACTGGCTCTGGGACTCCGCGTTGTCTTCGTGGTCCAGAGATATCCCCAATATGGGATCGTGCGCTGAATTGTTAGATAACATTTTACCCACTTTTAGGTTCTTATACTATGCCTCTTTGCAAGAGGTTCACTTGAAGACGCTCCAAAGGGCATATATAGCGCCTAATCAGAGGGCACACATGGTCCCAGACGACACTGGCTGTTGCATCAAATGTACTGCGCAGAGTGCCACCTTGTACCACAATATGTGGTCTTGCCGGAAAATATCTAAGTTTTGGTACAAGGTGGTCGCTTATCTCAACACAGTATTTAACTTACGGTTAATAAAACGCCCGAGGGCTTGTTTGCTACTTGATTTTAGGGAGTGGTCTCTTGGGCCTGAAGATAGAGATATTGTTCCGGTACTCTCTGTTATCCTGACAATTGCCAAGAAACAAATTCTAAAAAATTGGATCAAACCGTCTGCCCCTGCTTTGATGGCTGTGAAACACATGACCCTCCGGATTATTTATTTTGAGAGGCGTGCTACTCTTCCTGATATTGAATTGGGGGTCAGGCGGTTTGCCAAGAAGTGGGAGAGGTATATTGATACTCTAGACCCGGATGTGCAGTCGTTCATTTATAAACTTTTTGAGACCACAACGTGGTATCTATATATACAAATCGATAGGGCCTCTTGACAACCTAGGCCCATGTACTGTTCCTTTGGGACCCCCTGCTGTTTTCTTAGGAAATGCAATTATATTAATTTAATACCCCATGCTGTATGTTTAGTCTGATGCCATATGGGTACTGAACCTTCTCTTTGGTTAGAATAGCTAGCCATGCCTGAATTACTTCTTTAATATTTTTACTTAGGACTTCTTTGGCCGCTACTCATTCATGATATGATTATACTTGTATTGTTTTCCCCATTTGTTTCTCCCCCCCCCCCCCCCCCCCTCTCCTGTCTGTCTTCTTTATTGACCTCTCGGGTATACTGATGTCCTGTGAATCCTCAGGTAGAATTGTATGCTTAGCCTTAGGAATATGGTGATTTCTTATGCTAAGACGCACGTCGGTAATGTCTTCATCATTTCCTAGACCTCCTGTAGGTTAAGATTGTTTATCCTTTACCTCTTACTCGAGCCTACAAGTACCGACTATGGGGTATATGCAATTGCGGTCGAATTCCCGAAATTGTCGAATTTCGGGTCATTTTCGACCAAAAAAAAAATTCGCCTATGCAATTCAGTGCTTTCCGACCAAAAAACGGACTTTCAAAATTCGACTTTTTGAAATTCGACTTTTTGCAAATTCGACTTTTCTGCAATGATATAAGTGCTGCAATTCGACCAAAGCATATTCAATTCAAGTTTGGAAATTCGACAGCAGTGCTTTTAGACAGCAAATTCGTCATTTTCAATCCGCCACACTTTGGAGGGTGAAAACAAATAAAAAAATTTTAAACATGGTTTTTTTTGTGGTTTTTTTGGGGGGAATAGCAGATCTATTTATATTAGAAGGGATTTTTTTTTTTTTTTTTGGAGGCACAAATATTATTTATAATTTTTTTAAAATATTATTATTATTATTTTTTTTTTTTATTGCTGGAACGGTACAATCCGGAAAAAAATTTGCGTGGGGTCCCCCCTCCAAAGCATAACCAGCCTCGGGCTCTTCGAGCTGGTCCTGGTTCTAAAAATGCGGGGGGGAAATTGACAGGGGATCCCCCAAATTTTTAAAACCAGCACCGGGCTCTGCGCCTGGTGCTGGTGCCAAAAATACGGGGGACAAAAAGAGTAGGGGTCCCCCGTATTTTTAACACCAGCATCGGGCTCCACTAGCTGGACAGATAATGCCACAGCCGGGGGTCACTTTTATGCCGTGCCCTGCGGCCGTGGCATTAAATATCCAACTAGTCACCCCTGGCCGGGGTACCCTGGGGGAGTGGGGACCCCTTCAATCAAGGGGTCCCCCCCCCCCAGCCACCCAAGGGCCAGGGGTGAAGCCCGAGGCTGTCCCCCCCATCCAATGGGCTGCGGATGGGAGGGCTGATAGCCTTTTGTGATAATTAAAAGATATTGTTTTTTCCAGTAGTACTACAAGTCCCAGCAAGCCTCCCCCGCAAGCTGGTACTTGGAGAACCACAAGTACCAGCATGCGGGAGAAAAACGGGCCCGCTGGTACCTGTAGTACTACTGGAAAAAAAATACCCAAATAAAAACAGGACACACACACCGTGAAAGTAAAACTTTATTTCTTACGTCGACACACACATACTTACCTATGTTCACACGCCGACATCGGTCCTCTTCTCCATGTAGAATCCAGGGGTACCTGAAAAAAAAGATCAATATACTCACCTCAGCCATGGTCCAGAGATACATCCACGTACTTGTAGAAAATAACAAACCGCAAATACCCGACCAAACGGACTGAAAGGGGTCCCATGCTGACACATGGGACCCCTATCCCCGAATGCAGAGAGACCTGTCAGTGACAGCTGTCACAGAAAGGTCTCTATAGCCAATCAGGAAGCGCAACTTCGTTGCGCTCATCTGATTGGCTCTGTGCGTCTGAGCAGACAGCGCATCGCACAGCCCAGTCCATTATATTCAATGGTGGGAACTTAGCGGCTAGCGGTGAGGTCACCCGCCGGTCAGCGGCTGACCGGCGGGTGACCCCCCCGCTAGCCGCTAAGTTCCCACCATTGAAAGTAATGGAGCGGCTTTGCGATGCGCTGTCACATCACAGACAGCGCACAGCCAATCAGATGAGCGCCACGGAAGTAGCGCTTCCTGATTGGCTGAAGGGACTTCAGTGACAGGAGTCACGTGATGTCCCGGCATTCGGGAGAAAGGGGTCTGATGTGAAAGCATTGGACCCCTTTCTAGTCCGGTATGGATCGGTGTTCGTTTTTTTTGTTTTGCCAAGTACGTGGATTATCTCTGGACCTGGATGTACCTCTGGACGCTGGAAGGTGAGTATAATTTTTTCACAGGTACCTCGGATCGTCGGAGACCGTGGCAGTCGGCGTGTCAACATAGGTAAGTATGTGTGTGTCGGCGTATGAAATAAAGTTTTACTTTCACGGTGTGTGTGTCCTGTTTTTATTTGGGTATTTTTTTTCCAGTAGTACTACAGGTACCATCGGGCCCGTTTTTCTCCCGCATGCTGGTACTTGTGGTTCTCCAAGTACCAGCTTGCGGGGGAGGCTTGCTGGGACTTGTAGTACTAATGGAAAAAACAATATCTTTTCTCTAACGTCCTAGTGGATGCTGGGGACTCCGTCAGGACCATGGGGAATAGCGGCTCCGCAGGAGACAGGGCACAAAAGTAAAAGCTTTAGGATCAGGTGGTGTGCACTGGCTCCTCCCCCTATGACCCTCCTCCAAGCCTCAGTTAGATTTTTGTGCCCGGCCGAGAAGGGTGCAATCTAGGTGGCTCTCCTAAAGAGCTGCTTAGAGTAAAAGTTTGTTAGGTTTTTTATTTTCAGTGAGTCCTGCTGGCAACAGGCTCACTGCTACGAGGGACTTAGGGGAGAGAAGTGAACTCACCTGCGTGCAGGATGGATTGGCTTCTTAGGCTACTGGACACCATTAGCTCCAGAGGGAGTCGGAACACAGGTCTCACCCTGGGGTTCGTCCCGGAGCCGCGCCGCCGACCCCCCTTGCAGATGCCGAAAAGTGAAGGTCCAGAAACGGCGACAGAAGACTCTTCAGTCTTCATAAGGTAGCGCACAGCACTGCAGCTGTGCGCCATTGTTGTCAGCACACTTCATAGCAGCGGTCACTGAGGGTGCAGGGCGCTGGGGGGGGGGGCGCCCTGGGCAGCAATGATAGTACCTTATTCTGGCTAAAAATACATCACATATAGCCCCTGGGGGCTATATGGATGTATTTAACCCCTGCCAGGTCTCAGAAAAACGGGAGAAGAAGCCTGCCGAAAAGGGGGCGGGGCCTATTCTCCTCAGCACACAGCGCCATTTTCCCTCACAGAAATGCTGGTGGGAAGGCTCCCAGGCTCTCCCCTGCACTGCACTACAGAAACAGGGTTAAAACAGAGAGGGGGGGCACTTATTTGGCGATATGTATATATATATTAAAATGCTATAAGGGAAAAACACTTATATAAAGGTTGTCCCTGTATAATTATAGCGTTTTTGGTGTGTGCTGGCAAACTCTCCCTCTGTCTCCCCAAAGGGCTAGTGGGGTCCTGTCCTCTATCAGAGCATTCCCTGTGTGTCTGCTGTGTGTCGGTACGTGTGTGTCGACATGTATGAGGACGATGTTGGTGAGGAGGCGGAGCAATTGCCTGAAATGGTGATGTCACTCTCTAGGGAGTCGACACCGGAATGGATGGCTTATTTAAGGAATTACGTGATAATGTCAACACGCTGCAAGGTCGGTTGACGACATGAGACGGCCGGCAAACAAATTAGTACCTGTCCAGGCGTCTCAAACACCGTCAGAGGCTGTAAAACGCTCATTTACCTCAATCGGTCGACACATACACGGACACTGACTCCAGTGTCGACGGTGAAGAAACAAACGTATTTTCCTTTAGGGCCACACGTTACATGTTAAGGGCAATGAAGGAGGTGTTACATATTTCTGATACTACAAGTACCACAAGAAGGGTATTATGTGGGGTGTGAAAAAACTACCTGTAGTTTTTCCTGAATCAGATAAATTAAAGTGTGTGATGATGCGTGGGTTTCCCCCGATAGAAAATTATTGGCGGTATACCCTTTCCCGCCAGAAGTTAGGGCGCGTTGGGAAACACCCCTTAGGGTGGATAAGGCGCTCACACGCTTATCAAAACAAGTGGCGGTACCGTCTCCAGATAGGGCCGCCCTCAAGGAGCCAGCTGATAAAATATCCTAAAAAGTATATACACACATACTGGTGTTATACTGCGACCAGCGATCGCCTCAGCCTGGATGTGCAGCGCTGGGGTGGCTTGGTCGGATTCCCTGACTGAAAATATTGATACCCTTGACAGGGACAGTATTTTATTGACTATAGAGCATTTAAAGGATGCATTTCTATATATGCGAGATGCACAGAGGGATATTTGCACTCTGGCATCAAGAGTAAGTGCGATGTCCATATCTGCCAGAAGATGTTTATGGACACGACAGTGGTCAGGTGATGCAGATTCCAAACGGCACATGGAAGTATTGCCGTATAAAGGGGAGGAGTTATTTGGGGTCGGTCCATCGGACCTGGTGGCCACGGCAACACCTGGAAAATCCACCTTTTTTACCCCAAGTCACATCTCAGCAGAAAAAGACACCGTCTTTTCAGCCTCAGTCCTTTCGTCCCCATAAGGGCAAGCAGGCAAAAGGCCAGTCATATCTGCCCAGGGATAGAGGAAAGGGAAGAAGACTGCAGCAGGCAGCCCATTCCCAGGAACAGAAGCCACTCCACCGCTTTTGCCAAGTCCTCAGCATGACGCTGGGGCCGTACAAACAGCTGCGGTGGGGGGTCGTCTCAAGAGTTTCAGTGCGCAGTGGGCTCACTCGCAAGTGGACCCCTGGATCCTACATGTAGTATCCCAGGGGTACAGATTGGAAGTTCGAGGCGTCTCCCCCTCGCAGGTTCCTGAAGTCTGTTTTACCAACGTCTCCCTCCGACAGGGAGGCAGTATTGGAAACAATTCACAAGCTGTATTCCCAGCAGGTGATAATCAAAGTACCCCTCCTACAACAAGGAAAGGGGTACTATTCCACACTATGTTGTGGTACTGAAGCCAGACGGCTCGGTGAGACCTATTCTAAATCTGAAATATTTGAACGCTTACATACAAAGGTTCAAATCAAGATGGAGTCACTCAGAGCAGTGATAGCGAACCAGGAAGGGGACTATATGGTGTCCTGGACATCAAGGATGCTTACCTCCATGTCCCAATTTGCCCTTCTCACCAAGGGTACCTCAGGTTCGTGGTACAAAACTGTCACTATCAGTTTCAGACGCTGCCGTTTGGATTGTCCACGGCACCCCGGGTCTTTACCTAGGTAATGGCCGAAATAATGATTCTTCTTCAAAGAAAAGGCGTCTTAATTATCCCTTACTTGGACGATCTCCTGATAAGGGCAAGGTCCAGAGAACAGTTGGAGGTCGGAGTAGCACTATCTCAAGTAGTTCTACGACAGCACGGGTGGATTCTAAATATTCCAAAATCGCAGCTGTCTCCGACGACACGTCTGCTGTTCCTAGGGATGATTCTGGACACAGTCCAGAAAAAGGTGTTTCTCCCGGAGGAGAAAGCCAGGGAGTTATCCGAGCTAGTCAGGAACCTCCTAAAACCAGGAAAAGTGTCAGTGCATCATTGCACAAGGGTCCTGGGAAAAATGGTGGCTTCTTACGAAGCGATTCCATTCGGCAGATTTCACGCAAGAACTGTTCAGTGGGATCTGCTGGAAAAATGGTCCGGATCGCATCTTCAGATGCATCAGCGGATAACCCTGTCTCCAAGGACAAGGGTGTCTCTTCTGTGGTGGCTGCAGAGTGCTCATCTACTAAAGGGCCACAGATTCGGCATTCAGGACTGGGTCCTGGTGACCACGGATGCCAGCCTGAACGGCTGGGGAGCAGTCACACAAGGAAAAAATTTCCAGGGAGTGTGATCAAGTCTGGAGACTTCTCTCCACATAAATATACTGGAGCTAAGAGCAATTTACAATGCTCTAAGCTTAGCAAGACCTCTGCTTCAAGGTCAGCCGGTATTGATCCAGTGGGACAACATCACGGCAGTCGCCCACGTAAACAGACTGGGCGGCACAAGAAGCAGGAGGGCAATGGCAGAAACTGCAAGGATTCTTCGCTGGGCGGAAAATCATGTGTTAGCACTGTCAGCAGTGTTCATTCCGGGAGTGGACAACTGGGAAGCAGACTTCCTCAGCACGACCTCCACCCGGGAGAGTGGGGACTTCATCGGGAAGTCTTCCACATGATTGTGAAATGGCGTCCCGCCTGAACAAAAAACTGGACAGCTATTGCGCCAGGTCAAGAGACCCTCAGGCAATAGCTGTGGACGTTCTGGTAACACCGTGGGTGTACCAGTCGGTGTATGTGTTCCCTCCTCTGCTTCTCATACCTAAGGTACTGAGAATTATAAGACGTAGAGGAGTAAGAACTATACTCGTGGCTCCGGATTGGCCAAGAAGGACTTGGTACCCGGAACTTCAAGAGATGCTCACAGAGGACTCATGGCCTCTGCCGCTAAGAAGGGACTTGCTTCAGCAAGTACCATGTCTGTTCCAAGACTTACCGCGGCTGCGTTTGACGGCATGGCGGTTGAACGCCGGATCCTAAGGGAAAAAGGCATTCCGGAAGAGGTCATTCCTACCCTGGTCAAAGCCAGGAAGGAGGTGACCGCACAACATTATCACCACATGTGGCAAAAATATGTTGCGTGGTGTGAGGCCAGGAAGGCCCCACGAAGAAATTTCAGCTCTGTCGATTCCTGCATTCCCTGCAAACAGGAGTGTCTATGGGCCTCAAATTGGGGTCCATTAAGGTTCAAATTTCGGCCCTGTCAATTTTCTTCCAGAAAGAATTGGCTTCAGTTCCTGAAGTCCAGAAGTTTGTCAAGGGAGTATTGCATATACAACCCCCTTTTTTGTGCCTCCAGTGGCACTGTGGGATCTCAACGTAGTTCTGGGATTCCTCAAATCACATTTTAAACCGCTCAAATCTGTGGATTTGAAATATCTCACATGAAAAGTGACCATGCTGTTGGCCCTGGCCTCGGCCAGGCGAGTGTCAGAATTGGCGGTTTTGTCTCACAAAAGCCATATCTGATTGTCCATTCGGACAGGGCAGAGCTGCGGACTCGTCCCCAGTTTCTTCCTAAGGTGGTGTCAGCGTTTCACCTGAACCAGCTTATTGTGGTACCTGCGGCTACTGGGGACTTGGAGGACTCCAAGTTGCTAGATGTTGTCAGGGCCCTGAAAATATAGGTTTCCAGGACGGCTGGAGTCAGGAAAACTGACTCGCTGTTATCCTGTATGCACCCAACAAACTGGGTGCTCTTGCTTCTAAGCAGACGATTGCTCGTTGGATTTGTAGCACATTTCAACTTGCACATTCTGTGGCAGGCCTGCCACAGCCTAAATCTGTCAAGGCCCATTCCACAAGGAAGGTGGGCTCATCCTGGGCGGCTGCCCGAGGGGTCTCGGCATTGCAACTCTGCCGAGCAGCTACGTGGTCGGGGGAGAACACGTTTGTAAAATTCTACAAATTTGATACCCTGGCTAAAGAGGACCTGGAGTTCTCTCATTCGGTGCTGCAGAGTCATCCGCACTCTCCCGCCCGTTTGGGAGCTTTGGTATAATCCCCATGGTCCTGACGGAGTCCCCAGCATCCACTAGGACGTTAGAGAAAATAAGATTTTACTTACCGATAAATCTATTTCTCGTAGTCCGTAGTGGATGCTGGGCGCCCATCCCAAGTGCGGATTGTCTGCAATACTTGTACATAATTATTGTTACAAAAATCGGGTTATTATTGTTGTGAGCCATCTTTTCAGAGGCTCCGCTGTTATCATGCTGTTAACTGGGTTCAGATCACAGGTTGTACAGTGTGATTGGTGTGGCTGGTATGAGTCTTACCCGGGATTCAAAATCCTTCCTTATTGTGTACGCTCGTCCGGGCACAGTATCCTAACTGAGGCTTGGAGGAGGGTCATAGGGGGAGGAGCCAGTGCACACCACCTGATCCTAAAGCTTTTACTTTTGTGCCCTGTCTCCTGCGGAGCCGCTATTCCCCATGGTCCTGACGGAGTCCCCAGCATCCACTACGGACTACGAGAAATAGATTTATCGGTAAGTAAAATCTTATTTTTATTATCACAAAAGGCTATCAGCCCCCCCATCCGCAGCCCATTGGATGGGGGGGGGCAGCCTCGGGCTTCACCCCTGGCCCTTGGGTGGCTGGGGGGGGGACCCCTTGATTGTAGGGGTCCCCACTCCCCCAGGGTACCCCGGCCAGGGGTGACTAGTTGGGTAGTTAATGCCACGGCCGCAGGACACGGCATAAAAGTGACCCCCGGCTGTGGCATTATCTGTCCAGCTAGTGGAGCCCGATGCTGGTGTTAAAAATACGGGGGACCCCTACTCTTTTTGTCCCCCGTATTTTTGGCACCAGCACCAGGCGCAGAGCCCGGTGCTGGTTTTAAAAATACGGGGGATCCCTGCCCAATTTTTCCCCTGCATTTTTAGAACCAGGACCAGCTCGAAGAGCCCGAGGCTGGTTATGCTTTGGAGGGGGGACCCCACGCCATTTTTTTTTCCGGGTTTTTCCCGTTTTTTCCCGTTTTTTAAAATCGCGGCAAAATCCGCCAAATCGGCCGATTTTCGCCCGCGATTCTGGCGAATCCGTTTTTCATTGAATATGGTGAATTCCGGAAGCCACCTTCCGGAATTCACCTGGCGAATTTAGTCGAATTAAAAAACGGCGAAAAATTGCCGCGATTCGCCGTGAATTGCATATACCCCTATGTATCTGTGGTTTCACTGATGTGGCTTAAAAGCACCTTACGATGGATTATTGTAACTATACCGGTTTCTCTCCGGTTTTTGGTATGTCTGTATCATGAAGGTCTTCCCTGTTCTTGTATTTCTATAAAAAATCTAATAAAAATTGTTGAATAAAAAAAAAAAAAAAGAGTTATAAATTAACAAGAATTCAGCATTGAAGAGGTGATGAGGGAGCTACCCCTGAATAGCAAAGTAGTGCAGTGGCTGGTTCTGCTGTTGCTTCTGCAGGTGTGATGTGCCCCCTGTTAATAGAAACACAGCAGGGTTCTGCTCATCACAGATGCAATGTGAGTGCGGCCAAATCATGCAAATTGTATCTGGTGGTGATTCATGTCTAAGGGGCCTATTTATCACCATCCGCATCCAGGATGCGGATGACAGGTGATAAAATCGCCCAAACTCGCACTGCGATAATTGATTACATCGCAGGGATGTATCAATTATCGCATGCAGGAACAGAGCTTGCAGTCAAGCTCTGTCCCTGCGATGACTCTTCGCAGCATCATCGGGGTATTTTTTGTAAAAAAAATACCCCGATGTCTGGCTGAACATGCGCCGTCCCCGTCGACATCGCTGCTACAGCCGCCGCCCAGTCGACCCCCTCTCGTCGTGACTACCCTCGCGTGCTGTGGACTAATATACTCGCCTGTCCAGGGAGCCGGTCCGCACTGCTTAAGGAGGCTGCCAGGCGCGGGTCCTTCTCCTGCGCTGTGACCTCCGATGCTGTCAAGTGCGCTGCGGACACCGGCTCCCTGGACAGGTGTGTATGGTTTGTTTGTTTTTACTTTGTTTTTGTTTTTTTACACTGTGATCAGCTTGTGTGTCCAGCTGATCACTGGAGCCGGGTCACACTCATCTTTCTCTGCCAGGGGCAAAGAAAGCTGGGCAAAAGGGTGCTTATCGCAGTGCTTCCCTGTGAAGTCGCCAGCCTGAGCTGGTGAGATTATCATAGGGCAAACTGCTGTATTTTTTCACTTTTTTTTTTTAGTAAATCTGGTCAGATCGCATTTCCCATTATAAGTATGGGGAATGCGATGTGGCTTACTAAAAAAGTGAATTAAAGGGTTTGGAGCAGTTTTTCATGAAAACTGTTCCAAATGCCCTTTAATACATTCAGCTGATACTAAAATAATGTGAAAAGGGTGTGAAAACACCCTTTTTCACAGTATTTTAGTAAAAATAATGTTAATAAATAGGCCCCTAATTGATTAGGACTGGAGGTCCCACCGTGCAGTCAGATTAAGCTCAATTGCAAAATACGCATCAAGCCCTGTGCTTGCAGGACCTCCAATCCTTCTCCGCCAGATCAAAACCCTTTGCCTGTTTTCTTGCACTTGATTGCTTGATCTTAATAAACAACGTAGAGACATTCAGCGGGAGAATTGTCAAAGATCCATTTGGGCAAAATCAATTTTTTGCGGTTCATTGTAATTTAATCTGCTAAGTACAAAGTTTGCTAATACCCTCTGACGCGATAAATACAATTCACCCAGAAGCCCAGTAACGGGATTTTTATTGGCATGACAAGAAGGCGAATGTGTGTATTCTTTTCTAAATGCTTTGGCAGTGGTGCCGAGAGGGGTAGGTACTTTTTACCCGTGCCTGTTGTATGGACCCAGTCCCGATGCCCGCCCCCCTTCCCTGCGGGTCTGGGACTGAGGGTCGACAGCACAAAGGTCGACACACCTTTGGTCGACGCCAATTGGTCGACACACCTTATGTCGACATGGACAAAAGGTCGACATGGACAAAATGTCGACAGGAACAAGGTCGACACGGAAAAAGGTCGACGTGAGTTTTTTATGTTTTTTTGTGTCGTTTTCTTCGTAGAGTGACCGGGAACCCCAATTAGTGCACCGCGTCCCCTCGCATGGCTCGCTTCGCTCGCCATGCTTCAGGCATGGTGCCTTCGCTCCGCTACCGCTTCGCTCGGCACACTTTACCGTTCCAATCGTAGTCCACGTGGATCGTTAAGTATGAAAAAGTTCAAAAAAAGGAAAAAATCGTGAAAAACTCATGTCGACCTTTTTCCATGTCGACCTTGTTCCTGTCGACCTTTTGTCCATGTCGACCTAAGGTGTGTCGACCAATTGGTGTCGACCTTTGTGCTGTCGACCTGGATTCCGGATACCCTTCCCCGCTGCATACAGCAGGATTGTACACACAGGTTTTCATTATAAAATCCTCTCTTGAGAATGTTAATGCAATTTGTTACTTAATGAAATGCACAAAATGTAAAAACAGGGCTTACCATTTTTAACCACTTGCCTTGTTTAAACGTATGGGATACGACTGCAGCCAGGAGTGTTACCTGACCAGGTCATATCCCATACAGTATGTCCATAGGCATGCGCAGCACATTTTATTAGGGGGTGCACCGTCGGAGGGGTGTGTCTAGCACCGCCTTTTCGGCGTGTCGAGCACCATCTATTGACGTCAATGCAATATAAAATATCCACCCTTGTAGCAATCCTAATAAAGCAGATACATTGTCAGATGTTGTGGTGTGCCCCAAACAAATACCCCTGATGGCACTCACTGCAATTACACTGCTCCTCCTCAGCCTGGTCTGGCTGCCCCTCTCTTTCCCCTGCAAGCTGCAGCAGCTTACTTACAAGTCAGTCACTCACTGACAGTCGCAGACTAGTACTGCTGCTGCTGGAAAAACGAGTGACGTGTCAATGCTGCTGCCGGCCGCCTGCCAGTATTGAATTTGTCTTCCTAAGAGGAATGCTGGCTGCATGCTGCTCCTCATCAGTGGTTGGCGTTGGCATAGCATAGAAGGAGAGAGGTGTGCGTGTGGTGGGTGTGACGGGTGGGCGGTGGCATCCTTGATTAACCCAGGCGTCCAGTCAGTAATGCAGTCCTGACAGGGTGCAGCGCAGAGGGGACAGTAATCAGCCTGCTCGGCAATCACTGCATCAGTCATGTGAGATCGGGGTGCCAGACAATAAGGGGTGCCTGCGCACACCTATGAGTATGTCGCCACTGCACCGCTGCTTCCTTAGTCTGTTCTAGAAGAAATCCATTCTGTGCATGTACTGACGGATTTCCTCCTACTGCTGCGGCACGGTGTGAGTGATGCTGGGGTTTGTGACTGCCGATATCAAAATCGTGCCCCAGAATGCAGTGCAAATGGCAACCCAGGACGCATGCACCTATACCAAAAGTGCGAGGAGGGGAACATAGTCCCCCACTGAGAACAAATATACTGATCTCTGAGTGTGTATAGATCCGCAGCAGCAGGTGGACTAGCAGTCCTCCCTGACCCACGCTCCGCTGCGCTCTCTGCAACAAGGTGAGGGTGAGGGGCTATAACTGGGAGGGGTGTCATCTTTTGCCACTAGGGGAGTTGTGCTGCCCCATAAAAAAATTTTTGGCCGGTGGGGAATATTTTAATGATAAAAAAAAATCATATATATAGTGAACCATGGGGAAGGGAAGGGGACTTAACTGGGACTCATTGATAATGGGGGTGAGGGTGGGGGCTATGCCAGGGGATCTATTACCACCTGGCGGGTGGGGGTAGATAATGCAGGGTATCTTATGCCACTGGGTGGAATATTTCTAATGGGGATAGAAAGTAAAATTACAATGGGGTCCTATAGACACGAGGGTGGGGTGCAAAACACCCCTAGGTATATTTTTTTTAAATAAAATATTTTAATATTATTTCAAAACTACTTTTTAAACTTTATTAAATAAGAAAATACCCCCGACAATTTTTTTTTTTTAAATAATTAACTGTCAGTTGAGAACTATATAAAATTAACTATGGGTTCCCTGGCCTTTCTAAACCAAGACAGAAATACTCAGTACATGCAGATGTTGATGCAATAATAGAAAATATGTATTTTCCCAACATTTGCCAAATAAATATTTGGAAACATCTGCCTAATATGGAATGTCATATCTATTAGTAGATGCCTACAAGTTGGTAGGTGCATGGTGGATGTGAGCAAGGAGGTTAGGCTACACGTTGACTCAACACCAGAGTAGGTTTTATTGAAGATAACAGGATACAGGTGAGAAGATAAATAGCACTGGTAACACACACTCTCTTTTCCTGCAGTACAGTTAAGTAGATTGCGGAGTTTCTGGGATAAAATAACTATTTATTTATGACAGTAATTTCCAGTTTTAGCTTCTGAACAAAAGTTTAGCTAGAGCAACCTCTTCCCCCTCCCTGTTTGCAGAAACCTACACTACTTGGTTATTGTTGATGTTATGATATACAGGTATAAGGAATTGTCACACTTAGTTAATTGATACGCATGGTCCATTTGAGGGTACACTGATTTTGTACTTACCGGAAATTGCTGAACTACAATAGATAATTACATATTTACAGGAATGTTGGCAAAGTAATTGCAGAGACTGCATAGATTTATAATTCTGATAAACATTTATACTATGTTAATATTAATCTAAGCGATTGATTGTATTATTTAATAACTAACTATATGGAGAGTGTTGTATCTAAATTGTTACTTGCTAATAACACGTAACCTTATTTTAAATTACTACTATACCTTTGCTGTACCCTTTTTTATCCTCCCAAATAAAAGATTTTTCTTTAAAAGAGTTTTTTTTCTGGGGTCTTGTTGCAACGGGTGTGGATCATTAGATCGACAGTGTCTAGGTCGACAATGTTTAGGTCGACCACTATAGGTCGACAGTCACTGAGTCAACAGGGTTTGAAGGTCGACATGTTCTAGGTCGATAGGTCAAAAGGTCGACATGAGTTTTTCATGTTTTTTGGTGTCATTTTCTCAGTACAGTAACCAGGAAGCCCAATTAGTACACCGTGTCCCCTCGCATGGCTCCCTTTGCTCGCCATGCTTCGGGCAAGGCGCCTCGCTCCGCTACCGCTGCGCTTGGTACAGGTTACCGTTCCAATCGTAGTCCACGTGGATCGTTAAGTATGAAAAAGTTCAAAAATAAAAAAAATGAAAAACTCATGTCGACCTTTTGACCTGTCGACCTAGAGCATGTCGACCTAGAAACCCTGTCGACCTTGAAAACATGTCGACCTAGTGACCTATAGTGGTCGACCTAAACATTGTCGACCTAGACACTGTCGATCTTCAGACCGGATCCCTGTTGCAACATTGGTGGTCATTCCGAGTTGTTCGCTCTGTAATTTTCTTCGCATCGCAGCGATTTTCCGCTAATTGCGCATGCGCAATGTTCGCACTGTGACTGCGCCAAGTAAATTTGCTAAGAAGTTTGGTATTTTACTCACGGCATTACAAGGTTTTTTCTTCGTTCTGGTGATCGTAATGTGATTGACAGGAAGTGAGTGTTTGTGGGCGGAAACTGGACGTTTTATGGGAGTGTGTGAAAAAACGCTACCGTTTCTGGGAAAAACGCGGGAGTGGCTGGAGAAACGGAGGAGTGTCTGGGCGAACGCTGGGTGTGTTTGTGACGTCAAACCAGGAACGAAACTGACTGAACTGATTGCAGTGGCAGAGTAAGTCCCGAGCTACTCAGAAACTGCACAGAAATTTCTATTCGCAATTTTGCTAAGCTAAGATTCACTCCCAGTAGGCGGCGGCTTAGCGTGTGCAATGCTGCTAAAAGCAGCTTGCGAGCGAACAACTCGGAATGAGGGCCATTGTGTTGGAGTTAGCACCATTCTCCTGTTCAGATGCAGCAGCGAAGAAGTACCGTACCTATCAAAGAGTGCATACAAGAGTGGCACACTTTTATATGTGCTTGGTTACTATGCAGTAATGCACAGTGCAATTTTGAACAACTACCCATCTAAAGGCAATGCAAGTTAGTAATAATCAACCTGTTAATATTACACAAATACCAAGATTACTTTTTAGCTGCTGGTATTTCCTACTTTATATCGCAGCTTATCAGCTCATAACTTATTTATCAAACAGAGCCTGTAACATGGCAGTTAGCACATGATTGGATGGTACTTTGGAGTCTCTTTACTAAACCTTGGATAGAGATAAAGTAGACGGAGATAAAGTATCAACCAACCAGCTCATAACTGCCATTTTTCAAACCCAGTCTGTGACATTGCAGTTAGGAGCTGATTGGCTGGTACCTTATCTCTGTCCACTCTATCTACATCCAGTGCTTAGTAAATAGACCCCTTTGTCTCCAAGGTTTACTACATCTCCCCAACAGTCAGGAAAATAGAAAATAGTAGAGTGCAGCACAGAGTTATTGCACAGTCAGACCTATGACAAGGGGGGTAATTCCAAGTTGATCGCAGCAGGAATTTTTTTAGCAGTTGGGCAAAACCATGTGCACTGCAGGGGAGGCAGATATAACATGTGCAGAGAGAGTTAGATTTGGGTGGGTTATTTGGTTTCTGTGCTGGGTAAATACTGGCTGCTTTATTTTTACACTGCAAATTAGATTGCAGATTGAACACACCCCACCCAAATCTAACTCTCTCTGCACATGTTATATCTGCCTCCCCTGCAGTGCACATGGTTTTGCCCAACTGCTAAAAAAATTCCTGCTGCGATCAACTTGGAATTACCCCCAAAAAGTAAACTTATTGGCCATCTAGTCAGACCCATTCTGTTATCGTTGCAATTTGTTTTAGTTTTTTTCTGAAGAGACAAATGCACATGGTTTTCAAATTTGAAATGCTTGATTTAAAGCAGAGCCTCATATCACAGTTGCACCTTGCCCTCACTGGGGGTAATTCCAAGTTGATCGCAGCAGGAATTTTGTTAGCAGTTGGGAAAAACCATGGGGGTAATTCCAAGTTGATCGCAGCAGGAATTTTGTCAGCAATTGGCCAAAACCATGTGCACTGCAGGGGAGGCAGATTTAACATGTGCAGAGAGAGTGATAGGCCCTACACACTGGCCGATTTTCTGAAAGATATGAACGATCTCGTTCATAAATTAACGAGAACTCGTTCATATCTTTCAGTGTGGAGACTCCAGCGATGAACGATGCGCGGCCCCGCGCTCGTTCATCGCTGGTCTCCCGTCGGCTGTGCATGCAGGCCAATATGGACAATCTCGTCCATATTTGCCTGCACTTCAATGCAGCCGCGTGACGGGGGGAGTGAAGAAACTTCACTCCCCCCCGTAACTGCCCCCCCCCCCCCCCCCCGCCGCCGGGTCGCTCGTCGGCCGTTTCGTCCGTCGGGCACCTTGGCGGCGCATCGTCAAATGAGTAGGGCCCCTTAGATTTGGGTGTGGTGTGTTCAATCTGCAATCTAATTTGCAGTGTAAAAATAAAGCAGCCAGTATTTACTCTGCACAGAAACAAAATAACCCACCCAAATCTAACTCTCTCTGCAAATATTATATCTGCCCCCCCCCTCCCCCCTGCAGTGCACATGGTTTTGCCCAACTGCTAACAAAATTCCTGCTGCGATCAACTTGTAATTACCCCCATTATCTGGTTTCAGATAACTTAGAATATTGGAAAGTATGTTTATGAGAGAAATGTAATTTACCCAAATGTTAAAATAGGACATAACAAATGGCACTCATGGACTAATGGGAAATAATCACAGGATGATTTGTCTATCCACCAACATTTCTATGATTTTACTCACTTTTCTCAGGGGACATCCTGATCTAGATAGTGCAGTACAGGTCCTCTTCAGCAAGAAGTGTATACAGTGCATCCGGAAAGTATTCACAGCACTTTACTTTTTCCACATTTTGATATGTTACAGCCTTATTCCAAAATGGAATAAATTAATTTTCCCCTCAAAATTCTGCACACAGTACCCCATAATGACAATGTGAAAAAAGTTTTTTTGAAATTTATGCAAATTTATTAAAAATAAAAAAATAAGAAATCATATGTACATAAGTATTCACAAGTTTTGCCATGAAGCTCACAATTGAGCTCAGGTGCATCCTGTTTCCACTGATCATCCTTGAGATGTTCCTACAGCTTAATTGGAGTCTATCTGTGGTAAATGCAGTTGATTGGACATGATTTGGAAAGGCACACATCTGTCTATATAAGGTCCCACACTTGACAGCGCATGTCTGAGCATAAACCAAGCATGAAGTCAAAGGAATTGTCTGTAGACCTCTGAAACAGGATTGTCTCGAGGCACAAATCTGGGGAAGGGTACAGAAAAATATCTGCTGCTTTGAAAGTCCCAATGAGCGCAGTGGCCTCCATCATCCATAAGTGGAAGAAGTTTGGAACCACCCGGACTCTGCCTAGAGCTGGCCGGCTATCTAAACTGAGTGATCGGGGGAGAAGGACCCTGGTCCGGGAGGTGACCAAGAACCCGATAGTCACTCTGTTAGAGCTCCAGCATTCCTCTGTGGAGAGAGGAGAACCTTCCAGAAGGACAGCCATCTCTGCAACAATCCACCAATCAGGCTTGTATGGTAGAGTGGCCAGACGGAAGCCATTCCTTAGTAAAAAGCACATGGCAGCCCACCTGGAGTTTGCCAAACTGTACCTGAAGGACTCTCAGACCATGAGAAACAAAATTCTCTGGTCTGATGAGACAAAGATTGAACTCTTTGACATGAATGCCAGGAGTCATGTTTGGAGTAAACCAGGTACCGCTCATCACCAGACCAATGCCATCCCTACAGTGAAGCATGGTGGTGGCAGCATTATGCTGTGGGGATGTTGTTCAGTGGCAGGAACAGGGAGGTAAAGATGATAGAGGTAAAGATTCAGGATAGAGGTAAAGATGAATGCAGCAATGTACGAAGACATCCTGGATGAAAACGTGCTCCAGAGCGCTCTTGACCTCAGACTGGGGCGATGGTTCATCTTTCAGCAGGACAACGACCCCAAGCACACAGCCAAGATATCAAAGGAGTGGCTTCAGGACAACTCTGTGAATCTCCTTGAATGGCCCAGCCAGAGCCCAGACTTGAATCCGATTGAACATCTCTGGAGAGATCTGAATATGGCTGTGCACCAACACTTACCATCCAACCTGATAGAGCTTGAGAGGTGCTGCAAAGAGGAATGGGCAAAACTGCCCAAAGATAGGTGTGCCAAGCTTGTGACATCATATTCAAAAAGACTTGAGGCTGTAATTGCTGCCAAAGGTGCATAAACAAAGTATTTAGCAAAGGCTGTGAATACTTATGTACATGTGATTTCTTAGTTTTTTATTTGTAATAAATTTTCAGATTGTCATCATAGGGTATTGTGTGTAGAATTTTGAGGGAAAAATTAATTTATTCCATTTTGGAATAAGGCTGTGAATACTTTCCAGATGCACTATAGGTGTTGCTTTCACAATCTTCCTGAAATGCTTTTTAAAAAGAATGTTTCAGGGAGTTTGACATTGAGGGAGAGTTGGCCAGTATGCTCTAAATCACTCTATGGGCAAGACGTAATGGGAGACGCAAAATGTCTGATGTTTGTCGGCTAATGTATTAGCAGCTGCAAAACTGATTTTTCAGACACTTTGGGATGTAACACACTAGCCGGCTGGCGTCGGCCGGGTTTTAACAGCTGCCGTGATGCAAAGACACATTGAGCACAATGTGTCCTTACACACGGCACGGTCCCGGCCCGGCTGCCGGGTTGCAGCCGGAACTATCCACTGGAAGGTCAGGTTGCCGGGCCGGCGCCGGGCCATCTTTGCAGCCAGTAAACCGTGTGTGTGAAGGGGAGCTTTCACACACAACGGTTTTTCCCCAAGCCGTGTCTGATGCTGCGCATGCGCACAGCATCACACACGGCTCAAAGCTGTCCTGTGTGAGAGACTCTGCCGGTTTCTCCCGGATGGCAAAAAGCCGGACAAAGTTTGTCCGGCTTTTTGCCATCCGGGAGAAACCGGCCAGTGTGTTACAGCCCTTTTGGCTCTAAAGTAGAGCGCCCGATAAAAAGTCGGATCCATATGTTTTGCCCATGTTATATGCAACTCGGCCGATGTAATGGACTTAGGACACAAAACAGCTCTAAAACTCTTAAAGAATTTAGAGGTGTTTTTTCTAATACGTCCTAGAGGATGCTGGGGTCCACATTAGTACCATGGGGTATAGACGGGTCCACCAGGAGCCATTGGCACTTTAAGATTTTGAGAGTGTGGGCTGGCTCCTCCCTCTATGCCCCTCCTACCAGACTCAGTTTAGAAAATTTGCCCGGAGGAGCCGGTCACAGCTTGGGGAGCTCTCCAGAGCTTTTCTAGTAAAAAGTAATTTTAGAGTTTTTTATTTTACAGGGAGGCTGCTGGCAACAGCCTCCCTGTAGCATGGGACTAAGGGGGAGGAGTAGTGTCCGCCCTGCGGGGTCTGAGCCACTTACTCCGCTGACAGGACACTGAGATCCTGAGGGGATAGATTGCTCCCCGCCACAGGGGATCGCTCACCCCAGCAGCATGCCGCCACCCCCTTACAGAGCTGAAGATTGTGGCGAGTAAGACACCGACCCCCCTAGCAAGCGGGGGCCTGGTGTGAAGATGGCGGCAGCAGGGTAGGAGCTCAGTATTAACTGCGCTCCGGGATGGCTCAGCGGTACATAGTGCGGCGCGTTGAGGGGTGCCCTGGGCCAGCGCTTACACTCTACACTGGTCACAAAGCCTGTCAGGGTCCCAGGATCTCAGCCAGCATCAATCCTTCTCCCAGTATAATCAGATGAAGAGTGGGAAGACAGCGCCATTTTGGGGGCGGAGCTTCTCAGAGCGGACCCAGCAGCGTTCAGCGCCATTTTCCTACCTGCACAGCACTGATCAGGAGAAAGAAGGTCCCTCCACAGCAACTCCAGCTATCTCTCACTGTACCAGGGGGTTGTAGAAGGGAGGGGAGGCTGCGATACGACTGTGTATCCTATTAAGGTGCACAGTCAGCGCTGACAAGGGGTCTCCCTTTGGTTAAAAGCGCTGTGTGTGGGTTGGCTCCAATCTCTGTGTCTCTCTTGCCATTCTTGGGAGTGAAACTCTGTCTGCCCTCCCCTGTGTGTGTGTGGAGTGTTTTGTGGTCTCCTTTAGCTATGTCCAGGGACACTGTGTCATATGCTGCGGAGGATATGTCCTCCCAGGATGATCCCATTCCATGTAATCAGGATAGCACTGGTTTAGCATTGATTCCAGCAAGGGAACCTGAGTGGTTTTCCTCTATCAAATCTTGGATTTCTCAGATTTCAGATAGGGTTGCAAGTAATGAATCCGCAACCCAGGTATTACAGAACTCTATGGCAGTATAGCACGATTCTGGTACCTCAGGACGCTCCACTATATACCTTCACAAACATGCGCTTGTTGATGTCATGCAAGATGACACGGTTACCGATTCTGATACCACAGACGGTACTGGGGATGTGCTGCGGGGGTCTGCCTCTCTTGCAAAGGGGGTGCAATTGATGATAGAGGCTATCAGGGATGTGTTGAATATTAATGATACCACACCTGAGCAGGTTGAGGAGGCTTTTTTCACTGAAAATAATAAAGCCTCGCTAACCTTCCCTGCGTCAAAGGAATTAAATGCTATATTTGCGAAAGCATGGGAGAACCCAGAGAAAAAATTCCAGATCCCTAAAAGGGTCCAGGTGGCGTTTCCTTTCCCTGAGGAGGATAGGAAAAAAATGGGAAAGCCTGCCAATTGTTGATGCATCTGTGTCCAGACTCTCAAAAATGGTGGTTTTACCTGTTCCAGGATCTTCCGCCTCAAAGGAGCCGGCTGATCGTAAAATTGATAATACACTTAAATCAATGTACACCACTTTGGGGGCCATATTACGTCCCACTATTGCTAGTGCATGGATTGCAAAAGCTATAGTAAAATGGTCAGGTACCTTACTTGAGGATTTGGATACAATGGATAAGGGTGATGTTGAATTGTTTTTGGGTAACATTCACGATTCAGCAGGGTTTCTGGTAGAATCCATGAAAGTCCTGGGTTCCATGGCTGCGGGGATCTCTTTCATGTCTGTTTCAGCTCGTCGGGGACTGTGGCTGCGCCAGTGGTCGGCCGACACGGAATCCAGGAAAAGTGTGGAGTCCCTACACTACACAGGTCAGGCTCTCTTTGGGGAAGCTTTGGATGCGTGGATATCCATGGCTACAGCGGGTAAGTTTCCGTTCCTTCCCTCAGCTGCACCTGCTCCAAAGAAACCCTTTTCTTCATCAGCATCACAGTCTTTTCGGTCTAAGAAGCCTAGAAAGGCCAAACCGTCCAATACCTTCTTTAAAGGAGGTCTAGCTAAATCCAAGAAACCTGCTGCTGCAGGTTCCCAGGAAACTAAGCCTACTTCCAGTACGCCGGAGTCCTCCTCTTGACGGTGGACCACGCGGCCTTGTGGTGGGGCCAGTGGGAGCGAGACTCAGACAGTTCAGTCACGTCTGGGTATCGTCCAGCCTGGATCCCTGGGTGATAGATATTGTGTCCCAGGGATACAGGCTGGAATTTCAAACTCTCCCTCCTCACCGATTTTTCAAATCAGGCTTGCCAGTTCTGCTGGCGGACAGGACTGTCCTACATGCAGCGGCCCAGAAGTTGGTGGAGGCACGAGTTATTGTGCAGTACCTCCTCATTTGCAAGCCACGGTTACTATTCTAACCTTTTTGTGGTACCGAAACCAGATGGTTCGGTCAGGCCCATGCTGAACCTAAAATCACTAAACCCTTTTCTGAAGGAGTTCAAGTTCAAAATGGAATCTCTCAGGGTGGTGATATCAAGTCTGGAAGAAGGGGAATTCCGGGTATCCCTGGATATCAAGGATGTGTACCTCCACATTCCGATTTGGCTACCGCATCAGGCTTATCTCCATTTTGCATGACTGGACTGTCATTTCCAGGTCCTGCCATTCAGCCTCTCTACAGCACCAAGGGTGTTCACCAAGGTGATGGCGGAGATGATGGTTCTACTCCGCAAACTGGGGGTGAACATCATTCCATATCTGGACGATCTACTGATAAGGGCATCGTCCAAGGAGGAGTTGTTGTGGTCCATTGTACTCACAACCCACCTACAACCCAGAGTCCACGGTTAGATTCGGAACCTTCCAAATTCACATTTGGAACCAACCCAGAGGTTGTCTTTTCTGGGGTTGATCCTCGACACGGAAGTGCAGAGGGTGTTTCTTCTGCAGGAAAAGGGCGTTTTTGATACAAACAATGGTCTGGGATGTCCTGAAGCCAGCCCGGGTGTCGGTCCATCAATGCATTCACCTTTTGGGAAAGATGGTGGCCCCTTACAAGGCTCTCCAGTACAGGAAGTATCATGCTCGGGCCTTGCAACTGGATCTCCTGGACAAGTGGTCAGGATCTCATCTACACATGCACCAGAGAATTCGTCTGTCGCCAAAGGCCAGGATTTCACTTCTCTGGTGGCTCCAATTGCCTCACCTTCTGGAGGGCCGCAGGTTCGGGATTCAGGACTGGGTCCTTCTAACCACGGCTGCGAGCCTCCGGGGCTGGGGCGCAGTCACTCAGGGGGAAACCTTCCAAGAAGGGGGGTCAAGTCTGGAAGCAGACTTTCTCAGGACACGATTTCCATCCGGAGGAGTGGGGTCTCCGTTTGGAGGTATTAAAGGAAATAACAGACCTTTGGGGGTTACCCCAAATAGACATGATGGCCTCTCATCTCCACAAGAAGCTTTGACGCTATCCAGGTCGAGGAACCCACTAGCAGTGGCAGTGGATGCCCTGGTGTCTCCGTGGGTGTTCCAGTCGGTGTACGTTTTTCCGCCACTCCCTCTCTTTCCAAGAGTTCTAAAGTTCGTAAGGAGAACAGGAGTTCAAGCAATCCTCATTGGTCCAGACTGGCCAAGGCGGGCTTGGTACGTAGATCTTCTGAATCTCTTGCAGGAAGAGCCGAAGCCTCTTCCTCTTCGGGAGGACCTGCTGCAGCAGGGTCCGTTCGCCTATGAAGACTTACCGTGGCTACGCTTGACGGCATGGGGGTTGATCGCCTGATGTTAGCTCGGAAGGGCATTCCGAAGAAGGTTATTCCTACCCTGATACAGGCTAGGAAAGAGGTAACGTCTAAACATTACCATCGTATTAGGAAGAAATATGTCTCTTGGTGTGAGGCCAAGAAGTTTCCTGCGGTGGAGTTTCAACTGGGACGTTTTCTACTCTTCCTGCAAGCAGGTGTGGATATCGGCCTGAGGTTCGGATCTATGAAGGTCCAAATTTCGGCCCTATCCATTTTCTACCAGAAACATTTGGCTGCCCTCCCTGATGTTCAGACCTTTTTGAAAGGAGTTCTGCACATTCAACCTTTCTTTGTACCTCCTACGGCACCTTGGGACCTTAACCTGGTGTTGCTGTTCCTCCAGTCGGACTGGTTTGAGCCTCTACGGGAGGTTGAGGTCACATTTCTTACATGGAAGGCTGCCACGTTGTTGGCCTTAGCTTCTGCTAGACGTGTGTCGGTATTGGGGGCTTTGTCCTGTAAAAGCCCTTACTTGATTTTCCACGAAGATAGAGCTGAGCTCCGGACACGTCAGCAGTTTCTTCCACAGGTTGTGTCGGCATTTCATATCAACCAACCTATTGTGGTGCCAGTGGCTACTGTCTCCTCAATTTCAGCAAAGTCCTTGGATGTTGTGAGGGCTTTGAAAATCTAGGTGAAGAGGACTGCTCGTCACAGGAAATCGAATCTCTGTTTGTCCTGTATGTTCCCAGGAATATTGGGTATCCTGCTTCAAAGCATACTATATCTCGCTGGCTTAGGTTCACTATCCAGCATGCTTATTCTACGGCAGGATTGCCTGCGTCCAAATTCTGTTAAAGCCCACTCTACTCATAAGGTGGGGTCTTCCTGGACGGCTGCAACTTTGCAGAGCGGCAACTTGGTCTGGGTCGAACACGTTTGCTAGGTTCTACAAGTTCGATACTTTGGCCTCCGATGATCTGGAGTTCAGTCAATCAGTTCTGCAGGAGCCTCCGCGCTCTCCCTCCCATTCTGGGAGCTTTGGTACATCCCCATGGTACTAATGTGGACCCCAGCATCCTCTAGGACGTAAGAGAAAATAGGACTTTGGTTACCTACTGGTAAATCCTTTTCTCGTTATCTGGCTCAGTACAACTTTGTTTAGTTATGTACTGCGTTGTTACTTGGTAAGTAATGTTTCAGCAGTTGCTGAGTTTTCAAGCTAGTTAGCTTGATGTGTGAGCTGGTATGAATTTCGCCACTATCTGTGTTAAATCCTTTTCTCGAAGATGTCCATCTACTCGAGCACAATTTCTAGACTGAGTCTGGTAGGAGGGGCATAGAGGGAGGAGCCAGCCCACACTCTCAAACTCTTAAAGTGCCAATGGCTCCTGGTGGACCCGTCTATACCCCATGGTACTAACGTGGACCCCAGCATCGTCTACGAACTATGAGAAAAGGATTTACCGGTAGATAACCAAAATCCTATTTTTTGGCTGAGTTGTTATGTAAATGTTGGAAATCAATTATAAGTATACTTTTACAGCACACACATTTGCAATAAATAAAGACTTTACAATACATTTTGACTAAAAAAACTTTGGGGGAAATTTACTAAGCTCCCGATTTTGACCGAGATGCCGTTTTTTCATCAAAGTGTCATCTCGGTAATTTACTAAACACTAATCGCGGCAGAGATGAGGGCATTCGTAATTTTTTGCAAGTCCAAGTAAAAAATTACGAATGAATACACCATCGGTCAAAACGCGGCTGTTTAAGTATGAATCTCGGTCATTTACTAAGAAGTGCAAAGCAAAAAACAAACAAACACTGCCGTGAAAAATTACAACTCGTAAAAAAGTGCTAAAAAAAAACAGACCTTTTTTTTTTATTCGTGATTGGATAGGCATGCACGGATCCATGAGATCCGTGCATGTATATCAGTGGGAAGGGGTGGGAAAGTGCTTATTTTTTCAAAAAAAATTGCGTGGGGTCCCCCCTCCTAAGCATAACCAGCCTCGGGCTCTTTGAGCCGATCCTGGTTGCAGAAATATGGGGAAAAAAATGACAGGGGTTCCCCCATATTTAAGCAACCAGCATCGGGCTCTGCGCCTGGTCCTGGTCCCAAAAATACGGGGGACAAAAAGAGTAGGGGTCCCCCGTATTTTTAAAACCAGCACCGGGCTCCACTAGCTGGACAGATAATGCCACAGCCGGGGGTCACTTTTATATAGTGCCCCGCGGCCGTGGCATCAAAAATCCAACTAGTCACTCCTGGCCGGGGTACCCTGGGGGAGTGGGGACCCCTTCAATCAAGGGGTCCCCCCCCCCAGCCACCCAAGGGCCAGGGGTGAAGCCCGAGGCTGTCCCCCCCCATCCAATGGGCTGCGGATGGGGAGGCTGATAGCCTTTGTTGTAAAAGAAAAGATATTGTTTTTAGTAGCAGTACTACAAGGCCCAGCAAGCCTCCCCCGCATGCTGGTACTTGGAGAACCACAAGTACCAGCATGCGACGGAAAAACGGGCCCGCTGGTACCTGTAGTACTACTACTAAAAAAATACCCAAAAAAAAACAAGACACACACACCGTGAAAGTATAATTTTATTACATACATACACACATACATACATACTTACCTTAAGTTCCCACGCAGGTCGGTCCTCTTCTCCAGTAGAATCCAAGGGGTACCTGTTGAAGAAATTATACTCACGAGATCCAGGGGTCCAGGCTCCTCGGGAAATCCAGGGGTAATCCACGTACTTGAAAAAAAAAAAAAAAACGGTGTCCCGACCACGAACTGAAAGGGGACCCATGTTTGCACATGGGTCACCTTTCCACGAATGCCAGAAACCCACTTTGACTTCTGTCTAAGTGGGTTTCTTCAGCCAATCAGGGAGCGCCACGTTGTAGCACTCTCCTGATCAGCTGTGTGGTCCTGTCCTCACTGACAGGCAGCACACGGCAGTGTTACAATGTAGCGCCTATGCGCTACATTGTAACCAATGATGGGAACTTTCTGCCCTGCGGTTGACCTAAAGTGACGTCACCGCTGAGCAGAAAGTTCCCATCATTGGTTACAATGTAGCGCATAGGCGCTACATTGTAACACTGCCGTGTGCTGCCTGTCAGTGAGGACAGGACCACACAGCTGATCAGGAGAGTGCTACAACGTGGCGCTCCCTGATTGGCTGAAGAAACCCACTTAGACAGAAGTCAAAGTGGGTTTCTGGCATTCGTGGAAAGGTGACCCATGTGCAAACATGGGTCCCCTTTCAGTTCGTGGTCGGGACACCGTTTTTTTTTTTTTTTCAAGTACGTGGATTACCCCTGGATTTCCCGAGGAGCCTGGACCCCTGGATCTCGTGAGTATAATTTCTTCAACAGGTACCCCTTGGATTCTACTGGAGAAGAGGACCGACCTGCGTGGGAACTTAAGGTAAGTATGTATGTATGTGTGTATGTATGTAATAAAATTATACTTTCACGGTGTGTGTGTCTTGTCTTTTTTTGGGTATTTTTTTAGTAGTAGTACTACAGGTACCAGCGGGCCCGTTTTTCCGTCGCATGCTGGTACTTGTGGTTCTCCAAGTACCAGCATGCGGGGGAGGCTTGCTGGGACTTGTAGTACTGCTACTAAAAACAATATCTTTTCTTTTACAACAAAGGCTATCAGCCTCCCCATCCGCAGCCCATTGGATGGGGGGGGACAGCCTCGGGCTTCACCCCTGGCCCTTGGGTGGCTGGGGGGGGGGACCCCTTGATTGAAGGGGTCCCCACTCCCCCAGGGTACCCCGGCCAGGGGTGACTAGTTGGATTTTTGATGCCACGGCCGCAGGGCACTATATAAAAGTGACCCCCGGCTGTGGCATTATCTGTCCAGCTAGTGGAGCCCGGTGCTGGTTTTAAAAATACGGGGGACCCCTACTCTTTTTGTCCCCCGTATTTTTGGGACCAGGACCAGGCGCAGAGCCCGATGCTGGTTGCTTAAATATGGGGGAACCCCTGTCATTTTTCCCCCCATATTTTTGCAACCAGGATCGGCTCAAAGAGCCCGAGGCTGGTTATGCTTAGGAGGGGGGACCCCACGCATTTTTTTTTATTATTTTACAGTGTTTAATTAAAAAAATAAAAATAAACCCCAGCACGGATCACACAGATCCGGCCGAGATTGATTGTAAAAAAAGTCGACAGTGTTTTGCTAATCACTGCCGTAAAAATAGAAAAAAAAGCACGAATGACATCGACATCGGAACAAAAGAAAAACCCGAATACGACAGCTTAGTAAATTAGTCGTAATCAATTCAAAAAGTTGCAGTTTTACACTTTCGATGTCATTCGTGATTGAACTTTGACCTGAAATGGGAAAATACGAATCTTAGTAAATTTACCCCTTTGATCTTCAAAAATAGTTTGTGTAGTGTGCGTGTCATTTTTACACAGGAAAATGCATCTGATACACAAATAGATGTATTAGGAGGGTGGTCTTCTGTTTGCCGGCGGTCGGGCTCCCGGCGCTCAGTATACCGGCGCCGGGAGCCCGACAGCCGGCATACCGACACTTATTTTCCCTCGTGGGGGTCCACGACCCCCATAGAGGGAGAATAAAATAGTGTGGCGCGCGTAGCGCGCCACCGTGCCCGTAGCGTGGCGAGCGCAGCGAGCCCGCAAGGGGCTCATTTGCGCTCGCCAAGCTGTCGGTAAGCCGGCGGTCGGGCTCCCGGCGCCGGGATGCTGGTCGCCGGGAGCCCGACCGCCGGCCAGCCGTAGTGAACCCGTATTAGGATGCACAAGCATTTAAATGATATGTGTCATGGCTATATTCAGTGTAATTGCGAATGTATTTGATTATGTTACAGTGTTTAGCTGGAATACACTGTAGCATAACATTTTGTATGCAGATATAGTTGCTCTTACAAACAGAATATAGGCATGCTGCATATCATTTGAAACAGAAGGAGCTGCTTGTGCATCTGTTAGCATTGTTTTGTGTATTCCAGCCAAACAGTGTAACATAATTAGATACATTCGCAATTACACACTGAATATAGCCATGCCACATTTCATTGGATTCAGCCTAAACCACTTGTGCGTCCTGGAGGACCGGGGATTATTTAGGGTGTGTGTTGCTTTAATCATGGGACTTGATGTACGATGTGCATTCTGAGAAAAGAACTATTAAAAAAAAAACCTCTGTGCTGACCACATCATATTATTGTCCTTTATTTACTTTGTGCCAACTTATTAAACCCTGTAGAGCAGGGGTGGGGAACCTTTCTTCTACCAAGGGCCATTTGGATATTTATAAAATCCTTCGGGGGCCATACAAAAATTATCATCCTAAAAATTACCCTGCCCCCCAGTAGTTATGTCCCTTAGAGGTACAGAGTGCGCGCGCCCAAAAAATGGGTGTAGCCAATTAAAATGGGACGTGATACACATGCCCCCAGAGTGCCAGATGATATGCCCCCAGAGTGCCAGATGATATACATGTACCCCCAGAGTGCCAGATGATATACATGTACCCCCAGAGTGCCAGATGATATACAAGTGCCACCAGAGTGCCAGATGATATACAAGTGCCCCCAGAGTGCCAGATGATATACAAGTGCCCCCAGAATGCCAGATATACAAGTGTCCCCAGAGTGCCAGATCACTCACCGCTGCTGCAGGTCCGTCCGGCGGCGGTGTGTCTCAGCTGTCAGGGCAGGGAGGAGAGCGTGGCTATGTGAGGCTGCAGCGGCGTGTAGGACCTCAAACCAGCTGCCGGTTCGTGAGCCAATCAGAGCTCGCGGACCGGCAGCTCCTGATTGGCTGCCAGTCCACGAGCTCTGATTGGCTCACGAACCGGTGACTGGTTTTGCCGGACATAGTAGCTGCGCTCTCCTCACTGCCCTAACAGTTGAGACACGCCACCGCCGGATTGAGCTGCAACGTATCTCGCTGCCAAACAAGTGGGTGGGCCGGAACAAACGGCTTTGCGGGCCGTATATGGCCCGCGGGCCGGAGGTTCCCCGCCCCTGCTGTAGAGTATACATACAGCCAAAAATCCTTTACTAAACTAATACTTCTTTTCCACTGACATAAAGATTCCTGGGTTTTTGCATTTGAATGTGCATCAATTTGTGGCAGTGGAACTGGGTCCCTGACCCTACTCTTACCTGGGTTGAGGATACGAATGGGATGTGATCAAAATCAACCCAATCCGCAATGCGATAATTGATTGCATCGCATGGCTGTATCAGTTATTCTATGCAGTGATAGAGCTTGCGAGAAATCTCTGTCCCTGTGATGCCACTCCTCCGCCTTATCGGGGTATTTTTCGTAAAAAAATACCTTCAGTATGTGCCGCGCATGCGCCGCCATCATTGCTGCCAGGCAACCCCCTTACCACGTGCCACAACCCCCCACTGCTGATCATACCTAATGAGGGATCGGTGATTGGTGCTCCTGGAGGGCTGCCAGTCACCGGGGCTTCCTGCTGCTGTGACCTCCAGTGCTGTAAGTGAGCTGCTGCATCAGCTGCATCAGCAGCTGATGCTGCTGCATCACTTTACTGCACCAGGGTTCACAGGAGCAGTAGGGAGCCCCGATGACTGGCAGCCCTCACCGGCATGCCAGTAGGTGAGCCTCACCGATCCCGAGTAGGTGAGTATAATTTATTTATTTTTGTCTGTGATCAGCTTGTAGGTCCATCGGACACATATAGCTGATCACACTGCCGGGTCCCTGCACAGCTTTCTCTGCCTACAGGCAGGAAAACTGCAACTGAAGCTGAATAAGGGGGGTAATTCAGAGCTGATCGTATATGTGCTAAATTTAGCACATCTACGATCATTTACTCTGATATGCGGGGGGACGCCCAGCACAGGGATAGTCCACCCCGCATGTTAGGCCCTACCCCCCCTTCCCCCCCCAGCACAGGTATAAAAGCATTGCATGGCGACGATGCTTTTGTACCTGGCGAGTAGCTCCCTGCCAGCGGCCAGCGCAGCTCCTGTGCACTGGCAGGGAGCTACCCGCAGCATCCCGGGTCGCAACGGCTGCATGTAACGTCACGCAGCCACCGCGGCCCCCCAACCCCAACGGTCTGGACATGCCTCCATTGTCCGGACCGCATCCCGCCAATGGCATTCTAACGCCGTTGGCATGCCCCCTCCAGCCCTGAGACTGCCTCTGCAATCTGCATGTCAATCAGGTAGAGGCGATCGCAGCCTGGAGAAGCTGATAGCATCTCACTGGGCAGCACACTCCATAAAGTAGTTCAGACTGCGATCGCTGCAGCGATGCAGTCTGAATTACCCCCATGGTCCCAAGTGCTCTTTTTCCACTTATAAATAGCGCCCTAAAAAAGGTATTAGTTGTAGTTCTGTTCTTTATGCAAATAGAAGTCAATGTTGCAACATTACGAGAAATGTTTTTGTTTTTGAAAATCCTATACTTTAGAAACTAGATAAAGATTAGGGTGGAGGTACTGAGCTAGAAATAGGGCATCGAGTTTTAGCCAAATGTATTGATACTACACTAAGCCAAAATAATCAGGCAACTCCGAAAAGGAATGCATAGATAAACATAAATGTATATAAAAAGCGCCTATGGTGCAGTAAGTTCTTAAAAGTGTAAAATGACACTTGAGATAATATAATTGCGTACCGGATGAAATCTTTAAACCACGCCTAATAGTACGATGTCAGTCAGGATATTTCTTCACCAACAACACCATCTATAAATCAGAGAAGACAGAATCGCCGCATAGCGTAATACTGCAGGATTAACAACGATATCCCCGTAATCACCCAGTTGAGCGTACCAGATTTAGATGAATAGTCAGCATGAACATCTAATGGTCTTGTATCCAGAACCTCTCATCAAATCCAGTACACAGGGCAGTTGTAGTATCAGTCAAATGACTAGAAAATTTATTCAAAATGTAGGCTATAAAACAACATCCAGATGAACAATATAATAAGTAAAAAGAGTAATCAATATAGCTTAGCTTAGTAGCCGGGTAAGATTCTGCTCAGGTCTCAACGCGTTTCGCCAATAACATACAACCATTTAATATTAACCACTCCAAATACAATTTTCCTTCTACAGATGACCCATTATCACAATAGCTAATATATATTTCTCTATCGTCCTAGTGGATGCTGGGGTTCCTGAAAGGACCATGGGGAATAGCGGCTCCGCAGGAGACAGGGCACAAAAAGTAAAGCTTTTCCAGATCAGGTGGTGTGCACTGGCTCCTCCCCCTATGACCCTCCTCCAGACTCCAGTTAGATTTTTGTGCCCGGCCGAGAAGGGTGCAATTCTAGGTGGCTCTCATAAAGAGCTGCTTAGAGAAAGTTTAGCTTAGGTTTTTTATTTTACAGTGATTCCTGCTGGCAACAGGATCACTGCAACGAGGGACAGAGGGGAGAAGAAGTGAACTCACCTGCGTGCAGGATGGATTGGCTTCTTGGCTACTGGACATCAGCTCCAGAGGGACGATCACAGGTACAGCCTGGATGGTCACCGGAGCCGCGCCGCCGGCCCCCTTGCAGATGCTGAAGTAAGAAGAGGTCCAGAATCGGCGGCTGAAGACTCCTGCAGTCTTCTAAAGGTAGCGCACAGCACTGCAGCTGTGCGCCATTTTCCTCTCAGCACACTTCACACGCAGTCACTGAGGGTGCAGGGCGCTGGGGGGGGGCGCCCTGGGAGGCAAATGAAAACCTATTAAAAGGCTAAAAATACCTCACATATAGCCCCCAGAGGCTATATGGAGATATTTAACCCCTGCCTGTATTCACAAAATAGCGGGAGACGAGCCCGCCGAAAAAGGGGCGGGGCCTATCTCCTCAGCACACGGCGCCATTTCCTCTCACAGTTCCGCTGGTCAGGACGGCTCCCAGGTCTCTCCCCTGCACTGCACTACAGAAACAGGGTAAAACAGAGAGGGGGGGCAAATTTAATGGCAATATCTTGATATATATAAAGCAGCTATAAGGGAGCACTTATTATAAGGCTATCCCTGTCATATATAGCGCTTTTTGGTGTGTGCTGGCAGACTCTCCCTCTGTCTCCCCAAAGGGCTAGTTGGTCCTGTCTTCGTTTAGAGCATTCCCTGTGTGTCTGCTGTGTGTCGGTACATGTGTGTCGACATGTATGAGGACGATATTGGTGTGGAGGCGGAGCAATTGCCAAATATGGGGATGTCACCTCCTAGGGGGTCGACACCAGAATGGATGCCTTTATTTGTGGAATTACGGGATAGCGTCAACTCGCTTAAGCAGTCGTTTGACGACATGAGGCGGCCGGACAATCAATTAGTGCCTGTCCAGGCGCCTCAAACACCGTCAGGGGCTGTAAAACGCCTTTGCCTCAGTCGGTCGACACAGACCCAGACACAGGCACTGATTCCAGTGGTGACGGTGACCAATCAACCGTATTTTCCAGTAGGGCCACACGTTATATGATTTTGGCAATGAAGGAGGCGTTACATTTAGCTGATACTACAGGTACCACTAAACAGGGTATTATGTGGGGTGTGAAGAAACCACCTATAGTTTTTCCTGAATCAGAAGAATTAAATGACGTGTGTGATGAAGCGTGGGTTGCCCCTGATAAAAAGCTGATAATTTCAAAGAAATTATTGGCATTATACCCTTTCCCGCCAGAGGTTAGGGAGCGCTGGGAAACACCTCCTAGGGTGGACAAGGCGCTAACACGCTTATCAAAACAAGTGGCGTTACCTTCTCCTGAGACGGCCGCACTTAAAGATCCATCAGATAGGAGGATGGAAAATATCCAAAAAAGTATATACACACATGCAGGTGTTATACTACGACCAGCTATAGCGACTGCCTGGATGTGCAGTGCTGGGGTAGTTTGGTCAGAGTCCCTGATTGAAAATATTGATACCCTGGACAGGGACAATATTTTACTGTCGTTAGAACAAATAAAGGATGCATTTCTTTATATGCGTGATGCACAGAGGGATATCTGCACACTGGCATCACGGGTAAGTGCTATGTCCATTTCGGCCAGAAGAGCTTTATGGACGCGACAGTGGACAGGCGATGCGGATTCAAAACGGCATATGGAAGTTTTGCCGTATAAAGGGGAGGAGTTATTTGGAGTCGGTCTATCAGATTTGGTGGCCACGGCTACAGCCGGGAAATCCACCTTTCTACCTCAAGTCACTCCCCAACAGAAAAAGGCACCGACTTTTCAACCGCAGCCCTTTCGTTCCTTTAAAAATAAGAGAGCAAAGGGCTATTCATATCTGCCACGAGGCAGAGGTCGAGGGAAGAAACAGCAACAGGCAGCTCCTTCCCAGGAACAGAAGCCCTCCCCGGCTTCTACAAAAGCCTCAGCATGACGCTGGGGCTTCTCAAGCGGACTCGGGGACGGTGGGAGGTCGTCTCAAAAATTACAGCGCGCAGTGGGCTCACTCGCAGGTAGATCCCTGGATCCTGCAGATAATATCTCAGGGGTACAGGTTGGAATTAGAGACAGATCCACCTCGCCGTTTCCTGAAGTCTGCTTTACCAACGTCCCCTTCCGAAAGGGAGACGGTTTTGGAAGCCATTCACAAGCTGTACTCTCAGCAGGTGATAGTCAAGGTACCTCTTCTACAACAAGGGAAGGGGTATTATTCCACTCTATTTGTGGTACCGAAGCCGGATGGCTCGGTAAGGCCTATTCTAAATCTGAAGTCCTTGAACCTGTACATAAAGAAGTTCAAGTTCAAGATGGAGTCACTCAGAGCAGTGATAGCGAACCTGGAAGAAGGGGACTTTATGGTATCCTTGGACATCAAGGATGCGTATCTCCACGTTCCAATTTACCCCTCACACCAGGGGTACCTCAGGTTCGTTGTACAAAACTGTCACTATCAGTTTCAGACGCTGCCGTTTGGTTTGTCCACGGCACCTCGGGTCTTTACAAAGGTAATGGCCGAGATGATGATTCTTCTTCGAAGAAAAGGCGTATTAATTATCCCATACTTGGACGATCTCCTAATAAGGGCAAGGTCCAGAGAACAGCTAGAGATGGGATTAGCAATATCTCAAGAGGTGCTAAAGCAGCACGGATGGATTCTGAATATTCCAAAATCCCAATTAATGCCGACAACTCGTCTGCTGTTCCTAGGGATGATTCTGGACACGGTTCAGAAAAAGGTTTTTCGTCCCGAGGAAAAAGCCAAGGAGTTATCCGACCTGGTCAGGAATCTCCTAAAACCAGGAAAGGTGTCTGTACATCAATGCACGCATCTTCAGATGCACCTGCGGATAACCCTGTCTCCAAGGACAAGGGTATCTCTTCTGTGGTGGTTGCAGAGGGCTCATCTATTGGAGGGCCGCAGATTCGGCATACAGGATTGGATCCTGGTGACCACGGACGCCAGCCTGAGAGGCTGGGGAGCAGTCACACAAGGAAGAAACTTCCAGGGAGTGTGGTCGAGCCTGGAAAAGTCTCTTCACATAAACATTCTGGAACTAAGAGCAATCTACAATGCTCTAAGCCAGGCGGAACCTCTGCTTCAAGGAAGACCGGTGTTGATCCAGTCGGACAACATCACGGCAGTCGCCCATGTAAACAGACAGGGCGGCACAAGAAGCAGGAGTGCAATGGCAGAAGCTGCCAGGATCCTTCGCTGGGCGGAGAATCACGTGATAGCACTGTCAGCAGTGTTCATCCCGGGAGTGGACAACTGGGAAGCAGACTTCCTCAGCAGACACGATCTTCACCCGGGAGAGTGGGGACTTCATCCAGAAGTTTTCCACATGCTAATAAACCGTTGGGAAAGACCAATGGTGGACATGATGGCGTCTCGCCTCAACAAAAAACTGGACAGGTATTGCGCCAGGTCAAGAGATCCGCAGGCAATAGCTGTGGACGCGCTGGTAACACCTTGGGTGTACCAGTCGGTGTATGTGTTTCCTCCTCTGCCTCTCATACCAAAGGTATTGAGAATCATAAGGCAAAGCGGAGTAAGAACGATACTAGTGGCTCCGGATTGGCCAAGACGGTCTTGGTACCCGGAACTTCAAGAGATGGTCACGGACGATCCGTGGCCTCTACCTCTAAGACAGGACCTGCTTCAGCAGGGACCGTGTCTATTCCAAGACTTACCGCGGCTGCGTTTGACGGCATGGCGGTTGAACGCCAGATCCTAAAAGGGAAAGGCATTCCAGAAGAAGTCATTCCTACCTTGATTAAGGCAAGAAAGGAAGTCACCGCGAAGCATTATCACCGCATTTGGCGGAAATATGTTGCGTGGTGCGAGGATCGGAGTGCTCCGACGGAGGAATTTCAACTGGGTCGTTTCCTACATTTCCTGCAATCAGGATTGTCTATGGGTCTCAAATTGGGATCTATTAAGGTTCAAATTTCGGCCCTGTCAATATTCTTCCAAAAAGAATTGGCCTCAGTTCCTGAGGTCCAGACTTTTGTAAAGGGAGTACTGCATATACAGCCTCCTGTGGTGCCTCCGGTGGCACCGTGGGATCTAAATGTAGTTTTAGATTTCCTCAAATCCCATTGGTTTGAACCACTAAAAGATGTGGATTTGAAATATCTCACATGGAAAGTGACTATGTTACTGGCCCTGGCGTCCGCCAGGAGAGTATCTGAACTGGCGGCTTTATCTTATAAAAGCCCTTATTTAATTTTCCATTCGGATAGGGCAGAGCTGCGGACGCGTCCGCATTTTCTCCCTAAGGTGGTATCAGCGTTTCACCTGAACCAGCCTATTGTAGTGCCTGCGGCTACAAGCGACTTGGAGGACTCCAAGTTGTTGGACGTTGTCAGAGCTTTAAAAATATACATTTCAAGGACGGCTGGAGTCAGAAAATCTGACTCGCTGTTTATACTGTATGCACCCAACAAGTTGGGTGCGCCTGCTTCTAAGCAGTCGATTGCTCGTTGGATTTGTAACACAATTCAACTTGCACATTCTGTGGCAGGCCTGCCACAGCCTAAATCTGTTAAGGCCCATTCCACAAGGAAGGTGGGCTCATCTTGGGCGGCTGCCCGAGGGGTCTCGGCATTACAACTCTGCCGAGCAGCTACGTGGTCAGGGGAGAACACGTTTGTAAAATTCTACAAATTTGATACCCTGGCAAAGGAGGACCTGGAGTTCTCTCATTCGGTGCTGCAGAGTCATCCGCACTCTCCCGCCCGTTTGGGAGCTTTGGTATAATCCCCATGGTCCTTTCAGGAACCCCAGCATCCACTAGGACGATAGAGAAAATAAGAATTTACTTACCGATAATTCTATTTCTCGGAGTCCGTAGTGGATGCTGGGCGCCCATCCCAAGTGCGGATTATCTGCAATACTTGTACATAGTTATTGTTAACTAATTCGGGTTATTGTTTAGGGAGCCATCTTTCAGAGGCTCCTCTGTTATCATACTGTTAACTGGGTTTAGATCACAAGTTGTACGGTGTGATTGGTGTGGCTGGTATGAGTCTTACCCGGGATTCAAAATCCTCCCTTATTGTGTACGCTCGTCCGGGCACAGTACCTAACTGGAGTCTGGAGGAGGGTCATAGGGGGAGGAGCCAGTGCACACCACCTGATCTGGAAAAGCTTTACTTTTTGTGCCCTGTCTCCTGCGGAGCCGCTATTCCCCATGGTCCTTTCAGGAACCCCAGCATCCACTACGGACTCCGAGAAATAGAATTATCGGTAAGTAAATTCTTATTATCATTTTACAATAAATTTCAGCAAAAACAGGGCTGGTGCTACCACTTGCCAAACATAGGCAGTACTCTTATTTACATAGTGGGGGTGCCGCCCGTACTGGGTGCAGGCCGCTGACATGGAGGGGTACCAACTTACTGCTTTTTACTTATAAAGCTGATGGTTGCTGCTCCTCCATATATGGGACTGGATTATAAAATCTTTGAGAAAATCAATGAAAAACACGTCAGTTCTTCTGGGAACTACAAGTGCCAGCAAACCAAAGACAATTTTGTTCATACCATCTGCAACAGATCTTTTAATTATACAGGTGGCCACCTGACTATGCAGTCTCCAGGGACATACAGTCAGGGAAGGCAGTGCCTCTCCTGTCATTAATGATTAAAATAATACAAAGAAGATACTTATGACATATTCTGTGTCATAAGTATCTCCTTTATATTAGACTAATCATTACTACTGTTTAAATGTGTTTGGGAGGCACCGATCCTGGTGCCTCCTGTTGTGCATGGGAAAGGGGCCGGAGCGGGGGGCGGGCGCAGGCGGGGCCAAGCCATGGGCATTAAAAGCCCATTGAAAATTAATAGGAAAGCGGCACCATTAGAAGTGCCGCTTTCATACAGGGACGTTCTTTTAACCCATGAAAGCACACCCCTGTCAGTGAGGCCACAGTGATTGGCCAGCGGATCACTGTGTGGGCGCAGCGGAGGTGCGGGATGCGGGGGAGGTGAGAGTGTTAGCGCCAAGATCCCTGCCTGCCATTCTGCAGAGTTTGGCAGCAGTGCGGTACCAATTTCAAAAATGGTGCTTCAGCGTCATTTTTTAAATTCAAGATGGCCGCAGCGAGCCAATCACGGCTCACCGCGTCATCGCCCCGCCCCCTCCAGCTGACGTATGTAAGTCAGCGCGAGGCAGCGGCGTCAGTCCGATGGCGGAGGAGGAGCAGAGAAGAGCTCCTGAAGAAAGAAGATGCCGGAAGCCTTGGATGGGTGGCGGCTATGCAAAAGAGCTTAACAGCTGCCGCCCACCAGGTGAAGACGCCGGAAGCCCTGGGGAGGCGGCGTCCCCTCAGGTGAAGACGCCGGAAGCCCTGGGAAGGCGGCGGCCATACAAAAGAGCTTAAAGGCCGCCGCCTCCCAGGTGAAGGTGCTGACTAATAAAACGTTTTTTTCTTTAAGACTGTGTGGTGTTTTATTTTAATATTTTCTTTACAGGTGGACTACAGGTGCCAGTGGGCCCTTTATGTCCAGGCATGCTGGCACTTGTGGTTCTCCAAGTGCTAGCATGCTGGTGCAGGCTTGCTGGGACCTGTAGGCCACCTGTAAAGAACAATATTAACAGACAATGAACCCCGCACCCACCGCCACCAGGGGTGCGGGGCATAGCACTGGGCTATTAGCCCAGTGCTGGATATTGCTCGGGAGGGGGGACCCCATTTTTATTTTTTGGGGTCCCCACTTTCCGAGGAATTCCAGACCTGGGCTGACTAGCTTGTAGGGGGAAGATTAATGTTATGGAAGGGGACCCAACACTGAGTGTCTCTCTTGCTATGGCATTACCCCTCTGGCTGGTTCAGCCTGGTGCTGGTTTTTGCGATATGTGGGAGACTACACTTTTTCCCCACTCTATGAGGGAAGGGGAGGGGGGGGGTTAGCTGCCAGTGCCCCAGCCACTGACCTCACCGCGCGTCACTGGCAGTCTCCCTCTATATACTTTAGAAGGACACATACATGGTATGTGGTTGTTAGGTCAACCACACTTAGGTCGACAGTCAATGGGTCGACCACTATTGGTCAACATGGTTCAAAAGTCAACACACAAGGTCAAAATGACAAAGGTGGACATGAAAATATCGACATGAGATTTTCCTTTTTTTCTTCATTTTTTGTGAACTTTTTAAAACTTTACGATCCACGTGGACTACAATTGGTAATAGTAACCTGGCGAGGCACCTTGCCTGAAGCATGGCGAGCGAAACAGTGCACTAATTGGGGTTCCTGCTGATTTTATGGAGTAAATGACACCAAAAATAGTAAAAACAAACAAACTTGTGTCGATCTTTTTCATGTCGACCCTCAGTCCACGTTGACCTTTCCCTGTGTCGATCAAGTGCATGTTGACCCAGTGACTGTATGGGCGACCCAATGACCCGCACCCACATACACTGCTCTTGTGGAAGTGGTGACTATTCAGCACAAGTTCAGAAGTGATTGTGACTTTTACTTAAGTGACTTTGTGTTCCAGATATAACATACATGTGTAATTACTACTGTTATCAGATCATTGAAACTCTACTAACGACAAGTTGTAATTTACTGATTACTGAACATAATAATACCAAATGTCCATGTACTATATTGTACTTTGTTCCCAGATTTATTATTGTCTGCCTAGCATTTCTACCTGATGTCATTATCTACACACATTTTAGACAATATTTATTAATTAACATTTGCATGCTATGTGCCTGTTTATGTAGTGTTGTGTTATTAGTAAATGTTTTTTTTTTCCTTAATAAAATGTGCATGTAGTGATTAAACTGCCTAATTTACAGCCATTCCATAGGGAAACTTAGGGTCATCATCAAAGTAGATAGATAGATAGATAGATAGATACATAGATAGATAGATAGATAGATAGATAGATAGATAGATAGATAGATAGATAGAAAGTAGTGCTAAAAAGTATGAACTCAAACTGGAATTTGATGACTGTTGATATGAATTCTTATCCTTCTCACCTGTGTCAGTGATGTTACTTCCAGAGAGTGCTGCCATAACACACACTTACAGCATACTTGCCTACTCTTCCGGAAGCTGCGGGAGGCTCCCGTTTATTGGGGTAGCCCCCCACACCCCCGGAAGAGTAGGCAGGTGTCCCGCATCCTGCTCGCACCTTAGTGATGAAAGCAGGATGGAGATAATCTCCCGTATTCGCGGGTCCTTGGGGTGGGGAAGGGGTTAAAATGATGCAAATCGCGTCATTCGCTTGATGATGTCACAGCTCCATCCCGCCCCCCAAAGTCTTCTGCAGCATCTTCTCTCTGGGCTTCTCCCAGAGAGGAGAAATGTAAAGTAGGTAAGTATGCTTTACAGTCCCCAAACACTTCTGTTATTTCCCAAACTTGATTCATCATATCCCAACTCATGATGAAAACAAAGACACTACTGACAAGCAACTACACTGTAATTACAACATTTACAACCAGAAATGTTTAACAGTATAGCAGAAAGAAAAAAAGGCATACAGGGATGCACAGGCCACATGCTAAACAGTGCTAAAAAGAATAACAGATAATGCTAAAATCTATATAAGAGAAATAGACCGATTGCGGAGGGGGGGGGGGGGGGGGGAGAGAGATATGAAATAGGAGGGTAATAGAGAGGTGGAGAAAAAGTGGAGGGTGCACTGAGGAGAGAGGAGGAAAGAGAGAAAACTCAGGCAGTCTCCAGGCCGGGTACAATATAAAAGAGTTTAAAACACTGTAGATTACAGAATATAATACTAATTAAGCACTCACAGATGGTAGCATACAGTTAACATTTGCTTTGATGCTAGATATATGTGTGTATATATATATATATATATATATATATATATATATACACATATATATATTAGAGATGTGCACTTGAAATTTTTCGGGTTTTGTGTTTTGGTTTTGGGTTCGGTTCCGCGGCCGTGTTTTGGGTTCGACCGCGTTTTGGCAAAACCTCACCGAATTTTTTTTGTCGGATTCGGGTGTGTTTTGGATTCGGGTGTTTTTTTTTCAAAAAACACTAAAAAACAGCTTAAATCATAGAATTTGGGGGTCATTTTGATCCCAAAGTATTATTAACCTCAAAAACCATAATTTCCACTCATTTTCAGTCTATTCTGAATACCTCACACCTCACAATATTATTTTTAGTCCTAAAATTTGCACCGAGGTCGCTGGATGACTAAGCTAAGCGACCCTAGTGGCCGACACAAACACCTGGCCCATCTAGGAGTGGCACTGCAGTGTCACGCAGGATGGCCCTTCCAAAAAACCCTCCCCAAACAGCACATGACGCAAAGAAAAAAAGAGGCGCAATGAGGTAGCTGTGTGAGTAAGATAAGCGACCCTAGTGGCCGACACAAACACCTGGCCCATCTAGGAGTGGCACTGCAGTGTCACGCAGGATGGCCCTTCCAAAAAACCCTCCCCAAACAGCACATGACGCAAAGAAAAAAAGAGGCGCAATGAGGTAGCTGTGTGAGTAAGATAAGCGACCCTAGTGGCCGACACAAACACCGGGCCCATCTAGGAGTGGCACTGCAGTGTCACGCAGGATGGCCCTTCCAAAAAACCCTCCCCAAACAGCACATGACGCAAAGAAAAAAAGAGGCGCAATGAGGTAGCTGTGTGAGTAAGATAAGCGACCCTAGTGGCCGACACAAACACCGGGCCCATCTAGGAGTGGCACTGCAGTGTCACGCAGGATGGCCCTTCCAAAAAACCCTCCCCAAACAGCACATGACGCAAAGAAAAAAAGAGGCGCAATGAGGTAGCTGTGTGAGTAAGATAAGCGACCCTAGTGGCCGACACAAACACCGGGCCCATCTAGGAGTGGCACTGCAGTGTCACGCAGGATGGCCCTTCCAAAAAATACTCCCCAAACAGCACATGACGCAAAGAAAAATTAAAGAAAAAAGAGGTGCAAGATGGAATTGTCCTTGGGCCCTCCCACCCACCCTTATGTTGT
Source organism: Pseudophryne corroboree (assembly GCF_028390025.1). Classification (NCBI taxonomy): domain Eukaryota; kingdom Metazoa; phylum Chordata; class Amphibia; order Anura; family Myobatrachidae; genus Pseudophryne; species Pseudophryne corroboree. Next base: position 452,609,069 of record NC_086444.1, read on the forward strand.
ATAAACAGGACATGCACACTTTAACCAACCCATCATTTCAGTGACAGGGTCTGCCACACGACTGTGACTGAAATGACGGGTTGGTTTGGACCCCCACCAAAAAAGAAGCAATTAATCTCTCCTTGCACAAACTGGCTCTACAGAGGCAAGATGTCCACCTCATCATCATCCTCCGATATATCACCGTGTACATCCCCCTCCTCACAGATTATCAATTCGTCCCCACTGGAATCCACCATCTCAGCTCCCTGTGTACTTTGTGGAGGCAATTGCTGCTGGTCAATGTCTCCACGGAGGAATTGATTATAATTCATTTTAATGAACATCATCTTTTCCACATTTTCTGGATGTAACCTCGTACGCCGATTGCTGACAAGGTGAGCGGCGGCACTAAACACTCTTTCGGAGTACACACTTGTGGGAGGGCAACTTAGGTAGAATAAAGCCAGTTTGTGCAAGGGCCTCCAAATTGCCTCTTTTTCCTGCCAGTATAAGTACGGACTGTGTGACGTGCCTACTTGGATGCGGTCACTCATATAATCCTCCACCATTCTTTCAATGGTGAGAGAATCATATGCAGTGACAGTAGACGACATGTCCGTAATCGTTGTCAGGTCCTTCAGTCCGGACCAGATGTCAGCATCAGCAGTCGCTCCAGACTGCCCTGCATCACCGCCAGCGGGTGGGCTTGGAATTCTGAGCCTTTTCCTCGCACCCCCAGTTGCGGGAGAATGTGAAGGAGGAGATGTTGACAGGTCGCGTTCCGCTTGACTTGACAATTTTCTCACCAGCAGGTCTTTGAACCCCAGCAGACTTGTGTCTGCCGGAAAGAGAGATCCAAGGTAGGCTTTAAATCTAGGATCGAGCATGGTGGCCAAAATGTAGTGCTCTGATTTCAACAGATTGACCACCCGTGAATCCTTGTTAAGCGAATTAAGGGCTCCATCCACAAGTCCCACATGCCTAGCGGAATCGCTCCGTGTTAGCTCCTCCTTCAATGTCTCCAGCTTCTTCTGCAAAAGCCTGATGAGGGGAATGACCTGACTCAGGCTGGCAGTGTCTGAACTGACTTCACGTGTGGCAAGTTCAAAGGGCATCAGAACCTTGCACAATGTTGAAATCATTCTCCACTGCGCTTGAGACAGGTGCATTCCACCTCCTATATCGTGCTGAATTGTATAGGCTTAAATGGCCTTTTGCTGCTCCTCCAACCTCTGAAGCATATAGAGGGTTGAATTCCACCTCGTTACCACTTCTTGCTTCAGATGATGGCAGGGCAGGTTCAGTTGTTTTTGGTGGTGCTCCAGTCTTCTGTACGTGGTGCCTGTACGCCGAAAGTGTCCCGCAATTCTTCTGGCCACCGACAGCATCTCTTGCACACCCCTGTCGTTTTTTAAAAAATTCTGCACCACCAAATTCAAGGTATGTGCAAAACATGGGACGTGCTGGAATATGCCCAGATTTAATGCACACACAATATTGCTGGCGTTGTCCGATGCCACAAATCCACAGGAGAGTCCAATTGGGGTAAGCCATTCCGCGATGATCTTCCTCAGTTGCCTTAAGAGGTTTTCAGCTGTGTGCGTATTCTGGAAAGCGGTGATACAAAGCGTAGCCTGCCTAGGAAAGAGTTGGCGTTTGCGAGATGCTGCTACTGGTGCCGCCGCTGCTGTTCTTGCGGCGGGAGTCCATACATCTACCCAGTGGGCTGTCACAGTCATATAGTCCTGACCCTGCCCTGCTCCACTTGTCCACATGTCCGTGGTTAAGTGGACATTGGGTACAACTGCATTTTTTAGGACACTGGTGAGTCTTTTTCTGACGTCCGTGTACATTCTCGGTATCGCCTGCCTAGAGAAGTGGAACCTAGATGGTATTTGGTAACGGGGGCACACTACCTCAAGAAATTGTCTAGTTCCCTGTGAACTAACGGCGGATACCGGACGCACGTCTAACACCAACATAGTTGTCAAGGCCTCAGTTATCCGCTTTGCAGCAGGATGACTGCTGTGATATTTCATCTTCCTCGCAAAGGACTGTTGGACAGTCAATTGCTTACTGGAAGTAGTACAAGTGGGCTTACGACTTCCCCTCTGGGATGACGATCGACTCCCAGCAGCAACAACAGCAGCGCCAGCAGCAGTAGGCATTACACTCAAGGATGCATCGGAGGAATCCCGGGCAGGAGAGGACTCGTCAGAATTGCCAGTGACATGGCCTGCAGGACTATTGGCATTCCTGGGTAAGGAGGAAATTGACACTGAGGGAGTTGGTGGGGTGGTTTGCGTGAGCTTGGTTACAAGAGGAAGGGATTTACTGGTCAGTGGACTGCTTCCGCTGTCACCCAAAGTTTTTGAACTTGTCACTGACTTATTATGAATGCGCTGCAGGTGACGTATAAGGGAGGATGTTCCGAGGTGGTTAACATCCTTACCCCTACTTATTACAGCTTGACAAAGGCAACACACGGCTTGACACCTGTTGTCCGCATTTCTGTTGAAATACTTCCACACCGAAGAGCTGATTTTTTTGGTATTTTCACCAGGCATGTCAATGGCCATATTCCTCCCACGGACAACAGGTGTCTCCCCGGGTGCCTGACTTAAACAAACCACCTCACCATCAGAATCCTCCTGGTCAATTTCCTCCCCAGCGCCAGCAACACCCATATCCTCCTCATCCTGGTGTACTTCAACACTGACATCTTCAATCTGACTATCAGGAACTGGACTGCGGGTGCTCCTTCCAGCACTTGCAGGGGGCGTGCAAATGGTGGAAGGCGCATGCTCTTCACGTCCAGTGTTGGGAAGGTCAGGCATCGCAACCGACACAATTGGAGTCGGACTCTCCTTGTGGATTTGGGATTTCGAAGAACGCACAGTTCTTTGCGGTGCTACTGCTTTTGCCATCTTGAGTCTTTTCATTTTTCTAGTGAGAGGCTGAGTGCTTCCATCCTCATGTGAAGCTGAACCACTAGCCATGAACATAGGCCAGGGCCTCAGCCGTTCCTTGATACTCCGTGTGGTAAATGGCATATTGGCAAGTTTACGCTTCTCCTCCGACAATTTTATTTTAGGTTTTGGAGTCCTTTTTTTACTGATATTTGGTGTTTTGGATTTTACATGCTCTGTACTATGACATTGGGCATCGGCCTTGGCAGACGACGTTGCTGGCATTTCATCGTCTCGGCCATGACTAGTGGCAGCAGCTTCAGCACGAGGTGGAAGTGGATCTTGATCTTTCCCTAATTTTGGAACCTCAACATTTTTGTTCTCCATATTTTAATAGGCACAACTAAAAGGCACCTCAGGTAAACAATGGAGATGGATGGATACTAGTATACTTATGGATGGACTGCCGAGTGCCGACACAGAGGTAGCTACAGCCGTGGACTACCGTACTGTGTCTGCTGCTAATATAGACTGGATGATAATGAGATGAAATCAATATATATGTATATATAATATCACTAGTACTGCAGCCGGACAGGTATATATATTTATTATGTAATGACTGATGACGGACCTGCTGGACACTGTCAGCTCAGCAGCACCGCAGACTGCTACAGTAAGCTACTATAGTAGTATGTCTAAAGAAGAAAGAAAAAAAAAAAAACACGGGTAGGTGGTATACAATTATGGATGGACTGACGAGTGCCGACACAGAGGTAGCTACAGCCATGGACTAACGTACTGTGTCTGCTGATAATATAGACTGGATGATAATGAGATGAAATCAATATATATGTATATATAATATCACTAGTACTGCAGCCGGACAGGTATATATATTTATTATGTAATGACTGATGACGGACCTGCTGGACACTGTCAGCTCAGCAGCACCGCAGACTGCTACAGTAAGCTATTATAGTAGTATGTATAAAGAAGAAAAAAAAAAAAACCACGGGTAGGTGGTATACAATTATGGATGGACTGCCGAGTGCCGACACAGAGGTAGCTACAGCCGTGGACTACCGTACTGTGTCTGCTGCTAATATAGACTGGATGATAATGAGATGAAATCAATATATATGTATATATAATATCACTAGTACTGCAGCCGGACAGGTATATATATTTATTATGTAATGACTGATGACGGACCTGCTGGACACTGTCAGCTCAGCAGCACCGCAGACTGCTACAGTAAGCTACTATAGTAGTATGCATAAAGAAGAAAGAAAAAAAAAACCCACGGGTAGGTGGTATACAATTATGGATGGACTGCCGAGTGCCGACACAGAGGTAGCTACAGCCGTGGACTACCGTACTGTGTCTGCTGATAATATAGACTGGATGATAATGAGATGAAATCAATATATATGTATATATAATATCACTAGTACTGCAGCCGGACAGGTATATATATTTATTATGTAATGACTGATGACGGACCTGCTGGACACTGTCAGCTCAGCAGCACCGCAGACTGCTACAGTAAGCTACTATAGTAGTATGTATAAAGAAGAAAGAAAAAAAAAACCACGGGTAGGTGGTATACAATTATGGATGGACTGCCGAGTGCCGACACAGAGGTAGCTACAGCCGTGGACTACCGTACTGTGTCTGCTGATAATATAGACTGGATGATAATGAGATGAAATCAATATATATGTATATATAATATCACTAGTACTGCAGCCGGACAGGTATATATATTTATTATGTAATGACTGATGACGGACCTGCTGGACACTGTCAGCTCAGCAGCACCGCAGACTGCTACAGTAAGCTACTATAGTAGTATGTATAAAGAAGAAAGAAAAAAAAAACCACGGGTAGGTGGTATACAATTATGGATGGACTGCCGAGTGCCGACACAGGGGTAGCTACAGCCGTAGACTACCGTACTGTGTCTGCTGATAATATAGACTGGATGATAATGAGATGAAATCAATATATATGTATATATAATATCACTAGTACTGCAGCCGGACAGGTATATATATTTATTATGTAATGACTGATGACGGACCTGCTGGACACTGTCAGCTCAGCAGCACCGCAGACTGCTACAGTAAGCTACTATAGTAGTATGTATAAAGAAGAAAGAAAAAAAAAAACACGGGTAGGTGGTATACAATTATGGATGGACCAGCGACTGCCGACACAGAGGTAGCTACAGCCGTGGACTACCGTACTGTGTCTGCTGATAATATAGACTGGATGATAATGAGATGAAATCAATATATATGTATATATAATATCACTAGTACTGCAGCCGGACAGGTATATATATTTATTATGTAATGACTGATGACGGACCTGCTGGACACTGTCAGCTCAGCAGCACCGCAGACTGCTACAGTAAGCTACTATAGTAGTATGTATAAAGAAGAAAAAAAAAAAAAAACCACGGGTAGGTGGTATACAATTATGGATGGACTGCCGAGTGCCGACACAGAGGTAGCTACAGCCGTGGACTAACGTACTGTGTCTGCTGATAATATAGACTGGATGATAATGAGATGAAATCAATATATATGTATATATAATATCACTAGTACTGCAGCCGGACAGGTATATATATTTATTATGTAATGACTGATGACGGACCTGCTGGACACTGTCAGCTCAGCAGCACCGCAGACTGCTACAGTAAGCTACTATAGTAGTATGTATAAAGAAGAAAGAAAAAAAAAAAACCACGGGTAGGTGGTATACAATTATGGATGGACTACCGAGTGCCGACACAGAGGTAGCTACAGCCGTGGACTAACGTACTGTGTCTGCTGATAATATAGACTGGATGATAATGAGATGAAATCAATATATATATATATATATAATTATATAATATCACTAGTACTGCAGCCGGACAGGTATATATATTTATTATGTAATGACTGATGACGGACCTGCTGGACACTGTCAGCTCAGCAGCACCGCAGACTGCTACAGTAAGCTACTATAGTAGTATGTATAAAGAAGAAAGAAAAAAAAAAAAACACGGGTAGGTGCTAGGTGGTATACAATATTATATATATATTATATACAATTATATATATATATATATATATATATATATTAAACTCATAAACTGGTGGTGATTATTAAACTGGTGGTCAGGTCACTGGTCACACTATCAGCAACTTGCAAGTAGTACTCCTGAGTCCTAAGCAGACAATCACAATATATATTATACTGGTGGTCAGTGTGGTCACAAACAATGGCAGTGTGGCACTCTGGCAGCAAAAGTGTGCACTGTACGTTATATGTACTCCTGAGTCCTGAGTCCTGCTCTCAGACTCTAACTGCTCCCCACTGTCAGTGTCTCCCCCACAAGTCAGATAATACAGTCACACTATCTCTATCACTTCAGCAAGTACTAGTAGTAGTAGTAGTACTCCTCCTAATGCTCCCCAAAATTACTACTGTGTCTCTCTCTGTCTCACTCTCTTCTCGAATCTCTATAAACGGAGAGGACGCCAGCCACGTCCTCTCCCTATGAATCTCAATGCACGTGTGAAAATGGCGGCGACGCGCGGCTCCTTATATAGAATCCGAGTCTCGCGATAGAATCCGAGCCTCGCGAGAATCCGACAGCGTGATGATGACGTTCGGGCGCGCTCGGGTTAACCGAGCAAGGCGGGAAGATCCGAGTCGCTCGGACCCGTGTAAAAAAAACTGAAGTTCGGGCGGGTTCGGATTCCGAGGAACCGAACCCGCTCATCTCTAATATATATACATACACATATAAAATCTTGGTGATTATACTTCAGCTAACATATACACAACCTGTATATGTTAGTTGAAGTATAATCACAAAGATTTTATTGTACGGGAATCTAGTCTCTGGGGTAAATTTACTAAGATGGGAGTTCTATTTAAGATGGAAAGTTGCACATAGCAACCAATCAGAGTCCAGGTATTATATTCTAGAAGGTGCTAGATAAAGTGGAATCTGATTGGTTGCTATGGGCAACTTCCCATCTTAAATAGAACTCCCATCTTAGTAAATTTACCCCTCTGTGTCTTATTTTCTGGACAATGGGATATACCTAAAGTTAACTGGTTAGTTTATCACAAAAGATCAGCAATTAGACTTACAACAGGACATGCTCCGCCTGCTGCTGCCAATCTTTGTCAGACCGCACCTCCGGACGGGCCTTCCATGGATTGATGCTGTCAAAGGCTGGTGCTAAAGAGAATAATCTGCTTCCTCTGCCCAGTCCCACCTCTGATGCTGCCATGCTCAGTGCTGTAAATGCTGGGACGACAGGCCAAGCTCTGCACGCTGTATGTTAAATATGTATGGTTTGCAGGGATAGTCTGACTGTATTCCAAAGGGCCATAGGTCTCCTTGCTTAGCTTCTCGCTCTCCTTAGGGCTCCTCCTTCGAGGTAAAAATGTAAAGATTTTTGCACAGCACTTAAGGTCACTGGTAGAACTGTCGGTACTCTTTACAAAGCAGACAAGCAGTTGCTGACTATCAAGCTTTAATTAATGCATTTAAGAGTCAAAGCATCTACAGTATATCTCCTTTCCTCTTATTGCTCTCTGAGAGGTTCGGCAGTGTTCAGTTCAAGTGACAGGTTAACCTCCGATAATTGAGACACTATCCTCTCCTGACTGGAAATAGGTTGGTTAAGTACTTATATCTGAAATCTATATCTAGAAAAGGCAAATACCACTGACTCATCTCCTGAACCATAAGGCTTGACTTCCTTGCCAGTGGCAGTTGCATAGTAGTCCATTATTCAAATAGGGAAGCCACACCCAGCGATGTTTGACAGGGTTTAGGGATGGCAGTTGACGTGGCTCCCCTATTTGAATAAAGGACTGCTCTGTCATTGCCCCCTCTGCGACTTGGTACCCTTTTAACCGCTTTGTAGGTGGAATTTAAAAAAATCCCTTCTTAGTGGGGGCCTACGCCACAAAAGCAAACTACTGTCCAAATGTCAAGTTCCTAGTCCTTTTTGTTCAAGAGATTTTGTGATGAGCCAGAGGTATTTGCCCTTTATATATAGAGATTTTTATATATAGTAACAGGTATGGAGGCATGACTCTCTTGATTTTAAACATGTAGATCTATCACCCGAACATAGCGTTCTGAGCCGGGATCCGAGTCTGGCTCGGGTTTTCCCGCTTGACTGATCCCAAAACATCATCCTCCCAGTGTTGGATTCTCGCAGGCCTTGGATTATATAAAGGTCCCTGGTGATCACATTATCTTAACTCCGTCTGTGGAGCGGATGCCTAGGGCGCGGCAAGTCCCAAAGGGCCCCGCCGACAGGGCACAGCTGAATCACTATTTCAGAATCTGGACGAGCGCTGGGATTTTCATGGTCCTGGCACGCTGTCCGTTATTAGACAGCTACAGAGTGCCGGCTCCTCCAGCGCTCGCCCGTCACTGTGTGTCTGCGGCTGCCCACCTACTTTCCTAATAAATGTGTTGTGGGTATGACATCATGATGTACATGCGCATGATGTCACATGCATGTAGAGAGGAGCCGGCCGGGACGCAGTTTGATCACCGCTGCTGACTGGGACTGCGCCGCTCTCCAGAGCCTGACACTGTGTCTGCAAGCAGGCTGCAGGAGAAGGTGCCGCTCTGTCCAGCTAGTGCAAGGTGAGAGGGATCTTTTTACCTGTGCCTTCCCCCACCACTGGTCTTAAAAAGCCAGCAGCCCACCTGCTAGCTGGAGTATATGTGCCTGTATATTTAAGGGGAGGGGAGGAGCCCCGTGGATGCAGCATAGATGGGGAGGGGGGAGGATACTAATGCCACATAGTGAGCTGCATAACATTATTTGTGGTTGTAGTGGGGTCTCTGGGAATGAGTGACAGTGCAGGTGAGTGAAAATGTGTTGCAGTCAGTAGGAATGTGAAACAGTACAGGGTGAGTGGGAATGTGTGACAGTGCGGTTAGAGTGGTTATGTGTGACAGTGCGGGGTGAGTGGGACTGTGTGACAGTGTGGGGTGAGTGGGAATGTGTGACAGTGCGGGGTAAGTGGTTATGTGTGACAGTCTGGGGTGATTGGTTATGTGAGACAGTGCGGGGTGAGTGGTTATGTGTGACAGTGCGGGGTGAGTGGGAATGTGTGACAATGCAGGGTGAGTGTTTATGTGTACAGTGTGGGGTGATTGGTTATGTTTGACAGTGCGGGGTGAATGGTTATGTGTGACAGTGCGGGGTGAGTGGTTATGTGTGACAGTCCAGGGTAAGGGGTTATGTGTTACAGTGAGTGGGAATGTGTGAGAGTGAGGGGTGAGTGGAATGTATGACGGAGAGAGAGTGGGGGCAGCATACAATGACTGTGGGGCGGCACACACTGACTGGGCAGGGGCTTGACTGCCTGCTACAATTGGGTATGGGGGGAGGGGGATAGAAGGCTTCCGTCACTTTAAAACAGAGAATGAAGCCTTTTCTAGTGAAATAATATCCCAGCTCTGCAAGGTCCACCACTGCAACCTCCCTCACAAAGTGACAGTAAATAATACAGGCAGCTCATTTCATTTATAATGCAGTGTCCTGCAATTTTACGAGATATTCAACTACCTCTCCGTGCTATTCAGCTGCCCCAGTGATACAGAAATGGATAACTTCCCACTTTGCTGGCTGGTTTTTGCAGATGTGCACATGTGTAACACAGATTTGGCCATTCAGTTGCACAAATATGGAAAAGGTAAAAAAAAATAGAATAAATTCATTAAAAAAATAATAATCTTAAACCTTGATCAATTAAAACATTTTTTTATGTTTTTCTTAAACTGTACCCCATCCCCTATTAGTAGGTCCCACATCCCATTACTTATACCGTACTAGCATATTCTATTGTGCTGTACGATTGCACTATATTATTACATACTGTACTAATAGCTGTAGAGATCACACACACACTCCTGAGAAATAACAACAAATAATGTAAGGGGCATAAATCAGGACCGAAAATATAGTGCTATGGATTGTTTGAGGAAGGGGGGCCCCAGATCGGTGTCTTGTTTAGGGCCCCCCAAAGGTCTAAATCCGCCTCTGACTATACTTTTATGTTTCTGTGACACTGCTGGTGAGACCACAGTGTAATAATAATGAAACACATATTGTGACCAGGGCCGGATTAACAATGGGGAGGATGGAGCTGCAGCTCCAGGCCCCCCATCAAAATAGGCCCTCCTTTTCCTGGCCGGCTGCAGGCTGCGATCCTCCCTTGTGGCATCATCGGCCTAAACGCAGCTGGCGGATTAAACTTACTCATGGCGGCACAGTGGAAGGCTTCACTAGCCCTCACTGCACCGCAAATACAGAGACACGACGCCTCCTCTAAGCCGAGTGACATTGCAAATGTACCGCTCAGCCACCACTGCATCTTGAACAGAAGCACTCAGATGCAGTGAGCTCAGCAGTATTGACAACAGCAAACATCTCCGTGAAGGTGGGCTCTGACTGAGGTGAGCTGTCCGTTCTACTTGCTGCCAGCATGGCTGCTGCAATACTGCTATTAATTGTAACTGAGGAACTGACTGCAATGTATCATTTATTTATATATATATATATATATATATATATATATACACATACCCTCCAGCTGTACCTTTTTGGCAGGTACAGTACCTTTTCTGCTGCAGGGTACACTGGGCTCCACAAGGATGGACAATGGGGTGTAGAGTACGATCTTGATCCAAGGCACCAACAGGCTGAAAGCTTTGACTGTTCCCAGATTGCACAGTGCCGCCTCCTCTATAACCCCGCCTCCCTGCACAGGAGCTCAGTTTTGTAGTTGGTGCTGCAGTAAGCAGGAACTTAACAGAGGGGCTGCACCAGGCAGCCCTGAGAAGAGCTTTTTTATGAAGAAAAAGTGAAGACATTCACTGCTGCAGCTCCAGCTCTCCCCAGCGGCGCTGTACACTCCCAAGCCCTGGTTGCCGGGTAACTACAGCAGGAGGCTCCGGTTTTCTTCACGTCAGGCACACACGACGGGGGCTCTCCGGGATTGCGTGGCCACGCTTCGGGAGGTGGTAAGTGGGTCCCGCTTGCGGGACCCGGTCTTTATCGCGATCCGGCGCGGTCAGTGGGAGGGAGGCCTCAGTGGGAGGGAGGCCACGCGAGCTGGCGGTGGACACTGTGGCAGTACAGGCGATCCCACTAGATCACCAGGGCATGGGTGCAGGTTAGGTTTTCTCTCTAAACCAGTTTAATCAGAGCCCACAATACCCGCTGTGTAAAGCCGCCTGGTTGTCAGTGCTGTGACTTTACATGAGACTTAAGTATTCTGCCTGCCTTTTTAGACAGTGCTAGTTAAGAAAGAGTGCATTTAGTAGAGATGAGCGGGTTCGGTTTCTCTGAATCCGAACCCGCCCGAACTTCATGTTTTTTTTCACGGGTCCGAGCAGACTCGGATCCTCCCGCCTTGCTCGGTTAACCCGAGCGCGCCCGAACGTCATCATGACGCTGTCGGATTCTCGCGAGACTCGGATTCTATATAAGGAGCCGCGCGTCGCCGCCATTTTCACACGTGCATTGAGATTGATAGGGAGAGGACGTGGCTGGCGTCCTCTCCATTTAGATTAGAAGAGAGAGAGAGAGAGAGAGAGAGAGAGAGAGATTGACCTGATTTACTGGAGCTTAGGAGTACTGTAGAAGTGTAGAGAGTGCAGAGTTTACTAGTGACTGACCACAGTGACCACCAGACAGTGCAGTTTTATTTAATATATCCGTTCTCTGCCTGAAAAAAACGATACACACAGTGACTCAGTCACATACCATATCTGTGTGCACTGCTCAGCCCAGTGTGCTGCATCATCTATGTATATATATCTGACTGTGCTCAGCTCACACAGCTTATAATTGTGGGGGAGACTGGGGAGCACTGCAGTGCCAGTTATAGGTTATAGCAGGAGCCAGGAGTACATATTATATTAAAATTAAACAGTGCACACTTTTGCTGCAGGAGTGCCACTGCCAGTGTGACTGACCAGTGACCTGACCACACTGACCACCAGTATAGTTAGTAGTATACTATATTGTGATTGCCTGAAAAAGTTAAACACTCGTCGTGTGACTTCACTTGTGTGGTGTTTTTTTTTTTATTCTATAAAAAACTCATTCTGCTGACAGACAGTGTCCAGCAGGTCCGTCATTATATAATATATACCTGTCCGGCTGCAGTAGTGATATATATATATTTTTTATATCATTATTTATCATCCAGTCGCAGCAGACACAGTACGGTAGTTCACGGCTGTAGCTACCTCTGTGTCGGCACTCGGCAGTCCATCCATAATTGTATACCACCTACCCGTGGTTTTTTTTTCTTTCTTCTTTATACATACATACTACTACATCTCTTTATCAACCAGTCTATATTAGCAGCAGACACAGTACAGTACGGTAGTCCACGGCTGTAGCTACCTCTGTGTCGGCACTCGGCAGTCCGTCCATAATTGTATACCACCTACCCGTGGTTTTTTTTTCTTTCTTCTTTATACATACATACTACTACATCTCTTTATCAACCAGTCTATATTAGCAGCAGACACAGTACAGTACGGTAGTTCACGGCTGTAGCTACCTCTGTGTCGGCACTCGGCAGTCCGTCCATAATTGTATACCACCTACCCGTGGTTTTTTTTTCTTTCTTCTTTATACATACATACTACTACATCTCTTTATCAACCAGTCTATATTAGCAGCAGACACAGTACAGTACGGTAGTTCACGGCTGTAGCTACCTCTGTGTCGGCACTCGGCAGTCCGTCCATAATTGTATACCACCTACCCGTGGTTTTTTTTTCTTTCTTCTTTATACATACATACTACTACATCTCTTTATCAACCAGTCTATATTAGCAGCAGAAACAGTACAGTACGGTAGTCCACGGCTGTAGCTACCTCTGTGTCGGCACTCGGCAGTCCGTCCATAATTGTATACCACCTACCCGTGGTTTTTTTTTCTTTCTTCTTTATACATACATACTACTACATCTCTTTATCAACCAGTCTATATTAGCAGCAGACACAGTACAGTACGGTAGTCCACGGCTGTAGCTACCTCTGTGTCGGCACTCGGCAGTCCGTCCATAATTGTATACCACCTACCCGTGGTTTTTTTTTCTTTCTTCTTTATACATACATACTACTACATCTCTTTATCAACCAGTCTATATTAGCAGCAGACACAGTACAGTACGGTAGTTCACGGCTGTAGCTACCTCTGTGTCGGCACTCGGCAGTCTGTCCATAATTGTATACCACCTACCCGTGGTTTTTTTTTCTTTCTTCTTTATACATACATACTACTACATCTCTTAATCAACCAGACTATATTAGCAGCAGACACAGTACAGTACGGTAGTTCACGGCTGTAGCTACCTCTGTGTCGGCACTCGGCAGTCCGTCCATAATTGTATACCACCTACCCGTGGTTTTTTTTTCTTTCTTCTTTATACATACATACTACTACATCTCTTTATCAACCAGTCTATATTAGCAGCAGAAACAGTACAGTACGGTAGTCCACGGCTGTAGCTACCTCTGTGTCGGCACTCGGCAGTCCGTCCATAATTGTATACCACCTACCCGTGGTTTTTTTTTCTTTCTTCTTTATACATACATACTACTACATCTCTTTATCAACCAGTCTATATTAGCAGCAGACACAGTACAGTACGGTAGTTCACGGCTGTAGCTACCTCTGTGTCGGCACTCGGCAGTCCGTCCATAATTGTATACCACCTACCCGTGGGTTTTTTTTCTTTCTTCTTTATACATACATACTACTACATCTCTTTATCAACCAGTCTATATTAGCAGCAGACACAGTACGGTAGTCCACGGCTGTAGCTACCTCTGTGTCGGCACTCGGCAGTCCGTCCATAATTGTATACCACCTACCCGTGGTTTTTTTTTCTTTCTTCTTTATACATACATACTACTACATCTCTTTATCAACCAGTCTATATTAGCAGCAGACACAGTACAGTACGGTAGTTCACGGCTGTAGCTACCTCTGTGTCGGCACTCGGCAGTCCGTCCATAATTGTATACCACCTACCCGAGGTTTTTTTTTCTTTCTTCTTTATACATACATACTACTACATCTCTTTATCAACCAGTCTATATTAGCAGCAGACACAGTACAGTACGGTAGTCCACGGCTGTAGCTACCTCTGTGTCGGCACTCGGCAGTCCGTCCATAATTGTATACCACCTACCCGAGGTTTTTTTTTCTTTCTTCTTTATACATACATACTACTACATCTCTTTATCAACCAGTCTATATTAGCAGCAGACACAGTACAGTACGGTAGTCCACGGCTGTAGCTACCTCTGTGTCGGCACTCGGCAGTCCGTCCATAATTGTATACCACCTACCCGAGGTTTTTTTTTCTTTCTTCTTTATACATACATACTACTACATCTCTTTATCAACCAGTCTATATTAGCAGCAGACACAGTACAGTACGGTAGTTCACGGCTGTAGCTACCTCTGTGTCGGCACTCGGCAGTCCGTCCATAATTGTATACCACCTACCCGTGGTTTTTTTTTCTTTCTTCTTTATACATACATACTACTACATCTCTTTATCAACCAGTCTATATTAGCAGCAGACACAGTACAGTACGGTAGTTCACGGCTGTAGCTACCTCTGTGTCGGCACTCGGCAGTCCGTCCATAATTGTATACCACCTACCCGTGGTTTTTTTTTCTTTCTTCTTTATACATACATACTACTACATCTCTTTATCAACCAGTCTATATTAGCAGCAGACACAGTACAGTACGGTAGTCCACGGCTGTAGCTACCTCTGTGTCGGCACTCGGCAGTCCGTCCATAATTGTATACTAGTATCCATCCATCTCCATTGTTTACCTGAGGTGCCTTTTAGTTGTGCCTATTAAAATATGGAGAACAAAAATGTTGAGGTTCCAAAATTAGGGAAAGATCAAGATCCACTTCCACCTCGTGCTGAAGCTGCTGCCACTAGTCATGGCCGAGACGATGAAATGCCAGCAACGTCGTCTGCCAAGGCCGATGCCCAATGTCATAGTACAGAGCATGTCAAATCCAAAACACCAAATATCAGTAAAAAAAGGACTCCAAAACCTAAAATAAAATTGTCGGAGGAGAAGCGTAAACTTGCCAATATGCCATTTACCACACGGAGTGGCAAGGAACGGCTGAGGCCCTGGCCTATGTTCATGGCTAGTGGTTCAGCTTCACATGAGGATGGAGGCACTCAGCCTCTCGCTAGAAAAATGAAAAGACTCAAGCTGGCAAAAGCAGTAGCACCGCAAAGAACTGTGCGTTCTTCGAAATCCCAAATCCACAAGGAGAGTCCAATTGTGTCGGTTGCGATGCCTGACCTTCCCAACACTGGACGTGAAGAGCATGCGCCTTCCACCATTTGCACGCCCCCTGCAAGTGCTGGAAGGAGCACCCGCAGTCCAGTTCCTGATAGTCAGATTGAAGATGTCAGTGTTGAAGTACACCAGGATGAGGAGGATATGGGTGTTGCTGGCGCTGGGGAGGAAATTGACCAGGAGGATTCTGATGGTGAGGTGGTTTGTTTAAGTCAGGCACCCGGGGAGACACCTGTTGTCCGTGGGAGGAATATGGCCGTTGACATGCCTGGTGAAAATACCAAAAAAATTAGCTCTTCGGTGTGGAGGTATTTCAACAGAAATGCGGACAACAGGTGTCAAGCCGTGTGTTCCCTTTGTCAAGCTGTAATAAGTAGGGGTAAGGACGTTAACCACCTCGGAACATCCTCCCTTATACGTCACCTGCAGCGCATTCATAATAAGTCAGTGACAAGTTCAAAAACTTTGGGTGACAGCGGAAGCAGTCCACTGACCAGTAAATCCCTTCCTCTTGTAACCAAGCTCACGCAAACCACCCCACCAACTCCCTCAGTGTCAATTTCCTCCTTCCCCAGGAATGCCAATAGTCCTGCAGGCCATGTCACTGGCAATTCTGATGATTCCTCTCCTGCCTGGGATTCCTCCGATGCATCCTTGCGTGTAACGCCTACTGCTGCTGGCGCTGCTGTTGTTGCTGCTGGGAGTCGATGGTCATCCCAGAGGGGAAGTCGTAAGACCACTTTTACTACTTCCACCAAGCAATTGACTGTCCAACAGTCCTTTGCGAGGAAGATGAAATATCACAGCAGTCATCCTACTGCAAAGCGGATAACTGAGGCCTTGGCATCCTGGGTGGTGAGAAACGTGGTTCCGGTATCCATCATTACTGCAGAGCCAACTAGAGACTTGTTGGAGGTACTGTGTCCCCGGTACCAAATACCATCTAGGTTCCATTTCTCTAGGCAGGCGATACCGAAAATGTACACAGACCTCAGAAAAAGAGTCACCAGTGTCCTAAAAAATGCAGCTGTACCCAATGTCCACTTAACCACGGACATGTGGACAAGTGGAGCAGGGCAGGGTCAGGACTATATGACTGTGACAGCCCACTGGGTAGATGTATGGACTCCCGCCGCAAGAACAGCAGCGGCGGCACCAGTAGCAGCATCTCGCAAACGCCAACTCTTTCCTAGGCAGGCTACGGTTTGTATCACCGCTTTCCAGAATACGCACACAGCTGAAAACCTCTTACGGCAACTGAGGAAGATCATCGCGGAATGGCTTACCCCAATTGGACTCTCCTGTGGATTTGTGGCATCGGACAACGCCAGCAATATTGTGTGTGCATTAAATATGGGCAAATTCCAGCACGTCCCATGTTTTGCACATACCTTGAATTTGGTGGTGCAGAATTATTTAAAAAACGACAGGGGCGTGCAAGAGATGCTGTCGGTGGCCAGAAGAATTGCGGGACACTTTCGGCGTACAGGCACCACGTACAGAAGACTGGAGCACCACCAAAAACTACTGAACCTGCCCTGCCATCATCTGAAGCAAGAAGTGGTAACGAGGTGGAATTCAACCCTCTATATGCTTCAGAGGTTGGAGGAGCAGCAAAAGGCCATTCAAGCCTATACAATTGAGCACGATATAGGAGGTGGAATGCACCTGTCTCAAGCGCAGTGGAGAATGATTTCAACGTTGTGCAAGGTTCTGCTGCCCTTTGAACTTGCCACACGTGAAGTCAGTTCAGACACTGCCAGCCTGAGTCAGGTCATTCCCCTCATCAGGCTTTTGCAGAAGAAGCTGGAGACATTGAAGGAGGAGCTAACACGGAGCGATTCCGCTAGGCATGTGGGACTTGTGGATGGAGCCCTTAATTCGCTTAACAAGGATTCACGGGTGGTCAATCTGTTGAAATCAGAGCACTACATTTTGGCCACCATGCTCGATCCTAGATTTAAAGCCTACCTTGGATCTCTCTTTCCGGCAGACACAAGTCTGCTGGGGTTGAAAGACCTGCTGGTGAGAAAATTGTCAAGTCAAGCGGAACGCGACCTGTCAACATCTCCTCCTTCACATTCTCCCGCAACTGGGGGTGCGAGGAAAAGGCTCAGAATTCCGAGCCCACCCGCTGGTGGTGATGCAGGGCAGTCTGGAGCGACTGCTGATGCTGACATCTGGTCCGGACTGAAGGACCTGACAACGATTACGGACATGTCGTCTACTGTCACTGCATATGATTCTCTCACCATTGAAAGAATGGTGGAGGATTATATGAGTGACCGCATCCAAGTAGGCACGTCACACAGTCCATACTTATACTGGCAGGAAAAAGAGGCAATTTGGAGGCCCTTGCACAAACTGGCTTTATTCTACCTAAGTTGCCCTCCCACAAGTGTGTACTCCGAAAGAGTGTTTAGTGCCGCCGCTCACCTTGTCAGCAATCGGCGTACGAGGTTACATCCAGAAAATGTGGAGAAGATGATGTTCATTAAAATGAATTATAATCAATTCCTCCGTGGAGACATTGACCAGCAGCAATTGCCTCCACAAAGTACACAGGGAGCTGAGATGGTGGATTCCAGTGGGGACGAATTGATAATCTGTGAGGAGGGGGATGTACACGGTGATATATCGGAGGATGATGATGAGGTGGACATCATGCCTCTGTAGAGCCAGTTTGTGCAAGGAGAGATTAATTGCTTCTTTTTTGGGGGGGGGTCCAAACCAACCCGTCATATCAGTCACAGTCGTGTGGCAGACCCTGTCACTGAAATGATGGGTTGGTTAAAGTGTGCATGTCCTGTTTTGTTTATACAACATAAGGGTGGGTGGGAGGGCCCAAGGACAATTCCATCTTGCACCTCTTTTTTCTTTTATTTTTCTTTGCGTCATGTGCTGTTTGGGGAGTATTTTTTGGAAGGGACATCCTGCGTGACACTGCAGTGCCACTCCTAAATGGGCCCGGTGTTTGTGTCGGCCACTAGGGTCGCTTATCTTACTCACACAGTCAGCTACCTCATTGCGCCTCTTTTTTTCTTTGCGTCATGTGCTGTTTGGGGAGGGTTTTTTGGAAGGGCCATCCTGCGTGACACTGCAGTGCCACTCCTAAATGGGCCCGGTGTTTGTGTCGGCCACTACGGTCGCTAATCTTACTCACACAGCTACCTCATTGCGCCTCTTTTTTTCTTTGCGTCATGTGCTGTTTGGGGAGGGTTTTTTGGAAGGGACATCCTACGTGACACTGCAGTGCCACTCCTAGATGGGCCCGGTGTTTGTGTCGGCCACTAGGGTCGCTAATCTTACTCACACAGCTACCTCATTGCGCCTCTTTTTTTCTTTGCGTCATGTGCTGTTTGGGGAGGGTTTTTTGGAAGGGACATCCTGCGTGACACTGCAGTGCCACTCCTAAATGAGCCCGGTGTTTGTGTCGGCCACTACGGTCGCTAATCTTACTCACACAGCTACCTCATTGCGCCTCTTTTTTTCTTTGCGTCATGTGCTGTTTGGGGAGGGTTTTTTGGAAGGGACATCCTGCGTGACACTGCAGTGCCACTCCTAGATGGGCCCGGTGTTTGTGTCGGCCACTAGGGTCGCTAATCTTACTCACACAGCTACCTCATTGCGCCTCTTTTTTTCTTTGCGTCATGTGCTGTTTGGGGAGGGTTTTTTGGAAGGGACATCCTGCGTGACACTGCAGTGCCACTCCTAAATGGGCCCGGTGTTTGTGTCGGCCACTACGGTCGCTAATCTTACTCACACAGCTACCTCATTGCGCCTCTTTTTTTCTTTGCGTCATGTGCTGTTTGGGGAGGG
The DNA here is from genome assembly GCF_028390025.1 of Pseudophryne corroboree. Lineage (NCBI taxonomy): Eukaryota > Metazoa > Chordata > Amphibia > Anura > Myobatrachidae > Pseudophryne > Pseudophryne corroboree. The sequence goes on from NC_086444.1 coordinate 452,628,196, forward strand.
TTTTTTGGAAGGGACATCCTACGTGACACTGCAGTGCCACTCCTAGATGGGCCCGGTGTTTGTGTCGGCCACTAGGGTCGCTAATCTTACTCACACAGCTACCTCATTGCGCCTCTTTTTTTCTTTGCGTCATGTGCTGTTTGGGGAGGGTTTTTTGGAAGGGACATCCTGCGTGACACTGCAGTGCCACTCCTAAATGGGCCCGGTGTTTGTGTCGGCCACTACGGTCGCTAATCTTACTCACACAGCTACCTCATTGCGCCTCTTTTTTTCTTTGCGTCATGTGCTGTTTGGGGAGGGTTTTTTGGAAGGGACATCCTGCGTGACACTGCAGTGCCACTCCTAAATGGGCCCGGTGTTTGTGTCGGCCACTAGGGTCGCTTATCTTACTCACACAGTCAGCTACCTCATTGCGCCTCTTTTTTTCTTTGCGTCATGTGCTGTTTGGGGAGTGTTTTTTGGAAGGGCCATCCTGCGTGACACTGCAGTGCCACTCCTAGATGGGCCCGGTGTTTGTGTCGGCCACTAGGGTCGCTAATCTTATTCACACAGCTACCTCATTGCGCCTCTTTTTTTCTTTGCGTCATGTGCTGTTTGGGGAGGGTTTTTTGGAAGGGACATCCTGCGTGACACTGCAGTGCCACTCCTAAATGGGCCCGGTGTTTGTGTCGGCCACTAGGGTCGCTAATCTTACTCACACAGCTACCTCATTGCGCCTCTTTTTTTCTTTGCCTCATGTGCTGTTTGGGGACGGTTTTTTGGAAGGGACATCCTGCGTGACACTGCAGTGCCACTCCTAGATGGGCCAGGTGTTTGTGTCGGCCACTAGGGTCGCTTAGCTTAGTCATCCAGCGACCTCGGTGCAAATTTTAGGACTAAAAATAATATTGTGAGGTGTGAGGTATTCAGAATAGACTGAAAATGAGTGGAAATTATGGTTTTTGAGGTTAATAATAATATGGGATCAAAATGACCCCCAAATTCTATGATTTAAGCTGTTTTTTAGGGTTTTTTGAAAAAAACACCCGAATCCAAAACACACCCGAATCCGACAAAAAAAATTCGGTGAGGTTTTGCCAAAACGCGGTCGAACCCAAAACACGGCCGCGGAACCGAACCCAAAACCAAAACACAAAACCCGAAAAATTTCAGGCGCTCATCACTAGCATTTAGTCAGGGTTTTCTAGTACTTACTGTGTAGTGTTATATCTATTGACTATATAGCTTTATATATAAGCTAGTCCAGTGCAGTATTATTGTTAGTAATAACCTCTGCATTGTACAAACTGTGACTATCTGTGTGTGCATTAGATAGCTGAGTGGTGTCCATTTCGTGTCTTTCACTCAACCCATACCTCCCAACTTTTTCTTTGCTGACAGAGGGACACACGCGCGACGAATCCGTGCGCGCTCCCGAAAAGGGGCGTGACCTAAGAAAAGGGGGCGTGGCTTCGTGGGAGGACCCACGATCGCGAGCCACACCCCCGTTTTCGTCACTGAGGGGGGCATGCCCAGCGCTCTGTGAGCCGCTGGCATGCCCCCTCTCCCTCTGACTCAAGTGAAAAGACGCTGTGCGCATGCGCACAGTGTCTATTCACCGCTGCTCTGCTAAGCAGGGCAGCGAGAGTCAGAGACTCCCAACTGCACCCCCCACCGCGGGACACTGCGGCCCGCGGGTGGAACCGCGGGACAGTCCCCAAAAAACGGGACTGTCCCGCGAAAATCGGGACAGTTGGGAGGTATGCTCAACCTGCTATCCCTATATTCTATAACCTGAGGGGGCTTGGTGCGTCAGGTTTTATATTGATATAGGATTTTCACAAAGATATACTTTATTATGTATTTTTCTCTGTGATTTAGTCACCATATCTCTCCCTTATTTCTGCTAGTGCTGACTACACTGCGCAGGGGTTTGGGTAAGAGGTATTGTGCTGCTGCCAATTGTACTGTGTTACCTGATACTGCAAGTTATATCATGTCTGCTTCTGAGGGTAACGGTTCTGGGGCTGAACACACTGCCGGTGTTGCTGAAGCCACAGATCCCTATGAGGGGAATATAGCAGCTGTGGGCTCTGGTTCCGGGGGCTCCTTCTTCCACGCTTCTGCATACGCTAGTTCAAATACTAACACCCCCTATGGGACCCCCAATGCCGGTACGACCGTATATGGTCCCTGCAGCTAACCCGCCGTGGGCAGACGATTTATCTGCTCAATTGAAGTTAAACCAGTCCCTGACTACTAAAAAGTCTGACCATCGCTCGCCTAAGTCCAAGGGGTCCTCTAAGCGAGCGCTTGTCTCCTCACAATCCACTGCTGTCACTGACACCTCGTCTGATGAAGACGGCACTTACACTGACCCCACAGGATCTGACTCAGATACGGCTGATGGAGAGAGTAGTTCACATGTGGATGTTCCTGACCTTTTGGAGGCTATTAAGTTAATTCTACAGATTACGGATGATCCCGAGCCATCCGTCCCTCGTAAGAAACCTGATCAAGCGTCAGAAGGTGATTAAACAAGTTTTACCTCACTCTGATCACCTAGTGGATATACGCCAGGAACCCTGGGAAAACCCGAGTACGAAGTTTGTGCCTCAAAAGAAGATGCTGGCTCGCTATCCCCTCGTGCCAGAGCTGTCTAAGAATTGGGAAATGCCTCCTCCAGTGGACTCACATGTGGCTAGGATGGTGGTTTCCTCAGCTCTACCGGTCACCACCATCACGTCTCTAAAAGAGCCTACGGATAAACGTGTGGAGGGTTGTCACGGGTGCTGCACAAAGGCCCACTATTGCAGCTACATGGGCTGCAGAGGCTATTGAAGCATGGGCCTTGGAGTTAGAAGCTGAAATCTCCTCTGACCATGCTAGACAATGTTTGTCATATATTGTCACAGCTTCTCGCTACATTAAAGAGGCGGCTTCTGATGCCGGTATCCTAGCAGCCAAGGCCTCTACTACGTCAGTTCTGGCTCGCCAGATATTGTGGCTGAGATCCTGGTCTGTGGATCTGGACTCTAGAAAAACCCTGGAGGTACTCCCTTTCAAGGGAGATATTATGTTTGGGGAGGACTTAAATAAGATAGTGGCTGACTTGGCTACTGCCAAAACTGCCTGTCTGCCAAGTACCGCTCCTTCTGTGTCGAAGGCTAAAAGGTACGGCCTTTCGCCCCTTTCGTCCTTCAGGTAAAGCAAAAGGTCAGGCGTACAACAAGCAGGCCCGCACTTCCAAACCTGGTAAGCCTAAGCCAAAAAGAGCCTGGGCGGTCCGTCAGCCAGCTTCCAAGGCCAATAAGCCTGCCGCATGATGGGGCGGGCCTCCCCCTGGGGGATCCCAGGGTGGGGGGCCGGCTTCTAGGGTATGCCCAGGAATGGTTGAAGACCACTTCAGATGCCTGGGTACGGGAAGTCGTCACTCGAGGTTACGCCATAGCCTTCAAAAACCGACCCCCTCATCGATTTTGCCAGACAGACGTCCCGTCGGACCAGACAAAGGCAAACACTCTGCATTCGGTGGTACAGACCCTCCTGGATACAAGAGTCGTAGTACAGGTGCCTTTTGCGCAGAGGGGCCGGGGGTACTATTCTCCGCTGTTTCTAGTCCCGCAACCGAATGGGTCCCCCTGGCCCATTCTCAACCTCAAGGCATTGAACAGGTTTGTGAAGGTTTCCAAGTTCCGTATGGAAACCCTTCGCTTTATAGTTCTAGCCTTGTTACCTTGTCATTACCAGTTTCGGGCGTTACCTTTTGGTTTAACAACGGCTCAGCGAGTCTTCACCAAAGTAATGATGATGACGGTGGTACTCCGCCGTCAAGGGGTCAGGATACTGCCGTATCTGGACGACTTGTTAATCCTGGCAAATTCCCCAGAACTTCTCCTACGTCATCTGGATATGACGGTCCGGTTTCTACAAGCCCACGGGTGGCTCATCAACTGGAAGAAATCCTCCCTGATCCCTGCTCAGAGCATGGTGCATCTGGGAGCGCTATTGGACACTCACAACCAGAGGTTGTTCTTGTGTCAGGAGAAGGTCCTGAAGCTTCAGGACAGGATTCGTTGCTTCCTTTCTCGTTTGCAAGTGTCGATACATTCGGCTATGCAGGTGCTGGGCCTCATGGTGTCAGCATTCGACATGGTGGAGTATGCTCAATTCCATTCTCGCCCTCTCCAGAGGCTGATTCTAGCCAAGTGGGACGGCCTGCCTCACTGGATCAGGTCTCAAATGATCTCATTGACTCCGGAGGTCCGTCTGTCGCTGCTCTGGTGGCTCCAGGACCAACAACTGTGCAGGGGCCGTCCCTTCTGGATATCCAACTGGGTCCTGTTGATGACAGAAGCCAGTCTAAGAGGTTGGGGCGCGGTGCTGGAACAACACTCCCTTCAGGGTCGGTGGACCAAGGAGGAATCTCTCCTCTCGATAAATATTATGGAATTGCGGGCGGTCTTCAGTGCATTGAACCTGGCCCAGCATTTAGTTCAAAACCATCCTGTTCAAGTACAGTCGGACAACGCCACCACAGTGGCTTACATAAATCATCAAGGCGGCACTCGAAGCCGTTTGGCAATGAAGGAAGTCTTGCGGATTCTACATTGGGCGGAATGCCATCTACCGGCCATATCGGCAATATTCATCCTGGGAGTCCTGAATTGGGAAGCGGACTTTCTCAGTCGTCAGGACGTGCATGCCGGCGAGTGGGGCCTCCATTCAGAAGTGTTTCAACTCCTAGTGGAAAAGTGGGGTCTTCCAGATGTAGATCTGATGGCGTCTCGACACAATCACAAGGTTCCGGTCTTCGGAGCAAGGACAAGGGATCCTCAAGCAGCATTCGTGGATGCGCTGGCGGTGCCGTGGAGGTTTCGGCTGCCGTACGTGTTCCCTCCGGTGTCACTCCTGCCCAGGGTAATTCGGAAGTTCAAGCAAGAAAAAGAAATTCTGCTTCTCATAGCTCCAGCGTGGCCCAGACGGCACTGGTTCTCAGACTTGCATGGCCTATCGTCAGAGCGTCCAATTCTGCTTCCACAAAGCCCAGACCTCCTCGTTCAGGGCCCCTGTGTCTACTAGGACCTAGCCCGGCTGTCTTTGACGGCGTGGCTCTTGAAGCTTCCGTCTTGAGGGCTAAGGGTTTTTCTGAAGAGGTCATTAAAACTGTGTTGCGGGCCCGGAAACCGGCTTCTGCCCGGATTTACCATAGGGTCTGGCATTCCTACTTTGGTGCGCATCTAACAATTATGATGCTTCCAAGTTTAGTACAGCCAAACTTTTGGATTTTCTGCAACAGGGCCTGGATTTAGGCCTGTGTCTGGCCTCCCTCAAGGTGCATATTTCTGCCTTGTCGGTGTGGTTTCAGAGAAAAATTGCGACTTTACCTGATGTTCATACCTTCACTCAGGGTGTGTTGCGTATCCAACCTCCCTATGTCCTGCCTGTGGCTCCTTGGGACTTGTCGTGGTTTTGGAGGCGTTGCAGGAGCCTCCGTTTGAACCCCTTGGTTCAGCCGATCTTAAGTGGCTTTTACTTGTTCTTGCTGGCTATTGCCTCTGCTAGAAGAGTGTCGGATTTGGGGGCCCTTTCCTGTAGTTCCCCATATCTGATTTTTCACCGTGACCGGGCGGTACTTCGGACTCGTCCCAGTTATTTACCGAAGGTGGTGTCCTCGTTCCACCTTAATCAGGAGATTGTGGTTCCGGCCTTCTCTCCTGATTTGTTTCCCAAAGAACGGTCTTTGGATGTGGTACCCGCTCTCCGTATCGATGTGAAGAGAACTGCTTCTATTCGAAAATCTGATTCTCTCTTTGTTTTGTTTGGATTTCACAAACGTGGCTGGCCTGCTCACAAGCAGACCCTTGCAGGTGGATTAGAATGGTGATTGCACATGCTTATGTGAAAGCTGGTTTGTCAGCTCCTGCTCACATTACGGCCCATTCTACTCGGTCTGTTGGACCTTCTTGGGCCGCCCAATGTGGTGCGACCCTTGACCAATTGTGCAAGGTGGCTACGTGGTCCTCCGGGAACACGTTCATAAGGTTCTATGCCTTCGATACTGCTGCTTCCCAGGATGCTTCCTTTGGACGCCGGGTTCTTGTGCCCGTTACAGTGCGTCCCCTTACATAAGGAACTGCTTTAGGACATCCCCATTGTCCATCCTTGTGGAGCCCAGTGTACCCCGCAGCAGAAAACGAGTTTTATGGTAAGAACTTACAGTTGTTAAAGCTCTTTCTGCGAGGTACACTGGGCTCCACAAGGCGCCCACCCTGACACACTTAGCTTCTTCGGGTTGGTATGGCATTAGCCGATGACACTTCTCTTGTCATGAGAGTGTGGTGTATGTGGCTACTAACCGTTGTCGTCTCTTTTCCTGCTACTGCATTGGGCTGGTTAACTAAAAACTGAGCTCGTGTGCAGGGAGGCGGGGTTATAGAGGAGGCGGCGCTGTGCATTCTGGGAACAGTCAAAGCTTTTAGCCTGTTGGTGCCTCGGATCAAGATCCTACTCTACACCCCATTGTCCATCCTTGTGGAGCCCAGTGTACCTCGCAGAAAGAGTATTAACAACGGTAAGTTCTTATCATAAAACTCGTTTTTTTATGGTCTGCGCCGATTTTTGGCTCTCTAAACTTCCATTGAAAGTATAGGAAAAGGCCTTTTACCCGTGGCCATGCCCTCTTTTTGAATTTGTACCGATTTTTATGGGTAAAATGTTGGAGGGTATATATATATATATGTATATATATATATATATACATTTTTGGAAAGAAGGGACGGATAGGGGTATCTGCGACTAGCAGTGTCTAATGTATTGATATAAAATGAAGAATATTACAGGATACGGTTTATATATAAAAAAAACATAATATTTATTTATACAATTTAAAACATGATGTGGGGTAAAAAATATAGAGAGAGTAAAAGCTTAAAAAATACAAAAATTCAAAAAATGACTGAATAAAAATGTATGATTTAGCTAGAACCCAGAATAAAAACTTAAAGACTTAAAAAATATAAAACTGATAATAAATATTTCAAAGATAAGAGAGTAGTGCTTATCTGTAGAAATGGAGAGTCAGTAGAGGTACAGCCAACGCGTTTCGTCCTTCAGACTTCATCTGATGATGTGCCATCCTGGATGAGCTGCACTACCTGAGCCACTTGTGTGGGTTGTAGGGAGGTCATACAGGCACGTGGAGGCCACACACTTGTTTTAAGGACATAACATCAAAGTTGGATCAGCCTGTAGTGTGTTTTTCCACTTTAATTTTGAGGGAGACTCCAAATCCAGACCTCCGTGGGTTAATAAATTTGATTTCCATTGATAATTTTTGTGTGATTTTGTTGTCAGCACATTCTACTATGTAAAGAACAAAGTATTTAATAAGATTATTTCATTCATTCAGATCTAGGATGTGTTATTTTAGTGTTCCCTTTATTTTTTTGAGCAGTGTAAATATATATATATATATATATATATATATATATATATATATATACATACAGTAGATATATACAGTTGCAAGAAAAAGTATGTGAACCCCTTTGGAATTTCCTGGATTTGTGCATAAATTGGTCATAAAAATGTGTTCTGATCTTCATCTAAGTCACAACAATAGACAAACACAATCTGCTGAAACTAATACCACACAAACAATTATATGTTCTCATGTTTTTATTTAACACACCATGTAAACATTCACAGTGCAGAGTGGACAAAGTATGTGAACCCTTGGATTTAATAACTGGTTGACCCTCCTTTGGCAGCAATAACCTCAACCAAATGTTTCCTATGGTTGCATATCAGACTTGCACAACGATCAGGGGGAATTTTGGACCATTCCTCTTTACAAAACTGTTTCAGTACAGCAATATCCTTGGGTTGTCTGGTGTGAATCGCTCTCTTGAGGTCATGCCACAGCATCTCAATCGGGTTGAGGTCAGGACTCTGACTGGGCCACTCCAGAAGGCGTATTTTCTTTTGTTGAAGCCATTCTGTTGTTGATCTACTTCTGTGCTTTGGGTCATTGTCCTGTTGCATCACCCATCTTCTGTTGAGCTTCAATTGGTGGACAACTGTCCCTAAGTTCTCCTGCAAATTGTCTTGATAAACTTGGGAATTAATTTTTCCATCAATGATAGCTTTGGCGGATCCGGGGGGGCACTCGGGCCCGTGCCCAAACCCCCCCCCCCCCCCCCTGTCGTTACTGACTTCTTCTTTTTTTTTCAAAAGCAGAACAGCAGCAGCACTACTTGCTATTTCCATCAGTCAGATTTGATAAAAGATCCGGCAGGCACTAGGACCCGCCGCGGCTCTAACAGCAAGTCCGTGTGGTAACCAATGGGGAGGCTGGAGTTGCAGCTCCAGCCTCCCCATGCTCACACCGCAACCTACCTCCCCCACTGACAGCCGTCCAGAGTCTAGCCCATGCGCGGGGTTCAAATGCCAGCATTGAGTAAGACTGTTACTTATGATGGCGCAGAAGGCTTCATTAGCCTTCACTGCACCGCACAGTTTCCCAGCACTTCCTCCTCCACTTCCTTTACCACGATGCTAGGTGCAGTCAAACTCAGCCTCAGCTTTGAGAAGGCGGCCCGTGTGATTGTGACAGGGCTGTCCTGCAGATGTCGTATGCTGCTTGTTCGAGATCCAGGTGGCTGCTACTGCTAATCAAAGATGGGCAGTTCATGTCCTGCAGTTTGAGTCTCAGTGCAGTGCCCAAAACAAGGTATGCTGCACCTGCCACCACCAACTGAAAACTTTAATAATTATATTGTGCTGGGGTGTCTTCCAGGCTCCCATAACTATTGGAACAGGTGACCAACATTTCAAGGCCCAATCAGCCTTTTCATCAGGGTGAAACATTGGCAATAAACCAGTTGCACTCCTACAACCAATCATTACCTGATGGCGTATTCTGTGAGACCACGCCCCCTGTGATACCACACCCCTTTCTGGGAGCACACGTGCCTTAGGGACATGTAAATATAACTATTACCATTACCCTATCATGGTGACCCCCCTTTCATTTTCTTCTGGATCCGCCCCTGGATGATAGCAATCTGTCCAGGCTCTGAGGCAGCAAAGCAGCCCCAAACCATGATACCTCCTCCACCATACTTCACATTTGGGATGAGGTTTTGATGTTGGTGTGCTGTGTCTTTTTTTCTCCACACAGTGTTGTGCGTTCCTTTAAAACAACTCAACTTTGGTTTCATCTGTCCACAGAATATTTTGCCAGTAGCGCTGTGGAACATTCAAGTGCTGTTTTGCAAACTACAAATTTGCAGCAATGTTTTTTTGGGACAGCAGTAGCTTCCTCCGTGGTATCCTCCCATGAACTCCATTCTTGTTCAGTGTTTTACGTATGGTAGATTCGTCAACAGAGATGTTAGCATGTGCCAGAGATTTCTGTAAGTCTCTAGCTGACACTCTAGGATCCTTCTTCACCTCATTGAGCATTCTGCGCTGTGCTCTTGCAGTCATCTTTACAGGACGCCCACTCCTAGGGAGAGTAGCAACAGTGCTGAACTTTCTCCATTTATAGACAATTTGTCCTACCGTTGACCTATGAACATCGAGGCTTTTAGAGATACTTTTGTAACCCTTTCCAGCTTTATGCAAGTCAACAATTCTTAATCGTAGGTCTTCTGAGAGCTCTTTTCTGCGAGGCATGGTTCACATCAGGCAATGCTTCTTGAGAATTGCAAACTCAAAACTGGTGTGTGTTTTTTATAGGGCAGGGCAGCTTTACCCAACACCTCCAATCTCGTCTCACTGATTGGACTCCAGGTTGGCTGACTCCTGACTCAAATTAGCTCTTGGAGAAGTCATTAGCCTAGGGGTTCACCCTGCACTGAGAATGTTTATATGGTGTGTTCAATAAAAACATGAGAACATATAATTGTGTGGTATTAGTTTCAGCAGATTGTGTCTATTTTTGTGACTTAGATGAAGATCAGAACACATTTTATGACTAATTTATGCACAAATCCAGGAAATTCCAAAGGATTCACATACTTTTTCTTGCAACTGTATATACAGCAGAGACAGACACTCTTGCTCCACATATATATTGTAATTAGGTGCCCTCCAAAGTGAATGAACAGTGCATACAACTAACTGTATAGGTGGCACTCAAAGGGCTGCAGTGCCCCAGCAGTAAAATACGCGCATAGAAGTCTCCTCCTTACATAAATGTTTTGGTTTCCTGACAAGGGTTTATAAAACCGAAACAATGTAACATGGACACTCCAGTATGCCTATTTTACGACTGGGGCACTGCAGCTCTGTGAGTGCCGCCTATACAGTTACAGTTGTATGCACTGTTCATTTACTTTGGAGGGCAAGTATGTATGATTCATATATATTTATTTTGAATGAGACTTATGGGTTTGCAGTGCCCTGGTACCTACCCTTCCACAACTAAATAGAGACACATTGTGTCCTTGGACATAGTGGGGAGAATCCAATTGTTTCTTGCACGCCCATAAGTAATAGGTGCCTGAGAGAGCTACTAGTTGTAATGCAAATGGCAGTGAGTGCTGCGGGCACCCATTACTTATCACACACAAAAGCACTGAGTTTTGCTGTGAAGCGGCAGTTTGGCCTCTCCAACAGCCATCTTTTCGCAGATTTCTGCTCGCCACCTCAAAAGGCTGCAAGCAGAAATCATGCATTCATGCCCGATTGGCAAAACAATTGAATAGTTCCTTTGGATGCCAATTACTTATTGGCACCCAAATAGCAATTGTATATCCCCCAGTGATTCTCTCCTTTCTCTCTCTCTCTCTCTCTCTCTCTCTCTCTCTCTCTCTCTCTCTCTCTCTCTCTCACCCTCTCTCTCTCTCTCTATATATATATATATATTTATATCTATCACTTATCTTTCTTGATAGATAGATACAATTTTCTTTTTTTCAAACACACATTCTGGGGGTTATTCAGAGCCCTTAGCAGGTTTTGTTAAATTAGCAAATTAAATTAACAAAATTAGCAAAAACTGCTAAGGATCAAATTACATGCTGTACCGCCCAGCACAAGGCAAGGCCACCCTGCATGTATGGTGCCGCCCCGCAATCGCAATTCAATTATGATCGCATAGCAGAATTCAGAATTAGAGGTTGATCCCTGCTGCGTAGGCAGGCGCACCGACACCACTTTTCCGATCACAGGAAACACCGGCAACGTCATGGGGCCCACCCGAAAACGTCCATGACATGCCTACGTTTTCTGCTCCGCTCCCCCCCCCCCCCCCAACGCCATGTTGCCTGTCAGTAATAATGCGATTGCATCCTTCCGGGATGCGATCACATAATGAAAGCACATGCAATGCAGCCACGGCATGGCCACAGATGGCCGAAAAGCGTCCGTTTACGAATTTCTCAACACTGTGACCATCTCTGAATAGCCCTCACTGAACATACACACATATATGTTTAAATACAGTACTGTTCACTCATCCATATCAGTAGCAACCCTCACACACTGGTCACACCTCTGCACACAATAGGCCCTTCATACATTTCAGCTCCAGGCCCATGAGGCCCTTAATCTGGCACTGATTGTGACACCAGCAGCGGCTCTTGTCGTGGGCGAGCAGCATTTTTGCCTGGGGCCCCGCGTCCTCAAGGGCGCTGCCGCCGCTGCACCAACTGACCCTCCCACATGCTGCTGTGTGGTGCGCCTGATGTCATCACGCACCGCACAGCATTGTGGGAGCGGCCGCAGACGCTAGAAGTCCTAATTGACCTTTAACGGCGCTCTGTGAGAGATGTCATAACATCTCTCCCATAGATCTGAGGAGCAGGCGGCCAGAGACAGCAGCAGCGGTTGGGAAGCAGGAGTGGGGCTGGTGAGTATTTTTTTATAATAATTTTTTTTGTAAGCGGCGCTACTGGGGGCACAACTACTGGGGGCACAGCTACAGGGGGCAAAACTACAGGGGGCATAACTACTGGGGGCACAAATCTACTGGGGGCACATCTACAAGGGGCACAGCTACAGGGGGCACAACTCTACAGGGGGCATAACTCTACTGGGGCATAACTCTTCTGTGGGCACAGCTACAGGGGGCACAACTACAGGGGGCACAACTCTAATGGGGGTGCAGCTACAGGGAGCAAAACTATACAGGGGACACAACTACAAGGGCACAACTCTACTGGGGGCACAGCTACAGGGAGCACAACTACAAGGGGCACAACTCTACTGGGGGTACAGCTACAGGGGGCACAACTACAAGGGGCACAACTCTACTGGGGGCACAGCTACAGGGAGCACAACTACAAGGGGCACAACTCTACTGGGGGTACAGCTACAGGGGGCACAACTACATGGGGCACAACTACTGGGTCACAACTAATGGTAGGGGTACAGCTACAGGGGCACAACTCTATTGGGGGCACAGCTACAGGGGGCACAACTACAGGGGCATAACTGGCCATGCCCCTTCCCTATGAAACCACACCCCTATTTTTTACCTGTTGGGGGAGGGGGGGGCGCCAAAGGAAACTTTCGCCGTGGGCGCCACAAGGTCTAGATCCGGCCCTGTGTGACACTGTAGGTAGTACCTTCTGTAGGTAGAAGCCTTCTGCTACTACTGCTGTGAGTGGATATTCATCCCAGAAAGGGGACCAGGAAGACTACTTATAGTAGTGCATACCTCCCAACATGACCCTCTCCAGGAGGGACAGAATGCTCTGCTCCTGGACCTCCCTCTTAATTTAGGATTGCCCTCACCTGTGCTGAAACACCTTTCTTATCCATTAACCTGTTCAATACAGGTGCTGCCAATCACAAATTAAGAGAGAAGTCCAGAAGCAGAGCATTGTGTCCCTCCTGGAGCAGGTCATGTTGGGAGGTATGGTAGTGTAACAATTGTCTGTTCAACAATCCTTTCAAGGGGGAGCAAGTATGACATACCAAATCCCATCTAGATTCCACTTCACTAGAAAAGCAATTCCTGGTATATACAAGGTCATGAAAAAAAACAAGAAAAAAAAAACATTTTGCCCAATGTCCACTTAACCACAGATATGTGGACAAGTGGAACAGAGCAAACTAAAGATTACATGACTGACAGACCCCTGGGTAGGTGTATTGCAGAGGTTCTCAAACTTGGTCCTCGGGGGCCCACACAGTGCATGTTTTGCAGGTAACCCAGCAGGTGCACAGGTGTATTAATTACTCACTGACACATTTTAAAAGGTCCACAGGTGGAGCTAATTACTTCACTTGCGATTCTGTGAGGAGACCTGCAAAACATGCACTGTGTGGGCCCCCGAGGACCGAGTTTGAGAACCTCTGGTGTATTGCCTACACCAGCATCTAACAAATGCCAGATCATTCAGAGGCAGGCTAGTCTGTATCACCGGTTTCACTAAGAGGCATACCACTGACAACCTTAAAAATTTTGGCCATTCAGCAAGTGCATTTAGAAGTTTGCAGCACCTGCAAGAACTGTTGAATTTATCCTGACAGCAGCTGAAGCAAGAGGTAGTAATGAGGTGGAATTCAACCCTTTATATGCTTCAGCAGATTGAGGAACAGCGAATAAGCCATGCAAGGCTACACAATGACCTATGACATATGGAAAGGAGGGAGAATGCACCTTAGTCAAGCGCAGTGGAGAATACTCTCTGTGTTGTGCAAGGTTCTCAAACCATTTGAAGTTGCCACATGTGTCAGCCGTAATATTTTTCTTTCCAACGGGCACAAATTTGAAGAGATGTAAAGAACTGTTGGTGAGCGAATTGTCAGCTCAAGTGGAACGTGACAAGACAACATCTTCAGTTTCTCCACAAACTGCGGCTGCCAGGAAAAAACTAAATTTTTCTAAGATCCATTGGTGGTGATGGAGATCAGTCAGCAAACACTTTTGACATCAGGCCTAAACTTGAAGAACTGCCTACAGTTAGTGACATGTCTACCGTGACTTCATATGATATGGTCACCATTCAAAGAATGGTTGATGATTATTTTAGTGATAGCATCCAAATAGGCATGTCAGACTGTGCGTTTCACTACTGTCATGAAAAAAGGGAATATGGAGGCCCTTGCACAAACTGGCTTGCTTTATTTAAGTTGCCCACCCTCCAGTTTGTACTCAGAAAGCGTTTTCACTTCGCCAAAATGTGGAAAAGACAATGTTCCTCAAAATGAATTACAAATTCCATGAGGAAGACGTTTACTGGCAATTATGTCCAAAAAATACAGAGACACCTATAATGATGGATTCCAGCGGGGAAGAATTTGTAGTGTGTGAATTAGAGGATGTACAAATGATGGGGGTGAAGAATCGGATGACGATGGCGACATATTGCTTGTGTAGAGCCAGTTTGTGTACATAGAGACCAAACAAACCAATCATTTCATCCACAAGTGGCTGTCCCTGTCACTGAAGTGATTGGTATGTTAAACTGTGCATGTCCTGTTTAATATATAAAACATTAGGGTAGGAGGGCACAAGGACAATTCCATCTTGTACCTCTTTTCTTTGCATTATGTGTTGTTTGGAGCATTGCTAACTGTCTTCTTGTGTAGATGACAGACATTTTCATAGTTTATTAAACAGCCACCCTGTCTGCCACTGCAGTGCCATTCTGCTTCCTAGATGTGCCATGTTGGAAGTGTAAGTGCCACATGTTTTTGCCGCACACTGCTGTCACTTAGCTCAGTCATCGGTTACCTCGGTGCAACCTTTTGGCCTGAAGTGGATGAAAACTATTTTGTGAGCTGTGAGGTGGTCAAAATTGACTATGGAAATTAGTGGAAGTTAATGTTATTGAGGTTAATAACACACTAGGAACAAAACAGGCAAATATTCTGTGATTTTAGCTGTTTTTATCATTTTTGATAACAAGTACAGATCCAAAACCCGCATGGGCGGTTTTGGCAAAACCAAATACAAATCAAAACACGAAGAAGATACAGATCCAAAACCCATGACGGGGGCCAGTGAATATCCCTAATATATATAAAATGGATGTGGCACCACGTGGCGCTATGTTTATACCCTCAAAATAAAGGACCTTACACAATGGAGTCTGATTTGTTCTCATAGATGGTAAGGTTCATATGATGCATACAGATTTCTAGAATGCAAAAGAACACACAAACATAGTGCAACTCTGTTTTAACACCAAAAACACTTCAATCTGTATGGTCCCACTCACATAAGGCGGATTTAATATTGCATGTAGATAGTCAAGGATGATGAAATGGCCACTGTCACTCAGTGGGACGAGACTCCTTAATGGATGGCTTAGAAAGAAACAAGGAAATAGTGCACTAACGTCTTAAAAGACAAACGAATTTAATAAAAAATGCACTTACAAACATTGAATAAAAATCAGCATATAGAGGATCAAATGGACTCCTGAACAGGAAAACTGTTGCCGAGAATATTCACCGCAAGCAGGGAGTTGGTGAGGACAAGGACGTGCGGACGGGAACTGAGGTCAATGTGCGGCTGGGGACGGCATCTCACTGGGACTTTGCGGTGAATATTCTCGGCAACAGTTTTCCTGTTCAGGAGTCCATTTGATCCTCTATATGCTGATTTTTATTCAATGTTTGTAAGTGCATTTTTTATTAAATTCGTTTGTCTTTTAAGACGTTAGTGCACTATTTCCTTGTTTCTTTCTAAGCCATCCATTAAGGAGTCTCGTCCCACTGAGTGACAGTGGCCATTTCATCATCCTTGACTATCTACATGCAATATTAAAACCGCCTTATGTGAGTGGGACCATACAGATTGAAGTGTTTTTGGTGTTAAACCAGAGTTGCACTATGTTTGTGTGTTCTTTTGCATTCTAGAAATCTGTATGCATCATATGAACCTTACCATCTATGAGAACAAATCAGACTCCATTGTGTAAGGTCCTTTATTTTGAGGGTATAAACATAGCGCCACGTGGTGCCACATCCATTTTGTTTTTATTACATTATTGTGAATCACGGTGAATGATTTCCTTGGTATCCAAGGGCTGCTATTAGTATTTAAGCGCACAAGGGGTCTATTTTTCTTTATCCCTAATATATATATTGGTCAGTATGTACAGAAGATGTATCTACTTTAATTTGTAATTTTTATTATTCTTAAATGAATTCTACATCCTTTCTACCCTACTGCTTTTCCCAGTTACTGATATTCTGCCTCTCCTATCCTATCTTTCCTAAATTTATTCTGCCTTTCTTACCTTGTTTCCCATTAATTCCACACAAATATACAAAAGAAAGGAGAAGGATTTGCCTTGGTCACTAAGGGCCTCATTCAGAGTATGATGAAAATGCTATATGCTGGGGGGGGGGGGGGGGGGGGGGTGTTTAGCAGCAAATTATACTTATACTCCTTTTCCACTAGCTAAAAAAACACAGGTAAATGCATGGGGGTGCGCATTTACCCATGTCTTTTGCTAGTGGAAAAGGGTCCCCCCACAAAAACCCAGATCAAGTGACCCGTGAATCCTACCCGGGTAACTACCTGGGTAGGACACAGGAATGATCCGGGTAGGGTTGTAGTGTAAACGGAAGCTGTGTCGATGCGACATGGCTCCCATTTACACTGTGCGGAAGTGCGGCGCTGGGAGATCATGTGATCTCCCAGCGCCGCCCCTGCAGCGTCACCAACCCGGCAATATGCCGGGTTGGTGAGCGCAGTGGGAAAGGGGGCTGAGCACGGGCCGCAGCCGGGTAGCACCCGTGTCAGTAGTGCCCAGTAGTGGAAAAGGGTTATAAGTTATGTTTATTCATGAATTTTCGCAATGTGAGTCTTTTCAATCGTATGACTGCCATGTGTACGTGTAGGGGCTGGAATGGGTGTACATATGCAAATAGTGGGCATGCAGACGGGGCCAAAGCACAGTAAGAGTATGCTGTGGGTCTGTAGTTGCAAATTGTGACTAAAATGGCCGGAGATTAGTCACAAACATAAACATTCAGCAGCCCTTTGTATTGGGGGTGCTCTGACCATAGTGTAACGATAACTGCATGAGATTGGATGTACGCACAATGGATGATGATGCACCGGGCTGATGGTCAGACTCCCCTCCTATGGCTATTCTGTATAGGGCAGTGTTTGGGATTTACATTGTCGCTAAGAAAATTGTGCCTGGTAACATTTGTGTCTGCTAAAATCTGATGTGATATATAGCAACATAAGTTAATAATGTCATGCAGAGATTTGCCTCTCCTTTATTTTATTCTGATTTACCTCATGTAAAATGAAGCAAGGAGGAGTTTTTTATGAATTAAGCAAAATATCTGTCACAGTTTCTGGCTGTAGCAAGGGTGATGTGATGTCCTGAGGGTAGCACACTCACTTACCCAGCCTATAATGGTGCCCAACTGTCCACGTAGAAATGGGGGCTATGTATCACGCAGATCATTGGATAATGCACCACCTGACATAGTTGATGATGACACATCCAGATGTCATCCCAGCTACCTTCTCCTCCGGCTGTTTACATTACAGGCGGTGCATAAAGTCTCAGAGCGTCTCCTCCTAGAGAGTGAAGAGGAGCTGATCAGCCAGTGAAGTGCAAATGAAAAACAGAAACAGAGTAAGACAATAGAAAACAAAGGAACATGAAAATAGAAAATCGAAGGGGGATGGGGTGGAGACACCAAATCAAATAAATACAAAGGGTGAAGAGAAAATGGTTCCAAATCAGTCATAGACCTTGTGGCGCCCAGGGCGAAAGTTTCCTTCAGCGCCCCCCTCCCTTATAGGCAAAACAGAGTTAGTGCGCGCCTTCGGCATGCGTAAAATATAGAGCCGTGGATTCATAGGG
Organism: Pseudophryne corroboree; assembly: GCF_028390025.1. Taxonomy (NCBI): domain Eukaryota; kingdom Metazoa; phylum Chordata; class Amphibia; order Anura; family Myobatrachidae; genus Pseudophryne; species Pseudophryne corroboree. The sequence continues at coordinate 452,645,976 of NC_086444.1, forward strand.
AAGGGGCCCCTGTAGTTGTGCCCCCAGTAGATTTGCCCCCAGTAGATGTGCCCCCCTGTAGATTTGCCCCCTGTAGCTGTGCCCTCTGTAGATTTGCCCCCAGTAGATGTGCCCCCAGTAGTTGTGACCCCTGCAGTTATGCATCCTGTAGATTTGCTCCCAGTAGATGTGCCCCTGTTGATGTTCCACCAGTAGAGATGCCCCTGTAGTTATGCACCCTAGTAGCGCTGCTTTCAAACACAAAAGAACCCCAAAAACAATACTCACTCCACTCCTGCTTCCCGACCTCTGCTGCCGATGCTGTCCATCTCTGTCCGCCCGCTCCTCGGATCTATGGGAGAGACATCATGACGTCTCTCCCATAGCGCCGCATAGACACTAGAGGTCAATTAAGACCTCTAACATCTGACAATGGCACCGGCTACAGCGGGCGCCCACACAGCCCACGTCGCTTGCTGCAGTCGGAGTGCGGGTGGGCGGCAACAAAAATCATATGGAGGATAGCAAATGGCAAAATAATCTATTCAAAATGTATAGTGGAGGTGAAGTAGAGAAAATAGCACAGAATCAATACAATGGTTATAACATATCTAGGAGGAGATGTAAGAAGAGATGGCAAGTCTCAAATGCTCTATAATCGGCGCTATTTGACACTTACATTGAAAATTCGACATGTATGAAAGCAGATAACGCAAAGAAAATCACTTTTGTCTGTGGTATTTACAGACTTCTAACAATTTCACTATTGTATGGTGATAGAAAATCAGATGTTATTAAGGGAAAAAAATCTAGTGCACTTTTGTAACAAACCAACCAGCGTAAACAGTAGAAAATCCAGTATTTTTGCTTCTGGCGCTTTAAATAAATAATGAAAATAATAATAACATTATTCCGCAGACCAGCAGCAAGTGAAGGAAAGGCTGTGCTAATCCTCAAATTCAGACAACAAAAGATTACAAAGAATCACTGCGCTTATGATGCTGATTAAAAATCAATGTGAAAGTTCTATAAATCTGCTTCCTGCTTAGGAAAACACTGAGGTTAGAGGTGGTATCAATAAATAGTGCACTTTTGTGGCTTATTTTTTTGGGGGGTGTTTTCTTTTTCATATTGGCAGGCTTACCTGCCGGTATGTATACTTACCTGAGGGGGCATCCATGGCACTCAATCTGCACGCAAGATTTAGTGCATGTGTATTGGGGCCGTCCAAGATGCAAGCAGTTCATTAGCACTAGACTGATGCACTGCGGGTCTTGCACAGATCGCCGGAGGAGGGAGTCTTCTCTTCCACACTCTAGTGGCAGAGATGTTAGTACATCTTCTTGGTTTTTGCTTTCCTTCGATAAGAAGTGAAGCAGGAAGAACTACAGTGACATGATAAGCAGAGGCGTAACTCTGGGAGGCAACGGAGTAAGCTGCCGCCTGGCTCCTGCTCTGAAGGGGGGGCACCTCTATTCCCATGTGTTCAGCGACACCACTCAATTAAGTTAATTGACAGCCACCACTATCTCGTCCGCAGCGGCTGCCCTGCACTACGGACAGAAATCACTTGGAAAATGGCCACCATGGCCATCTCCAAATGATTTGCGCATGCACCAGAGTCTACTTGCTACCGGATAGGAAGGGGCCCGCAGCGGAGGTTGCACATGGGTCCCCTCCTCTCTTAAAACGCCCCTGCTGCAGAAGCATCTATTTTAATTAATCTACCCCTTTATCTCTGTCCACTTTATCTCAATCCAAGGCTTAGTATATAGGGGGTATATAGATCTGATCGCAGCAGTAAATTTGTTAGTTTACGGGCAAAACCATGTGTACTGCAGGTGTGGCAGATATAACATTTGCAGAGAATAAAGGGTACACACGGAGAGATCTGACTATAACATCCTCCCAAAAAATGCGAATGAACGGGCAATCCCACCATATATGTAGTAGGGTCCCCGTTGCGGCCTGACATCTCCAACAGTTAGCGGATACTGAAGGGTACATAGCATGCAGAAGGGAGGGATGGCTATAGCACCACATTAAGACTTTGTATTGGGTCTCCCTCGCTTGAACACACACCAAGCTCCTGTAAGCTTTAAGGAAAATAAATTCCTACTCTTTGTTGGATAACGACAGCCCCAGGTTTCTCTCCCAGGCAAAGGCAGAGGGAGGGAGAGATAGGGAATCAGTATTTTGTAAAAGTTTATACAGGGTAGACACAGTAGTAACTTGAACTTAAATAATGCCTAACTTGTAAGTATTTCCAAAAATCTTTTTGAGGTACACCCATTTTCGCCTGAATTTCAGTGAAAAGTTTCATCCTGGAGGATGTCGTCATCTGTCCAACCCTAAAAAGACCCTCCAATGCCCACCCAGAGAAATGCAACAATATAAAACCTGGTAGAAAGTTGTCATTCACCAAAAAGGAAGTTAAGAGCCCAAAGTCAGAAGAGATATGAGGATGGCAACGTAAGACCTTCTAAACAGAAAGAGTGGGGGGAAATGGTCGGATGGGGAAGCGGCGGTTTAGGCAAAGCAGGGAGCCAAGGAAAGATTTTGGGTATTGCTGCATAGCTACACCCTCCAAAACCACCCACTGCTTCATTTCCCGACACCTGGTCCAGTCCAATACCCTATTCAGCAATATTGCATAATAATAAAGTTTTATATCAGATAGCTCGAGACCTCCACAATGGATAGGCCTTGTCAGTACGGATCTTTTAAAACGCGGCCTCCTTCGAGACAACACAAATTGCTGAGTCAGGAGTTATATGGACCGGAACCAGGAGTCTGGAACAGACACAGGCAGTGTCTGGAGAATATACAGAAGTTTAGGCAACGTATTAATTGTACGTACATTCACCCTCCCAAACCAAGAAAGTTGTTTCAGGTGCCAGCTACCTAGGTCAATCCTCAGGGTTTTAGCAAGGGGTTAAAAATTAAAGGAAAACAGCTGGGATAAAACACGAGGTAGCTGAACCCCAAGGTAGACTATATGTGAGGTCTTCCACGTAAAGGGGAAGGCATTCATCAAGGTGGCCACCGTGGTGGGAGAGGCCGAAATATTCAGGGCACATGACGTGGACATATTTACTTTAAAATTGGAGAGGTGACCAAAGACGTCTAGTTCATGCATTAAATGGGGTAGGAGGGTGTGGGTTGAGAGATTTTATTGCTAAAAGATCATCAGAAAACAGAGATAGTTTGTAATCCACATCGCCCACCATGAAACCAAGGATTTGACTATTAGCTCTAATAGCCCTAGCCAGAGCTTCAGTACAATGGACAAAAATCAAGGGGCATAGGGGCATCCTTGTCTGGTCCCATTGTGTATAAGGAAAGGGTCAGAGAGTAGACCGTTGACACAAACCCGCGCAGTGGGCCTGTGATAAAGCTATAAAATCCGGTGAAGCGTTTGCGGACTCAGTATGATGTGTTCCAACACAGATCTCATAAAACCCCAACTAACCTTATCAAAAGTCTTTTCGGCATCAGTAGAAAGTAATATAGTTGGCGTTTGGTCCTGGGAAGCCAAATGGATCAAATTCAATACCTTGGTCGTATTATCCTTAGCCTCACGTCCAGGGACAAAGCCCACCTGGTCATTATGAATCAAAAGAGGGAGAAACATTTTCAATCTGTTAGCCATTAGTTTTGCAAATAATTTAACATCAATATTCAATAGGGAGATGGGTCTGTATCTGGAACACACCGAGGGGTCCTTCCCATGCTTGGGAATCACCATTATGTGGGCCTCTGGGGACTGTCCGGAAAAATTGGTGTCCACAGAGACTGAGTTGAAAGCTTGAAGAAGCCTGGGGATCAGAACAGTTTTAAATGCCTTATACAGGTTGAGTATCCCATATCCAAATATTCCGAAATACGGAATATTCCGAAATACGGACTTTTTTGAGTGAGAGTGAGATAGTGAAATCTTTGTTTTCTGTGGCTCAATGTACACAAACTTTGTTTAATACACAAAGTTATTAGAAAATATTGTATTAAATGACCTTCAGGCTGTGTATATAAGGTGTATATAAAACATAAATGAATTGTGTGAATGTACACACACTTTGTTTAATGCACAAAGTTATTAAAAATATTGGCTAAAATTACCTTCAGGCTGTGAGTATAAGGTGTATATGTAACATAAATGTATTCTGTGCTTAGACTTAGGTCCCATCGCCATGATATCTCATTATGGTATGCAATTATTCCAAAATACGGAAAAATCCGATATCCAAAATACCTCTGGTCCCAAGCATTTTGGATAAGGGATACTCAACCTGTATTAGATAGCTGTAAACCCGCCAGGTCCTGGATTTTTCCACAAAGGGGTACATGCTAAGGCCTGTTCCAATTCTATTAAAGAGAAGGGTTTTTCCAAAGCTGCTCTATCGGCGAGTGGGAGGGTGGGAAAGACAACATTCCTCAAATAGGATTTGGACAGGGAGTTATCAGCGGGGAAGTACCAGGAGAGGAGGAATTAGGGATATTATACAAAGTAGAGTAATCAGGGCCGGTTCTAGACCAGGTCAAAAGTTTCCTTTGGCGCCCCCCCCCGACAGGCTAAACAGGGTTAGTGCGCAAAAAATAGGGGTGTGGCTTCATAGGGAAGGGGCGTGGTCATAGTTATGCCCCCTGTAGCTGTGCCCCCAGTAGTTTTGCCCCCAGTACTGTGCCACCTGTAGCTGTGCCCCCAGTATTAATGCCCCATGTAGCTATGCCCCCAGTATTAATGACCCCTGTAGCTGTGCCCACTGTATTAATGCCCCCTGTAGCTGTGCCCCAGTATTAATGCTCCCTGTAGCTGTGCCCCCAGTACCATACCCCCAGTATTAATGCCCCTAGTAGCACCGCTTACACACAAAAAAAAAATACTCACCAGCCCCGCTCCTGCTTCTCGACTGCTACTGTCCTCCGTCTCTGGCCACCAGCGCCACTCCCCAGATCTATGGGAGAGACGTCATGACCTATCATGATCAGACGTCATGATCTATGGGAGAGACGTCAATTATGACCTCTAGTGTCTACGGCCACTCCCACAATGCTGTGTGGTGCGCGATGACATCATGTGCACCACACGGCATCAGTAGTGGCTCCTGCCACAGTGGCGGCACCCTCGGGACAGTGGCGCACCTGGGCAAAAAGCCTGCTTGCCCATGGAAAGAGCCACTACTGAGAGTAATATTTTCTAAAACAGGATGCAATATCAGGTGTTTTGTGGTGCAAGGGACCTTTGTCAACTTTCAAACTACTAATAAACGAGAACGTCCGCTGGGTTCGTAATGTTCGAGCAAGTAGACGACCTGGTTTATTACCCCACTAAATATGTAGTATTACACTTCCTAATGGAAACCTGAACACTTGCATTGAGGGTTTTCCTCAATTGTGTTCTTGCTTCGACCAATTGCGCATAAACCGCCGCAGATATTGTACTTTTGTGTGATACTTCTAAGGAGTTAATTTTTTTGTAGCAAGTTAGCGATGTTTGCTGAGCTCTGCTTCTTCATATAGGAGCCCAATTGGATAAGCTTTCCTCTTAGAGAGAATTTATGAGTCTCCCACACAGTAATTTTGGAAACATCTGCAGTATCATTAGAATCAAAATAATCAGAGCTTTATCAATTTCCCCCTTTCAGTAGTCATCTTGTAATAAAGATTAATTCAAATACCAAGTCCATTGGCCAGGGGAGCCATGCGGGACTGATAATGTTAGAGACCGGGGCGTGGTCGGACCATGTAATAGAACCAATGGAAGCATCTAATAGTAGCTCACAACAAGAGTGAAGGGTTGGATAAAAATATTACAATTCACCAGGAGTAGCCTACCGGAAGCAATTTATGTGTAACAACAGCGGAAACTGGCAGGTTTCTAGAAAACAATATCACTACCCCTTTAGATTTATTATCTGGGTTGTTGCAGTAGTAGGCCAAGGGGAATCTGCGTTTGGTAAGCAATGGAGTACGTGCAGATATCTTCAAATGTGTCTACTGTATGAGGGCTATATCAACTCTATCTGCCCAAAGGGATCGAAGCAAGGTGGCCCTCTTTTCAGACACATTGAGGCCTCTAGCCTTAATCGAGGAAATTTTAAGTGTACCCCGTACTGTCATGGGGGTAATAAAAGAAGAACATTCATCGCAGCTCCCAAATCAAAGAGGAAAAAGGATAGCATAACAGATAGGAATGGAAAAGGGAAGAAAGGGAGTTTGAATAACAGGAAAACAAACAGTAACAATAATACAAAACCCGCTGTGGGGGAACCGGTCAACCGGTGGCCCAGGGCCCCAGAAGACATGACTGCCAGAGGCGGGTAAGGGGCACAGAAGTCAATATTGAGGGAATAACAGTTATCAAACAACACACAAAGTAAAATATGCATATAGAGAGTCATAACGCATTAGAAACCTATTGAGCGCGTATGGCACTCGCCTAGGAATTATAAGCAAAATAGAAAAGGACATTCTAACCTTTTAAAAAGAAAAGTACAAGTGGGGGGTGAGAACGGCAAACAATATGAAAACAACACAGCATTATCCTCGATCTCACCAACCATCGAAATCCTTAGAAACAGAAACATCCAGTGTCGGAAGAGCAAGAAATAGCTTCCCAGGACCAAGTACATTCATTCAGGTAATGTCCATGTCCTGATAGGCTAGGGATGCTCCCAGAGTATTTTTAGAGTTTCGAACACCTGCCAGGAGGAGGACTTCTTGATAGGCCTTGGATGCCATAGTTCAGGTACAGTGTATTCCCAGGTAGGTACGTCGATCATCAGAAGACCAAGTCCAGATCAGAACGAGGCTACATCAGACGGAGAATTCAAGGTATGCATCTTCCCAGACAGGAGAACTTGGAGACTGAAGGGGAAGCCCCACCTATATTTCAATTGGCGTTTCCGAAGCTCGTCAGTAATCGGTTTAAGAGCCTTCCTTTGTCGGAGAGTATGCCACGATAGATCTTGGTAGATGTGGATCATTGTGCCATTAAAGTCCACGCCGTCTCGTTGTCTCACTTTGCGCAAAATGTAATCTTTTTTGGTGAAATGGTGTAAGCGGCATATGACATCACGTGGGCGATCGGTGTAGAGTCCTCTTGGCCTAAGTGCTCGATGGGCTCTGTCGAATGTAATGGTGGAGCCGGGATCATTGCCTAGGATTTCATTAAAAATCTTTGTAAGGGCATCCACTAAGCCCGTAGGTGGAACATCTTCAGGGAGACAAGCGCAGGTGTAGCGAGCGAACCTCCGCTGAGTGAGCCGAAACAACATCTTGTATCGATCTCATGAACGTGTCAGAGGAGTCTTGGTATTCCTCCAATGCAGAGGTAGAGTCATGAAGCTGAGATATATCTTGCCATATAGTAGCAAGTTCCCTACGAATAATATCCTGAAGGTCCTGTTTAGTGGGGAGAGTCTTCATAAACGACAGAATATCCTGCAGATCTTTGTCGCCCCTAGAAGAAGCTCGGCTGTGTCTGTTGCCAGAGATGGTGTCAGGGAAGAAGGAGAGCTCAAAGCGGAGGCATCATCTAGAGGTCTAGATGGGGTGGGTTGTAAAAAGGGCCTTAAGTCCGTCTGGGACATGTTTTCCTTCGGGAGAGGTGTATCACTTTTCTGGGAGGACTTCTTGTTCCTAGGCATAGCGAAATCAAAAAGAATCAGCGGAAAGTCATATATGCCAGGGCTGATAGCAGTAAGGCGTGTGTCAGTTACATCAATAAAAGCTCTTGGACATTGACTCCCAGTGGGTCGGCCTTAACAGGCCATGAAACGGCTCCGCTGCCATCACTCGCCCCACTACAGCAGATAGGCGGGCAGGGGGGAGATCTGGTAAGAGCCGCAAAGCTTTAATAAGGAATTTGGGAAGAAAATTCTAGCAGGAGCTCTCTACTCATACAACCAGCTCCGTTGCTCACCAAGCCATGCCCTGCTCTGCCTCCTTTTATAACTATGCCTCATCAACTGGTTATATCTTGTTGTTTATCCATCCTCCTGGGGTTTATATATGCTATTTAACAAACAGAATGCCTCTAGAATGTAAATGTTTGTGTAGTAAACAGAAGCTAGGAATCTGGAGGGAGAGCGAAACATTCACACTTAGGGCTCAGTTTATCAAAGGTACATAAACCTCAATATGTATTTATCAAGCCAAAATCAAGTGGAAATCTGCTGCATCCACATAATGAGGGCACTTTCTGAATCATCAATTTACCAAATGCTGAACACAGGAAATATCAGATATAAGAGCAACAATAGAATGAGATACATATAATGCAATGAGCAGTGATAGAAAATCTTAATTCAAGAGGGATCTTGATAAATACGCCCCTTACATTGAACGTTAACAGGTATCTCAGGCCTCTTGCCATTGTCTGACCTGTCCTATAAATTCCAAGGATATTGTACTCATGGGAATATTTATCGTCCACAATTGTATTTTCTATGGACCCATTTAACTTGTCCTAGTACAAAAATAGTTTACACTTCATAGGTGCTAGTTAAACATATTTTACATATAAACAGGAATGCTTTTACTTGGTGGGAGACTAAAATAGCAGCATTTCCTGAGTGTTGTGCACAAATTGGACAATGGTATTCGTACGTCTCATAGCTCTAAAGTGCTTTAGAAATAAAGGAGAAAGAAACACGTCATGTTTTCAGAATTGTGACTGAAAGATAAAATCCTGGAAGCTGTATGGGTTCTGTAAAAAGCTTTATTCTTTGTGGTATGTGATAGCTATTAATGGGCCAAGGAAAATATACATGGGCTTCTTGAAGATGCCAAAAAGGATTCCTAATCATTATTAAAAAAGCAAACAACCGGCCCAAACCAAGAGAGCAAAACAAAAGGCGGAACAATATCAGACCCACAAGTTCATATCCAGGAAAGCTGTGACCCCCAAATGCTCCCAGTATCCCGGAGATTTTGGTGCTCCTGCAGAGAAGTTCCTCCTTTTGTTTCACTGTTTTGTTTATTTCAGTTCTTTGAGTTATTTTTGTCAGTTATGTCATTTACAAGTCTCTCTTACAAGGAGGGAAGCTTTTGTTTCAGGTAGGCACCATAGGGATTTATTTTAGAGTGCCACTGATCAGCTGAGTTTGAGGCTTGCCAGTGCCAAGCATTCCTCTGATGTGCCCAGGAGGAGACCCTATGGCTGGGGACTGTGGCAGCAGCGCGTCTATGGGAGGGAAATGGGACAAATTTTTAGGGAAATGGGGCAAATAAAGGATTCCCTAAACATCTGGGTGAAGAAGCAGGACATGGGTCTCACCATCTGGCTGTTTATCAGGCAGGATTCAGATGTGTGTAACCAGCCGGGAGGGCGGAGCCTGCAGCGCATATATAATAAGGCTGACGGGCAACAAGAGACAAACACTCGCTGCTGAGTGCATGGAGGAGAGCGGCTGCAGGTGTACACGGGAGGCGCTGCATAGGCAGAGCAGCAGCAGGGAATAACTACATGGTAACCTCTGTGCCCGCAGGCACCACCACACTGGGCCCGCACCTGACCCCATAGGATGACACAGCTCTGACACATCACCGACGATTACACCAGTGATCCGGGCGCTGGCACCCTAATCCGGGCGAGATGCAGAGGAGGACGCCCTGAGACAAGCGGTGAGGACGGATCTGACCTCAGGTTTCCCGGTGTGTGTTGTGTTCAGTTGCCGAAGTGGCCTCATGGTATGGCCGTAGTGGGTAGTGTGCCTACCTGTGCCCAGGGCACTCACCTCTCGCATGCACCCCACATGTATATGTGACCGTGTTAGGAATGGGATTTCCAGTAGGTGGTACAGGCAGGTGTAGTACATCTCTAACACATACTGCTGGATATTTTAGTATATAATATTTTCAGTGTTTGTATGTCATTTGGTGAATTGTAATGTCATATGTAAATGTAATATACAGTGTTGGGGAAATGATGAATGTAGACTTTGCTCTGATATTCATATAATGCTAGTAACTCCCTACAAATGAATAACTTTTCTATTAACTACATATAACTGCCAGATAATATGCTACTTATATAATTAACAAGTGACTGCCATGGTGCTCTCCCAAGCTCGGTGGTACTGTGCTGTATATACAGAGAGCAAATAGCATTCTTTGCTAATGGATATGCCACACACCTCTTATTTTACATAATACCATTTAAACAGGCTGGCAGGATATAGCTCTGTTCTGGGAATTTCACAGAAATATGACATGGAGCCAACACCATCCTAACACTGTTCTGAGAAAAGCTGTCCTGGCATGTATTAGAAATGACATGCTACAGTCGCACACTAAACCATCCTCCCAAACTTTGTTAGACATTACATAAAAGATGTTTATGACTTATAAAAATAGAATAGTAATAGAAATATTTGTCAGCTCATTCCAGTGAATCTTCTATACGGATTTTCACAGTTTTGCAAAACAATTGTTATGTTTTGTATTCTCACTAGTTATCTGATAGTGTTTCTATTGTTCAGAGATCTGTGACCATCAGCTTCAAGGGGAGCTGCATAAAGCCTTGGAGAAAGATAAAGTGGAGTAATTGTCCAAAGTAACCAAGACTGTGCTTGATAAAGTTGGGTAACTTCTCCACTTTATATATCTCTCTCTCTCTCTCTCCAAGCCTTGATTACTGTACATATCCCCATTTGACAGCATAATAAGAGGTGAAACCCACGTTCTGGAGAAAAGTCACACATTACAGATCAATAAAACTGAGACTTAATATTGAACTTAATATTTTATTGTGTTAAATCATTTACATGTGTATACTATATTTATTAGCACGGACCCTTTATTTCTGCATATATTGCATTTTACCCACAGAAATGTCATTGTCTTTAGGATCTCTTATGAACCAAAGTCCATGTTGGTCCCTTATATAACAAGGGCAGATATATGTACTACAGTTTTGTGGAAAGTTGTGACTGTAACTTAAATTAATGATGTCCAGATTGCATTTTGCACACTAGGCTGTATGATTAAGTATATCACATGCTTTTATTCATGTTATTGTTCCTGGTGTAGATCTGGAGTATAAGAAACTCATTGTTTCTGACAACCAGTAGTCAAGAAAGATGGCGGAGGGTGCCCGACTGCGAACCAGTGCTGAAAAGATCCCCGAAGAACAAACACAGGATTCTGGCTCCGGTTCGAGTGCTGGAGGAGCGGGTGGGGTGGCTCTGAAGAAGGAGATTGGGCTAGTGAGCGCCTGTGGCATTATAGTGGGTGAGTTAGACTAAGTACATTGTCAGTGGTGTCCTTCTACAATTGTACTATAAACAGACTTTTCAAATAAATGTTTTGTGTTTTCAAATTAAGTATTTACCTGTAGTCTCCTGGCTGATTTAGGCATGGCATAGTGCTGGCCTCATGCACAGATGCAGTTCAAGCGCCACGCCAGACGTCAGAATCACAACATAAATCTGTATGCACACAGTCCTTTATTTCACACATGAGCTACAGTAGATGGAACTTGGGTACATTTGGAAATAAATACATATTTTATTAAGGCATCACAGTTAGCCAACTCTGCATGTGTGGCTGGCTTTACCACTAGTTTCCCCGCCAACAGCTACAAGTTCTATTCCACAGTCTTCTGTACCAATTGTTGCCCACACCTCTTCGATTGTAAGCTCATTCGGGCAGCACAATATTGACCTTTTTGTTTCTTGTTTATGTAATACCGTATTTGCCGGCGTATAAGACGACCCCCCCAACATTTCCACTCAAAACATAGTTTGTTATGTACTCGCCACATAAGACTACCCCTGCCGTCTCCCTGCCACTAGCAGCTGTCTGGTCTGCCCTTGAATCCATATTATGGATACCTGTAGTACCAGTATTAACCCACCACATAAAGTTGTAAGCCCCCCTCACCTGCAGCTTCCCTGCAGTGCTGCCGATGTCCCCCCTGCCTAAGCCGCTGTCCCCCCCCCCCCCCCCCCCCCCTTTCTTATGCATACCTTGATACTCCAAATCTCTTATACTGTAAGAGACATGTCAGTGCTGCCGCTGTCCGCTGTCCTCCCTGCCTAACCGCCTGTCACTGCTGAATGTCGGCTCCTGCTCAGTGATATGAGTCGGGTGCTGCACTGTAACAATACGTGCAGCACCTGGCTCCTGTCCCTGTGTAGGAGCCGGACTTCACACAGCTTCACCCGCCGGCAGCGCCGTACACTCACCGTACACTCACACAGGTGAGATAGAGGCACTTCACGGGGGAAGTGGGGGGGGGGGGGGGGGGGGGCAGCCAACATCATCTTCTTAACTCCCTGGATTGCTGAAAATGGGGGTCTGCCCGTGAGGCCACGCCCCCTATGCTAGGCCACACCCCTGTTTCACGACTTCCCGCACCGGGTGTATAAGACGACTTCTCGCCCGGCGTATAAGACTACCCCCCGCTTTGAGGCATGTTTTTCAGAGGGAAAAAGTCGTCTTATACACCGGCAAATACGGTATATTTCTGCATAGTATGTAATCACTGTTTCCAGTATTGCCATGTGTATTCCAAAAACGACTGTGACTTGACAAGAGCCTGTTAACATCAATAGAATGATTGAGATACGAGTATCTTGATAAACGTGGTTTGATGACGACTGCTAGTGGCCAGAGTAATTCTATTATGACTGTGCAAACAGGCCCTGTAACGCTGGGAGTGATCGGACCACTCATCCAAGCCAGATTTTGTCCAATATAGACACCTATATAAATTGCCAAATATGTCTCGCAGGCTGAGATCACAACACGTGGCCAACAAAAGAAGGAGCAATCTGCAGTAATCAGAGGGCAGTGGTTACTAGTGCTGCAAGCTGGCATTTATTTAAAGTACTTGTTTCTGTTAGTGTCTGCAAGCGGCAACATGGGCAGATTCCCCCCCCCCCCCCACCCCGCTCCGCAGTGAGTTGTTTGTTGCTTTAGAAGAATTGCTGAAAATCAACAGGATTAGATGTGTTGACAGGTTTATGGGTCTGTGGGTACATGCATATCTGTTTATTTATTGCTCATGCTTGTAGAATGAATTTACATTTGTGCACTAGGGATTGAGTTGTCATAGCTTTGACAAAACATTGTGGAGCCTTTGTTTAGAGATGGCATTAGCAAAGAGACTGCAATATTTCTCAATGTAATCAATTAATTGTTTTCTATTTTACATTTAGCATCAACTGGGTCTGTAATCTCTAGTATCACAAAATGTTTGCAGTTGTGTGTACAATAGATATCCTGTAATCTGTGACTCTCCTCCCAAACAAGGCAAGAGCTCCTTTATCTTTACAGAAAGGGGGAGGGATTGTGATTCAAATGACAAAAAAACAGCTGCCCTGGCTGACCAGTCTATAGTACAATGGCTGGCTAAGAGCAGATGGGCATTGCAAAATGTATGTGCTGTAGATACCTGCACAGATTATCCAATTTTTCACAGATTAAGTGCTTATTTTTATACATACGTAGGGGTTTTGTCCTTCAAGCATGAAGCTGTTTGGGTACAAATATAGGGCATGGATATAATTTTTGGGCTTTGTTGGTCTACTGTAATTTTGACCGACTGCAGTTATAAGGACTGGAAGGTATTAACTAAATTGTGTCTTTGCAATAATAGACATTAACACTAATTAATTTAATAAGGCTGATTTTAGTGGAATACGTCAGGTTCACTTAAGGAGTTAGTTACCATTTTATGTTGTAAAGTATAAATTCATTATCTATTAAATCAAAAATATTCTTTTTCTGTATTCCAGTCCTTAATAAGGAACTGAGTTGAAACATTTCACTTTGGTTTTTGTAGTCATTTGCTGCAGTATTTGGTTTATATGACAATTTGAACTTGATTTGAGAAGGCCCATGAGCATTGTGTAATATACACTCAACGTTCTAATAACTGTTATGCTTCCCTTTTGGGATTCCATCCTACCTCCGTCTACTCTATTCCTTATCAATGGGTGCAGATGGAGGTGAGAGGGGAAGGAAGTGACTTGTGGCTGGTCACATGACTTAAAATTTTAGGAAATGGCCATGTCATATTGCTGACTCTGCTCCCATGATTAGCTGAGCAGACAGCAAGCACTGCCGCCACGTAGACCGCACAACCTGGAATAGTGATGTACATAGGTCATCTTGTGATTGCAATCACTAAACCCTTGTACAGGAACGTCACTTTATATAGTATGCACTAATGTAAAAAGAGACCTATGAAGAGTTACGACGAAATTCAGTTACTGCGCATAAATCCGCAGACCATGTTGTGATATAGGGGTGCAAATGCATTTTTTTTTTTTTTTTTTTATAGTTTTGCATGGAAACTACTGCCTTTTACATGTAGCTTACAAAGGGGCTGATTCTGAATTGCACACGATATTGTGATTACAGCATACTGTGCATGCGCCAAAGAAAGAAATCTGCTCAGCACCATAATAGGGCGGCAGTGCGCCCTATGCTGCTCCCTAAATCCATGACATTGTGATATATACAAACCACACTCTCTGAAATAGGCATTTCTGGGCAACGACCATGCGAATGCGTGGAACTCTTCTTTTGTGTCATCTGATGGCATTGCTCACTCACCGCGTGTGTGTGCTGATAAAGCTAAATATTTATCGTATATAAAACACTTTAAGAGGTCTAAGAACACTGTACGCTATCTACGTAGGAAGTACCGTAAGGGTACGCAAGTTGCGTAGCGATCGCTCAACCGTAGTCGAGACGCTCAAGCGTCACGTTCGCTTACGGCCCAGAGATCACAGGCAGGCACGCTATTGGCTGCCGACTAACGTAACGATTCGCTATAGCGTAGCGGACGCTCGGGACCACGAGGAGATCACCAGCGATGCAGACGCTCACAACGTTAAACCTTTATATCTATACCTTTAACAATGAGATACACAGTATACCTTAGTGTAGAGACAGAGTGTAAGTGCAACCTGGTGTAACCTGATTAACTACAAAGCTGCTTGAGCGTCACCGACGCTCAGAGAATACTTAACACTATAAAGAATACACAGATACCTGGGCTTAGGGTCCGAAACCTATTATATGTATTATGACTATTATACTTGCAAAAAGAATCACAGTACAAAGCATACACTACAATATAACATAAACCAACTAACCAGATAACTATACAGAAAATACAATACTATTAAGGGAAAATACGAGAGAAAGAGAAAGGAGAGAGAGAGATGGCTCACAATAACATCAAGACAATATGATTACGGAGAAAACTTACGCACAAGGGGAAACGATCGCATGCGCCTCGATATCCAGCTCCCGATTATCAGCAATGAGAACCGTTGAAGAGAGTGAACTGGATACGGTCGGCCTGTCTATTTATGCCCCACACAATACAATTCAATGGTCCCTACAATCTCATTGTTCATTGGACACAGGAATTCGGCTTCGCATTATAACAAAAGGTCATAGGTTGATTCATACAGGTGGGCTGTGACTATTTCCAACTGCTCAGGTGGGAGGGAAACTGGGTTTCCCGCCGCATGGGTAATAAAGTGCAAATAAAGTAAATGTTCATAAACTTCTTATGTCCATAACTATTCGCACGAGCGATTGATCTGCTTCAAACCAACACCGGAATATTTCTAATTAAATATTCTTCCGATGGGTACTAAACACCACTGTATTACTCCTGTCTGACCCTTCGTATCAAACAAAGAGGGATTCCTCTGTTCATAAACATTCTATATTAACCAAACTTTCAGAATCTATCAAAGGGACCATGATCTACAAAATACATTATTAGTGAAAATATGTAACGAATGAGTCGCACGCTACGATTACATAAACTCTACCGTAAATACGCATACCATGCGCCTGCGGGTGCCCGCAACAGCGGGTATGCGCAATCACGGGAGAGCGCACGCATGCGCAGCACGGACCTGAATGAGGTGCAAATATGGCAGTGTGCATAGAGATATTTTTCTGACTTTGACAGTGCAGAAGGAATGGCATGTCTGTGTCAGATATTTTACAGCTAGCATGGGGCTAGTGAAAGATCCATTGGTAATGATGGCTGCAAATGTAAGAACAAGGCTTCCACATTCAGATCTTCACTATACAAAGGTGGAGACTGGTAGATAAATGATAGCTAGAAGCGGTTTGGTTACGAAGACCAATGTTTCGCATATCTCCCCTTAATGAGCCCCGCAGTGTACAGCAGTTTTCTGTGTGGTATTGTTGTATAGAAGGGCTCATTCTACAGAATGTACAGTAGCTGATGTACTAACAAGACAGCCTGCAGATTTCACCTGTTTTAATAATTGCGCTAGAAGGGATTTATATTGACCGGATCCCTGGCACAGCATCCTTATTGGGTGAGTCAGTGCATTATAAATCCCATTTCTCTAGCGTCCTAAGTGGATGCTGGGGACTCCGTAAGGACCATGGGGAATAGCGGCTCCGCAGGAGACTGGGCACATCTAAAGAAAGCTTTAGGACTAACTGGTGTGCACTGGCTCCTCCCCCTATGACCCTCCTCCAAGCCTCAGTTAGATTTCTGTGCCCGACGAGATGGGTGCACACTAGGGGCTCTCCTGAGCTTCTTAGTGAAAGTTTTAGTTTAGGTTTGTTATTTTCAGTGAGACCTGCTGGCAACAGGCTCACTGCATCGAGGGACTAAGGGGAGAAGAAGCGAACTCACCTGCGTGCAGAGTGGATTGGGCTTCTTGGCTACTGGACATTAGCTCCAGAGGGACGATCACAGGCCCAGCCTGGATGGGTCCCGGAGCCGCGCCGCCGGCCCCCTTACAGAGCCAGAAGAGCGAAGAGGTCCGGAAAAATCGGCGGCAGAAGACGTTCCTGTCTTCAATAAGGTAGCGCACAGCACTGCAGCTGTGCGCCATTGCTCTCAGCACACTTCATACTCCGGTCACTGAGGGTGCAGGGCGCTGGGGGGGTGGCGCCCTGAGACGCAATAAAACATGATAAAAATACCTTACATGGCAAAAAATACATCACATATAGCTCCTGGGCTATATGGATGGGGTTCACTACGGCTGGCCGGCGGTCGGGCTCCCGGCGCCCAGCATACCGGCGCCGGGAGCCCGACCGCCGGCTGACCGACAGTGTGGCGAGCGCAAATGAGCCCCTTGCGGGCTCGCTGCGCTCGCCACGCTACGGGCACGGTGGCGCGCTACGCGCGCCACACTATTTTATTCTCCCTCTATGGGGGTCGTGGACCCCCACGAGGGAAAATAAGTGTCGGTATGCCGGCGGTCGGGCTCCCGGCGCCGGTATACTGAGCGCCGGGAGCCCGACCGCCGGTATACAGAAGACCACCCATATGGATGCATTTAACCCCTGCCAGAATCTACAGAAAAACAGGAGATAGGCTCCGCCCCCTTTTCGGCGGCCTTATCTCCTCAGCACACTGGCGCCATTTTCCCTCACAGCTCAGTTGGAGGGAAGCTCCCTGGCTCTTCCCTGCAACAGAAAGGGTTAAAAAAAGAGAGGGGGGCACTAATTAGGCGCAGTATTAAAACATACAGCAGCTATAAGGGGAAAAACACTTATATAAGGTTATCCCTGTACATATGTATGTATGTATGTATGTATGTGTGTGTATATATATATATATATATATATATATATATATATATATATATATATATATATATATATATATAGCGCTCTGGTGTGTGCTGGCATACTCTCCCTCTGTCTCCCCAAAGGGCTAGTGGGGTCCTGTCCTCTATCAGAGCATTCCCTGTGTGTGTGCTGTGTGTCGATACGTTTGTGTCGACATGTATGAGGAGAAAAATTATGTGGAGACGGAGCAGAGTGTCTGTAACAGTGATGTCACCACCTAGGGGGTCGACACCTGAGTGGATGTACTGTTGAAAATTACGTGACAGTGTCAGCTCTGTATAAAAAAACAGTGGTTGACATGAGACAGCCGGCTACTCAGCTTGTGCCTGTCCAGACGTCTCATAGGCCGTCAGGGGCTCTAAAGCGCCCGTTACCTCAGATGGCAGATACAGACGCCGACACGGATACTGACTCCTGTGTCGACGGTGAAGAGACAACCGTGATTTCCAGTAGGGCCACACGTTACATGATTGAGACAATGGAAAATGTTTTATACATTTCTGATAATACGAGTACCACCAAAAAGGGGTATTATGTTCGGTGAGGGAAAAACTACCTGTAGTTTTCCTGAATCTGAGAAATAAAATGAGGTGTGTGATGATGCGTGAGTTTCCCCCCGATAACAATTGATAATTTCTTAAAGTATTGGTGTATACCCTTTCCCGCCAGAGGGTAGGGTGCGTTGGGAAACACCCCCTAGGGGGGATAAGGCGCTCACACGCTTGTAAGAACAAGGGCTCTACCCTCTCATGAGATGGCCGCCCTTAAGGATCCTGCTGATAGAAAGCAGGAGGGTATCCAAAAATGTATTCACACACATACTGGTGTTATACTGCGACCAGCAATCGCCTCAGCTTGGAGGTGCAGTGCTGGGTTGGCATGGTCGGATTCCCTGACTGGAAATATTGATATCCTAGATAAGGATAGTATATTATTGCCTATAGAGCATTTAAAAGATGCATTTCTATATATGCATGATGCACAGCGGAATATTTGCCGACTGGCATCAAGTATAAGTGCGTTGTCCAATTCTACCAGTAAAATGGTCAGGTGATGCGGATTCCAAACGGCATTTGGAAGTATTGCCTTTGAAAAGGGACATTTGGGGTCGGTCTTTTAGACCTGGTGGCCACGGCAACAACTGGGAAATCCACGTTTGTACCCCAGGTCGCCTCTCAAAATAAGACGCCGTATTATCAGGCGCAGTCCTTTGTTGGCAAGCGGACAAAAGGTTCCTCTTTTCTGCTCGTGACAGAGGGAGAGGAAAAAGGCTGAAGAGATTAGCCAGTTCCCAGGAACAGAAACCCTTTCCCGCCTCTGCCAAGCCCTCAGTATGACGCTAGGGCCTTACAAGCTCAGGCACGGTGGGGGCCCGTTCTCAATGAATTTCAGTGCGCAGTGGGCTCACTCGCAAGTAGACCCCTGGATCCTTCAGGTAATATCTCAAGGGTACATATTGGAATTCGAGACGTCTCCCCCTCGCCGTTTCCAAAAGTCTGCTTTATCGACGTCTCCCTCTGACAGGAAGGCAGTTTTGGAAGCCATTCACAAGCTGTATTCCCAGCAGGTGATAATCAAGGTACCCCTCCTGCAACAGGGAACGGGGTATTATTCCACACTATTGTGGTACCGAAGCCAGACTGCTCGGTGAGACCGATTCTAAATCTAAAATCTAAAATCTTTGAACACTTACATACAGAGGTTCAAATTCAAGATTGAGTCACTCAGAGCAGTGATTGCGAACCTGGAAGAAGGGGACTACATGATGTCTCGGGACATCAAGGATGCTTACCTTCATGTGAAAATTTACCCTTCTCACCAAGGGTACCTCAGGTTTATGGTACAGAACTGTCACTATCAGTTCAGACGCTGCCATAGGGATGGTCCACGGCACCCCGGGTCTTTACCAAGGTAATGGCCGAAATGATATCCCTTCGAAGGAAGGGAATTTTAGTTATCCCTTACTTGGACGATTCCCTGATAAGGGTAAGATCCAGGGAACAGTTGGAAGTCGGTGTAGCACTATCTCAGGTAGTGTTGCGGCAGCACGATTGGATTCTCAATATTCCAAAATCGCAGCTGGTTCCGACGACTTGTCTTCTGTTTCCTAGGGATGTTCCTGGACACAGTCCAGAAAAAAGGTGTTTCTCCCGGAAGAGAAAGCCAGGGAGTTATCCGAGCTAGTCAGGAACCTCCTAAAACCGAACCAAGTCTCAGTGCATCAATGCACAAGGGTTCTGGGTATAAATGGTGGCTTCCTACGAAGCAATCCCATTCGTTAGATTCCACGCAAGAACTTTCCAGTGGAACCTACTGGACAAATGGTCTGGGTCGCATTTTCAGATGCATCAGCGGATAACCCTGTCACCAAGAACAAGGGTATCCATCCTGTGGTGGTTGCAGAGTGCTCATCTTCTAGAGAGCCGCAGATTCGGCATTCAGGACTGGGTCCTGGTGACCACGGATGCCAGCCTGCGAGGCTGGGGAGCAGTCACACAGGGAAGGAATATCCAGGGCTTAGGGTCAAGCCTGGATACATCACTTCACATAAATATCCTGAAGCTAAGGGCCATTTACAATGCTCTAAGCTTAGCAAGACCTCTGCTTCAAGGTCAGCCGGTGTTGATCCAGTCGGACAACATCATGGCAGTCACCCACGTAAACAGACAGGGTGGCACAAGAAGCAGGAGGGCAATGGCAGAAGCTGCAGGGATTCTTCGCTGGGCGGAAAATCATGTGATAGCACTGTCAACAGTATTCATTCCGGGAGTGGACAACTGGGAAGCAGACTTCCTCAGCACGACCTCCACCCGGGAGAGTGGGGACTTCACCCAGAAGTCGTCCACATGATTAAAAAATTCGACAGGTATTGCGCCAGGTCAAGAGACCCTCAGGCAATAGTTGTAGACGCTCTGGTAACACCGTGGGTGTACCAGTCAGTGTATGTGTTCCCTCCTCTGCCTCTCATACCCAAGGTACTGAGATTGATAAGATGGAGAGGAGAAAGCACTATATTCGTGGCTCCGGATTGGCCAAGAAGGACTTGGTAACCGGAACTTCAAGAGATGCTCACGGAGGATCCGTGGCCTCTACCTCTAAGAAGGGACCTGCTCCAGCAAGGACCCTGTCTGTTCCAAGACTTACCGCGGCTGTGTTTGACGGCATGCCGGTTGAACACCGGATACTGAAGGAAAAAAGGCATTCCGGATGAAGTCATCCATATCCTGATCTAAAGCCAGGAAGGATGTAACCGCAAAAACATTATCACCGCAATTGGCGAAAATATGTTGCGTAGTGCGAGGCCAGTAAGGCCCGACGGAGGAAATTCAACTGGGTCGATTCCTACATTTCCTGCAAACAGGAGTGTCTATGGGCCTGAAATTGGGGTCCATTAGGGTTCAGATTTCGGCCCTGTCAATTTTCTTCCAAAAAAGAACTAGCTTCAGTCCCTGAAGTTTAGACGTTTGTAAAAGGGGTACTGCATATACAGCCTCCTTTTGTGCCTCCAGTGGCAATTTGGGATCTCAATGTAGTTTGGGTTCCAAAAGTCACATTGGTTTGAACCACTTAAATCTGTGGAGTTAAAATATCTCACATGGAAAGTGGTCATGCTGTTGGCCCTGGCCTGGGCCAGGCGCGTGTCAGAATTGGCGGCTTTATCCTGTAAAAGCCCTTATCTGATTTTCCATTCGGACAGGGCGGAATTGAGGACTCGTCCTCAGTTTCTCCCTAAGGTGGTTCCAGCGTTTTCACCTGAACCAACCTATTGTGGTGCCTGCGGCTACTAGGGACTTGGAGGAATCCAAGTTGCTGGATGTTGTCAGGGCCCTGAAAATATTTCCAGGACAGCTGGAGTCAGGAAATCTGACTCGCTGTTTATCCTGTATGCACCCAACAAGCTGGGTGCTCCTGCTTCTAAGCAGACTATTGCTCGTTGGATTTGTAGTACAATTCAGCTTGCACATTCTGTGGCAGGCCTGCCACAGCTAAAATCTGTAAAAGCCCGTTCCACAAGGAAAGTGGGCTCATCTTGGGCGGCTGCCCGAGGGGTCTCGGCTTTACAACTTTGCCGAGCAGCTACTTGGTCAGGGGCAAACACGTTTGCTAAATTCTACAAATTTGATACCCTGGCTGAGGAGGACCTGGAGTTCTCTCATTCGGTGCTGCAGAGTCATCCGCACTCTCCCGCCCGTTTGGGAGCTTTGGTATAATCCCCATGGTCCTTACGGAGTCCCCAGCATCCACTTAGGACGTTAGAGAAAATAAGAATTTACTTACCGATAATTCTATTTCTCATAGTCCGTAGTGGATGCTGGGCGCCCATCCCAAGTGCGGATTGTCTGCAATACTTGTACATAGTTATTGTTACAAAAATCGGGTTATTATTGTTGGGAGCCATCTTTTCAGAGGCTCCTCTGTTATCATACTGTTAACTGGGTTCAGATCACAAGTTGTACGGTGTGATTGGTGTGGCTGGTATGAGTCTTACCCGGGATTCAAAATCCTTCCTTATTGTGTACGCTCGTCTGGGCACAGTATCCTAACTGAGGCTTGGAGGAGGGTCATAAGGGGAGGAGCCAGTGCA
Source organism: Pseudophryne corroboree (assembly GCF_028390025.1). NCBI lineage: Eukaryota > Metazoa > Chordata > Amphibia > Anura > Myobatrachidae > Pseudophryne > Pseudophryne corroboree. Next base: position 452,668,141 of record NC_086444.1, read on the forward strand.
CACCAGTTAGTCCTAAAGCTTTCTTTAGATGTGCCCAGTCTCCTGCGGAGCCGCTATTCCCCATGGTCCTTACGGAGTCCCCAGCATCCACTACGGACTATGAGAAATAGAATTATCGGTAAGTAAATTCTTATTATTCACATCTGTCACATATAGAGGTATATGCAATTGCAGTCGAATTGCCGCAAATGTCGAAAAACTGGACATTTTCGACACACTAAAAATATTTGACAATGCAATACAGTACTTTTCGACAAAAAAACGTCCGTTTCAGATTCGACTTTTTGAAATTCGACAGTTGTCAAATTCGACATGTCTGCAATGGTAAAAATGCGGCTTTCGACAAAAGTATATTCAATTGAAGAATGTCAATTCGACAACCGTGCTTTTCGAGAGTCATTTTGTCAATTTCAGTCCGCCTCATTTTGGTGGCGGAATCTAATAAAAAATGTTAAACGTTTTTTTTGTGGTGTGTGTTTTTTTTTTTTTTTTTGCTAATAGCATATCTATTTATAGGGATTATCTACTTGGTTTGTCTATTAGGAGCCACAAGTATTTATATATTTTTTAAAAGAAAAAAAAAAAAATATATATATTTTTTTTTTTTTTTGTACTGACTAAAATAATATGAAATAATATGAAGAGATCAGAGCATGTTTTTCAGTGGGAATGGGTTAAAAATCAGCGGCTGACCGCGAGTGACCTGACCGCAAAGTTCCCACCATTGAAGATAATGGAGCGTCTGTGCGATGTCCCGTCTTGACAGCTCAGACGCGCACAGCCAATCAGGAGAGTGCCACGACGTGGAGCTCCCTGATTGGCTGAAGGGAACCTCTGTGACAGGAGTCACGGGAGGTCCTGGCATTCGGGGGGAAAGGGGTCCCATGTGTAAACATGGGACCCCTATCAGTGCGTGGTCCGGGTAATGCGGTTTGTTTTTTTGCCAAGTACGTGGATTATAAAGAGAAGAGGACAGATGCTACACAGGATTTTTTTGAGTATAATTTTATTTTCAGGTACCCCATGGATTCTACTTGGAGAAGTGGACCGAGCCTCGTGTCAACATAGGTAAGTATGTGTGTGTCGGTATGCATGTATGTAATAAAGTTTTACTTTCACGGTGTCTGTGTACTGTTTTTAATTGGGTATTTTTTTTTTTGCAGTAGAACTACAGGTACCAGCGGGCCCGTTCCCCCCCCCCCCCCCCCCCCCGCATGCTGGTACTTGTGGTTCTCCAAGTACCAGCTTGCGGGGGAGGCTTGCCGGGACTTGTAGTTCTGCTACAAAAAACAATATTCTTTTATTTGACACAAGGCTATCAGCCCCCCATACTCAGCCCTTGGATGGGGGGGACAGCCTCGGGCTTCACCCCTGGCCCTTGGGTGGCTGGAGGGGGGGACCCCTTGATTTAAGGGATCCCCACTCCTCCAGGGTACCCCGGCCAGTGGTGACTAGTTAGTGATTTAATGCCACGGCCGCAGGGACTGATATAAAAGTGTCCCCCGGCTGTGGCATTATCTCTCCAGCTAGTGGAGCCCGATGCTGGTGTTAAAAATACGGGGGACCCCTACGCTTTTTGTCCCCCGTATTTTTTGCACCAGGACCGGACGCAGAGCCCGGTGCTGGTTGTTAAAATACGGGGGATCCCCTGTCAATTTTCCCCTTGCATTTTTACAACCAGGACCGGCTCAAAGAGCCCGAGGCTGGTTATGCTTAGGAGGGGGGACCCCATGCAATTTTTTTTTTCTGGGTTTTTAAACATTTTTGTGCCGTCGAATCCAGGACGCACACTATCCGTCAATTGGTCCGTTTTTCGACAGCGGGGCTGTCGAATCCATTTTTTATTGAATATGTCGAATTCGGGTCCCGGTGGGAGGGTATGTGACTGTCGAATTTAAAAACGGTCGAATTCCAGCCGGAATTCGACCGCAATTGCATATACCCCATAATACATTTCTGACTATTTTTTGTTTAAAAGCTGCGGTGTCTCCGGCTACTTACCCCATTTTAACTTGCTTTAAGGTATGTAAAACATGCAATGCGGTCTGACACTAACTCCTTGTTCTTAGTGTTACTATATACTATCACTTGTATTGTATTCTATTGCAGGTGTGGTTTCGAAGCCCTGCTTGTTCTGATTTTCTGTATTTCTTCATGCCGAGGCGCAAGAAAAGTTATGCACACTAGTAAAAACAAGTGTAAACACAAACCTGAATCTAATTTATTTGCATTTGAAACATGATTTTACCAAGCTTTAAATATGTGTCTTAAGGGGGGTACTCACGGAGCGATATTCTAAGCAATCTGACTAGATTGCTTAGAATATCGGCAGGATCGCTCCGTGTGTAGCCCCCTCGGCGATAGCGATGCGCGGCCCCGCACATCGCTATCGCCGCTGCTAGATTGGCCTGCATGCAGGCCAATCTAGCGGGTCGCTCACTTCACCCGCTGGGTGAAGTGAGCGGCCCCCCCGTCTCCCCCCGCACGCTCAGCACAGATCGCGCTGTGCTGAGCGGCAGGAGAGATGTGTGCTGAGCGGTTCGCTCAGCACGCATCTCTCCTTGATCGGCCCGTGAGTACTGGGCTTTAAATGCCAGTGGGTATTCACATAGTCAGAGGAGTTCCTTTTCTATGATGTTTCGGTAACTCCCATTTACTCAGAGCATATTCTGCAGCATAGTAGTACATTACGTACAGGGATATTTGTAGTGAATGAAAGGTAGAGATTTGTGATCACCAGAGCTTACAATCTAAAGAAGATGAGGGAATTGGTAAAAATAAAATATAAAGCTATAATTAAGTTGTCTTCCACTTACTGGCTGTACTAAATCAATTTTTCTAGCCTCTTTTTGTATTTTCAGCCATTAAATGATAGAAACAGGCTTAATAGCTGTGTATCTATCATTGCCATGGAAAGTTGCTTTGTCATGTCCTTGGACAGTTATTCCCAGCCAGTGTGTGTTTATGTGATCCAGTAACAGGCCCCATGTGTCACATGACAAGTTATTTGTGTTATAGCAGAAGAGCACTATTCTGATTTCACCTTACACAGTTGTGGTGATGACACGTGTAATCTGTTCAATGGCATTTACAACAATAAGAAAATTAAACTACAATTTCCTCTTTTTGTAAATATCATCTTTTGTTCAAGGTTATAGTTCTCTTTGAATACATTTTAAAATTGATGTGATAAATCAGATGCTTCATTCTAAGGCATATTAAAGCTTAATGGTTCTGTGCCTGTTTTACTGGCCTTTTTAATGCTTTGTAAAATGCACATGAATTGTATATGCATTTGATATATAGGTGGTCATTCTGAGTTGTTTGCTCGTTGCCGTTTTTCGCAACGCAGCGATTAGGTGGAAAATGCGCATGGTACGCAGCGCGCATGCGCTAAGTACTTTCGCACAAAACTTAGTAGTTTTACACAAGCTCGAGCAACATTTTTTTCATTGCTCGAGTGATCGTAGTGTGATTGACAGGAAGTGGGTGTTTCTGGGCGGAAACTGACCGTTTTCCGGGAGTGTGCTAAAAAATGCAGGCGTGCCAGCTAAAAACGCAGGAGTGGCTGGAGAAACGGGGGAGTGGCTGGCCGAACGCAGGGCATGTTTGTGACGTCAAACCAGGAACTAAACGGACTGAGGTGATCGCAGTCTAGGAGTAGGTCTGGAGCTACTCAGACTGAAAGGAATTATTTAGTAGCAGTTCTGCTAATCTTTCGTTCGCTAATCTGCTAAGCTACACTCCCAGAGGGCGGCGGACTAGCGTGTGCAATGCTGCTAAAAGCAGCTAGCGAGCGAACAACTCGGAATGACCCCCATAGTTCTTACTAGCAAGTTAGAAACAACTGTAGGTTTCCCTATGCATTTGCAGCATTCCAAAAACCCTATAACACCCCAAATAAAAAGGCAATAGGTACGGCAACATTAGATACAAGGGTTAGTGGTGTCATACATACTTACACGTTTAAACACCTTGAAAAAGGACTTCCGGTTCCGGGACCCTTGGAGTGAGCCTCTCAGCGCCGGAGCTCCGTCCTGCCGCCCGCTGCATCTCAGCTTTTCAAGGCTGCTACAGCCTCCACACCGCCCAAAATACCTCCGGCGAGACCCGCGATCGCTATGGATCGCTTCGTGAAGCCCGTAACCGCGGCTCCACAGGCCCCCGCTGGCGCAGCCACGAGGCTGGAGAAGCGCCGCACGGGCAGCAATATGGCGCCGGACCTGAAGTCACCACTCCTGCCTCCAAGAAAGCCGCGGCGGAGGGGACTGATCATGCAGGCTCACAGGTATGCCGAGATCCGGAGGCTCCGGTAACATATGGGGACGTTGTGGCAGCTATAAAAGCCACTATGGCTCCCCTGCTTTCACAGGCTGTCAGTGATATTACAACACAGCTGCAGCACTTACAGCAGAGAGTCTCACACACTGAATCTCAACTGCAGGCTGCAACACATGACGTAGAAGGGCTACACCACTCAGTGAAATCTCTTACTACGGAGAACTATCCGATATGGAATAAGTTAGATGATATGGAAAATTGCTCAAGAAGAAATAATATCAGACTTGTGGGATTGCCGGAATCACTTAAAGGCACGGCGCTGGCTCATTTTGTCCGTGTTACCCTACCTGCAATTTTAAATATAGAACTGGAATGCAGTGATCTAGTAATTGAGAGAGTTCACCGTGTGGGTCCTGTGCCCACCCCCAACAGACCGCGCCCACGTGTAACTTTGTTCCGATGTCTGAACTACCTTCATAAATTAGCATTCTGGTCCGCATCTTGCAAAATGAGAGATATCCAATGGGAGGGTAACAAGCTTTTCATATTCCAGGACTATTCGGTGGAACTGACCCGGACATTTCTGATCTCCCCTCAGCGACAACTTGAACGTGTTCGTGTTCTACTGACTATCCCCCTGCGGTCTAGTCACTCACTTCACATGGACTGTCCTGGTTTGTTTTGTTATGGCAACAATTACGCACGGACACTACTGTAGCCGCTGCTACTCCGCAATTGCTCTGCCTGTTCTTAGATTCTGTTTTGACTGATTTTCTATTTCTTTTTGAAATGTTCTTACTTACGTGCTTATTCTACAGATGCAAATTTAAAAATCTTTTATGTTGGCTGGGATATACCCCATTACGCTGAATTTTAATGGTTATATCGCCTTATTCATTACATTAGCCACAGGTCTTCTACATGTCTTCTACTACATACTGCTCACTGCATCTCGCTTATAATATGCTGTTTTTTGGAGCATTTGGTTATATAGATTAATTACTAGGAGTTTCTGGGTGGGATTTGTTTACGTACATCGCGGTGGGGGGGGCTCCTCCTTTACTGCTGGTGCACACCACTTAATGCCAGGGTGCGGAACCGCTACCGCTGGTGTTCGGCCATGCTCGTTGACCGGAGGTCACTGGTCACAGAAGTATCGGCTATTTATTGAAGTTTCTCCTTTTCAATTGTATGGCCTGTTATTTACTACAACTTTCTATTTCTTCTTTTCTCCTCTTGTTTTGTCTCTCCCCTCCTCCCTCTTTCCCACCCCCCCTCCTCAGGAAGGTAATTATGTTCATGCCTCTTATGCGGACTGCATACAATTCCTCTGTTTTGCCTTTTCCTCTGAACTATGCCTGATCTGATGGTGGGATCTTGGAATGTCGGGGGCTTTAATTCCCCAGCAAAGAGACGGAAAATACTCCTTTATTTGGGTAAACGGCAAATAGACCTGGCATTCCTCCAAGAAACGCACCTGACCCCAGAGGAAACGGCAAAATTGAATGCCCTGAACTGGCGGGTTTTAGGTTTTAGCTCTTTCAATTCTAAGGCTAGAGGGGTTGTTATATTGGTGAAACGTTCTATGCCCACTGAAGTCCTGTCCACTGTTATTGATCCTGAGGGTCGTTATGTGATAATGTCTGTTAAGATTAATGGTAGAGTCTATACAGTATGTAACGTATATGCACCCAATGTTTACTCCAAGAGTTTCTTTCAATCCTTACTCTCCAAATTGACCCCCCTTCTCACAGACCCCTTAATACTCTGCGGAGATTTGAACCTTATCTCCTCCTCCTATTTAGACCGATCCCATACACCGACAAGACCTCTTTCACTGCCCAAATTTGAGGTCCCTCTATTAGCTGATAGCCTACAGACGGTAGATATTTGGAGAGCCTTACACCCCACAGAGAAGGAATACACATGCCTCTCAGTGGCCCACCACACGCTATCTAGGATAGACTATATTTTATTATCCCATTCTCTATTACCGAATGTATCAGATTCGCAAATTGAGCCAATTTCCTTATCGGATCATGCCCTAGTTACTGCAACACTTCATTTTCCAGACATATCCCCCTCTCCTAGATTATGGAGATTCCCTACTATCTCGCACACTCCCTGAAATTTCAAGAAAGATTGGAATCCTCTTGGGAGGCTTTTAAAACTAACAATGCATCCCACTTGGATGAAGATACAATTCTATTCTGGATGACTGCAAAATCGGTCCTCCGGGGAGACATCATATCCTATGTCTCAGCCACCAATAAGAAATATGCCTCTCAGTATTTAGAGTTTCAGAGGCCCCTGTCGGCAGCCTATCAGCAATACAAATCTTTTCCGACTCCTCAAAATCGCCTCATATACATCGAAGCCAAAGCACACTTTGATGAATTCATGTCTTCCATGGGTAATAGATATTCATTCTCGGTGAACTATCGGTTCTACAAATTTGGCAATAAAACTGGCACGTTGTTGACGACACTCCTCACTGGTTCCCGCCCTCCCATGGTAACTCATCCTTTGCATACCCCCGCTGGCACTTTAACTACTAATAATCGGGAGATCTCTGATGTTATGAAATCATTTTACAAGGACTTATATTCTTCTTCCTCAGGCTCCTCCCTTCCCACTCCTCCCACCCAGTCGCCATGGCCCAAGGACTTTTGGGATAATCTTTCTGTTCCCCAGCTTCATTCTTCCATGGTATCACCATTGTTAGTACCGATCTCGTTAGAGGAAGTCCGGAGTGTCATTGGACAGTTTGGCAGGGACAAGGCACCGGGCCCTGGTGGCTTTAGTGCCGATTTTTATAAAATTCTTCTACCCCGAATAGGAGATACCCTGGTGTCTGTCCTCTGACACTCTTCCCAAACATTTCAACACTGCCATCTTCAAAGTCCTCCCCAAACCTGGTAGAGACTTATCCCAACCAGGATCATATCGCCCAATTTCGCTGTTAAATCTTGATTACAAACTACTCACTAAAATCTTGGCTAATCGGATTAAACTATTACTCCCTCATATCATACATAAAGATCAAACTGGGTTCATCTGGGGCAGACACTCGGAGATCAATGTACGGAGAGTACTAGCTGCCATTTATGCTTCCTCTTCAACTACTCCTTCCTCTCTTCCAGTTATTCTCTCACTCGACGCGGAAAAAGCGTTTGATATGGTGAACTGGGACCATCTTTTTTCCACGCTCCTACACTTTGGCTTCCCTGCAGATTTTGTAAATCTTTTAAAACTTCTCTACACGGCTCCACAAACCCAGATATCCTGTAATGGAGTTCTCTTCTCCCTTTGAGATCCAGAGGGGTACCAGACAGGGCTGCCCTTTATCGCCCTTACTATTTGCAATAGCACTGGAGCCCCTGGCGATAGCCTTACGCCAATCGAGTGTAATTATGGGAATTAAAATTGGAGATGTTGACCTCCGCCTTGCCCTCTTTGCCGATGATATGCTATTATTTGTTTCAGATCCGTCGACCTCTATCCCAGAGATCCTTGGATTGATACAGGCATTCGGAATTAGGGCGGGGTATAGGATTAATGTGGCCAAGTCAGAACTTTTACCCTTAGGCCCCTCCTCCTGTACCATTTCCACACTTCTCTTGTCTCTTTCATTCAAAATTGCCCACACAAAGATTACATACCTAGGGATTCAAATCTCAGCGAACCAGACTATATGAGGAAAATTTCACTCCTGTCCTGGCACGTATCACCACACTATTGGATGGTTGGAAATTGTTGCCCCTGTCCCTGTTAGGGAGAATAGCTGTGTTAGAGTATAGTTTTTCCAAAAATATTTTATCTCATGCAGATGCTCCCAGTCCGCCTTACTAAGCATGACATTCAATAATTACGGAAAGTTATGTCGAGATTCTTATGGAAAGGCAAAAAAGCATTCATCGCTTTGGATAAATTGATGGCCCCTAAGTCCGCAGGTGGATCCGGTGTTCCTGATTACGCGTCCTACTCAATGGCATCCTTATTCAGATGTGCTGCTGACTGGCTGTTTGACAGGGAACTCTTTACAGACTCTGCTTTAGATGAGGCACTATTCACTCCTTACTCCCCGGGGGCATTGCTCCTATCCAAACCCTCACTGGTCCCGAACCACATCCTCGCCAACCCCCTTTTTCGTGATATCTATTATAACTGGCGCTCTTTACACAAGAAATTCAAATGTAATCCCGAGAAATCCATATGCATTCCGTTATGGGGTAATCCAGCTTTTCCCCATCTCTCATTAACGCAAATTACCGGCTCTGGAAAGAGAGAGGACTCTCAAACTCTTCCAAAGTATTTGACCCGGGAGGCTCTATGTATTCCTTCCCATCACTCCAAGAGAAATTTGACCTACCCCACTCTCATTCTTTCATGTACCTCCAGACACGACACTATTTAGGCTCAGTCAATCACGTTTACTAATTCACATGAACCCCCTCCATCTTCTAACCCACTACTGCTCTCGCTTAATACACATAGAACGGGCCCGACACGCATTAGACAAATATATTCTATTCTGACATCTAATACAACGGACTGTAGATGGGATAGACTACTTACCCAATGGCGTAAGGATATACCTAGCCTGACTAGTCATCACCAACTCGGTGATCATTATGTCTCTACCCTTAAAGCCCTGGCTTCACCTTACTTACAGGAGGTCCACCTCCGTACTCTACAGAGAGCCTATATTTCCCCGAGTCAACATGCTAGGTTCCACCCTACGGAAACTGGGGAATGCCCCAAATGTCATGTACGTACGGCTTCCTTCTACCATATGTTTTGGGAGTGTGGTCTGATTAGACGTTTTTGGAACAAACTTCTGGCCTACATTAATAAGCTCCTGAATATATATGTAACAGCAACACCCCTATCTTGTTTATGTGCAAATTTTTCTGACTGGAATTTAGGACCTGGGAAACGGCGAATTATACCATTTCTCACTATTTTGGTAACGGTCTCAAAGAAAATTATCCTCTCACTGGTTATTATCCTCTTCCCCTACACTGGTGGAAGTTCATGGTAAACTTTTACAGATACTATATTACGACAGGAAGTCGGTTCAAGTCAATATAGAGGTGGGGGTTAAAACTTTCTACAAGAAATGGGGTCTCTATATAGAGTCGCGGGATCAGTCCACACAGGCCCAGATATTTAAGGTCTTTGAACATACCGAATGGTTCCTCCATAGGAAACTGTTAGAAGAGCCTACCTCATGATCATCTGTCGTTTATGCTGTTACGACCTAAGGTTGAACTCCTCCACACCCTGCCAGGAGAATGATACATTCACTGCTATCTTTCCTCGATTCTATTGTTAAGAGCATCTTTGCCCTCCTTCCCTATTTACCCTAATGTACTTCCCTGCCCCTTCTTTCTCTTTCTGAACTTTTTTCTTATCTTCATATTAAAATAGATTTTCGAATGATGTTTCTAATGTTTAGTTTCAGGGAATATCTTCTTGTGGGTTACTATGGTACAAATATTGAATACCTGAACTATGGGAATATGTGCCTTTTTCTATCTCCATACTCCTGTAACTCCGAGTACTATTCTTATTAATGTTACCCTATGCTTTATGACTTGTTCTTGGAGTAAGAGATTTAACGATTTTCAGATCATTAATGACTACAGGATTGTAGAGTATGATGTAATTACTGGAGTATTACCTCTGTTCCCATACTCAGATGAGATCGAATGTTTTCTTTTTCTTTTCTTTTTGATACAGTTTGATGTACCCACCCACATGATCTAATTGTTTACTTCATCAAATGCTGACGATTTGTTCATGTTTTGCCTTATATTCTATGAAAATCAAAATAAACAGATTAAAAAAAAAAAAAAAAAAAAAACACCTTGAAAAAGAAATTAGAAAACACCATCACTAAGGAAGGACTGAATGAGGACAGAAATCGAGCTTCATCCGGTCAATCACTAGCTGTTCTCATATCCACAGCTTTACTTTTGAGAGCCTCTGCTGCTATTTTATGGTCTCCCATTACCACAACACCCACAATTGTGTCTCTTTCATGCTGCAAAATCACGCTGAGTCTGACGGACACTTTTTTTTGTTATCTTTATTCATTCATCTATCTCCCTTCCCCCTTCTCTCCGCTCACTTCTTCCCATCCCCTATGTTTTCCACACACTAGCATCCTTTCTGTCCCACTCTCCTCTCTTTACTCTGAATAATAGATGAGAGCGTGACGTGATTTCTATTTATAGAACCTGTGACGGGGACAAAATGTTAGATTTCCCGGGGTGTTATCTTGTAATGCACAGCTCCTGTAATAATGTTAGTATGCTAAAGCTGGGTACACACAGCTTTAGCAACATGCAATGTCGTCAACTATTTCCCTTGAACTCCCAGTCAAACGATATAGGGCCTAATTCAGCATAGAACGCTATTCAAAGAATTAGCAAATTTAGCGATTTATCGAACTACTGCGTACCGTTCGCATTGTGCATGGGTGAGAGGTAATAGCAGCAGAAATTTTGTACAGGCCATAATGGCAATGTAGCTGATGTTTGACAAGATGCCGTTTTCTGGATGTGTCAGAAAAAACACAGGAATGCCCAGGCGTGTTTGGGGAGGGTCTCTGACATCACGGCAGACCACTTCCAGGCCGTCTCAGACGCAGCTTAGTTGCAGCCTCAGACCTACTTACATTTGCTCAGACTGCAAAAAATCTTTGATGTTCTGGAAATTGCGTATGCATCTGTGAATGGATAGCGATCTGCAATGCATTTGCAAACTTGCATGGGGCATTTTCTCTTCCTATCGGGGTGGCACCTTTCTACTCGCAGACAGCGGCAATTTCTCAGAATAACAATCCATGCTGAATTAGGCCCTTAGTGCATACACACTGAGTAATCCTGCAAATGACCTACAGCTATATTGTCAGTGGCCAAATCCAAGAGTATGCTGTCGTTGACGATATCCTCAGATTGAGCTGCATGTAAGGCTGATCAGAAGACGTCCGTGAAGACTGAAGGGGCGGCACAAAAAGAGCATACACACTTCACAATTTGTCATTGGAATCTGACAATTTATTCAAAATATCATCTAGTGTGTACCCTGCTTTACATTACTACACATCCTGAGATTATAAAGCCTACAGTTCAGGGGCTCTTTATGACTGAGCATCATGTGTACACCCAGAGGAGCTTGTCAGTACTAGTATAATGATGCCATCATAAAGGAACTTGTACATAAAGATTATTAGAAATGATTTATGGTATATTGGCCCTCATTCTGAGTTTTTCGCTCGCTAGCCGCTTTTCGCAGCATTACACACGCTAAGCCGCCGCCCTCTGTGAGTGTATCTTAGCTTAACAGAATTGCGAACGAAGTATTCGCAATATTGCGAAAAGATTTTTCTGTGCAGTTTCTGAGTAGCTCGAGACTTACTCTTCCAGTGCGATCAGTTCAGTCCAGTTTCGTTCCTGGTTTGACGTCACAAACACACCCAGCGTTCGCCCAGACACTCCCCCGTTTCTCCATCCACTCCCGCGTTTTTCCCAGAAACGGCAGCGTTTTTTCACACACACCCATAAAACTGCCAGTTTCCGCCCAGAAACACCCACTTCCTGTCAATCACACTCCGATCACCAGAACGAAGAAAAAACCTCGTAATGCCGTGAGTAAAATACCAAACTTCTTAGCAAATTTACTTGTCGCAGTGCGAACATTGCGCATGCGCAATTAGCGGAAAATCGCTGCGATGCGAAGAAAATTACTGAGCGAACAACTCTGAATGAGGGCCATTGTGTGTAATCCTGCAAGAGCGGTATCTATTACACAGGCTGAGTTTTCTGTGAAAAATATTTATTTCTGCAATAGTTATGTACATTTATCAGTCTAGCGGAATTGGATATTAGGAATTCGCAGATAAGTTGTTCAAAATGGGTGTGTATCAGGTAACTGGCGGACAGAATCCCATCGGTCAGCATCCAGACGCCGGGATCCCGGCTGCAGAATGCCAGTGGGGGGGGGGAGCGCATCAAGCCCCTTGCAGGCTCCCTGCACTCGCCACGCTGTGGGCTCAGTGGCGAGCTGCGATCACCACAGGTTCTATTCCCACTCTATGGGTTGTGTGGACACCCACGAGTGGAAATAGTCCCTGTTGGTCGGCATGCCGACTGTCAGGATAGTAAGCGGGCGGGATGTAGGTGGAAGTGTTGTGACTGCCGGTCACATAACTACTTCATGTTCAAAATTCTGCATAGTTCCAGTCTTCTCCAGGCTGATTACTGATACAAAGCACTCAATGGCAGCCATGGTCACTCTGTCAGAAGATAACACTTTAGTCTTGTTGTGTTTCAGGGGAATACTGTATTCTATGTGTGGAGAAAGTAGTGCTCAGAATATGACACTGATGTGAATGGCCAAAATATTCTCTGTAAAGCGCTGCGGAATATGTGTGCGCTATATAAATAACTGGCAAATAAATAATGACACTGCCCTATATGTTTTTGTTAATAAATAAAATGTAACCGTGTATTAACAGTTTCTTATATAGCACTGGAAATTCCATTGTACTTTTTTACAGGAAACGGTGACACTACAAAACTGAGTAGTGACAGACAGTCATAGTGGTAGGAGGGCCCTGCTCACAAGCTTGCAATCTCTAGGGAAATAGGCATAGATACGCAAGGATAGGTATTATCTATTGCATAATGGTCCAGCAGATTGCAAGGGTTCTTGGTGGGCTGTCTGATATGATCACCCAGCAATGTTGGCCAGGGGTCACTAGGCTTTGAAAGTGAGGAGAGAAAATTTGAGGCTATGTGTGGACTGTACAGTAGAATGTAATTGAATAGGAACGTTTTTGAAGGTTATGTGGGTGGTTCCAAAATTTGAAAAGTGCCTGAAGAGGTGAGCTTTCAAGGAACACTTAAAGGTTTGGAGACTAGAGGAGAGTCCTTTTGGGCAGGTCATTACACAGAATGGTTTACATGGAGCATCCAATGCCTTGGTGTCCATGAAGAGCAATTTCACACATCAAGTCGCATTAAAATGAAACCTTAAAACTATAGGATGAGACCCAAAGACTGCCACCTCTGTGCTGGTCTAACCTGAAGTCCTTCTGCAGGCAGGAAATTACACCTCTCTCTCACTCTCTCACTCTCTCACTCTCATCCTGTTTCTGTACTGATCTGCAGTCTCTACACTTCTGGGCATGCGTGGTCAACTGGCTGCACACGTAGCAGCTATTGCCAGGAAGGGTTCTGGGGGCTACAATAGGCTAACGCCATCTTCAAATGGCATTCGCTCCAGGGATGGATCAAACTCTGGAATGCTCTGGAGTTTGGTAATTTTGGCAGCATCGCATCCCGCATAGAAACCTTTGTGGGTTGTGACAGCTGTCATAAATGGAGGGACAGCAGTAGGTATCGGAGACATCTGCTACGGTCCCTCCTTCTTACATGCAGGTGATAAATAATATTTGCGAGTATCACCTAAAAACAGGTGTTTTCAGGAAAAATGCTGCAAAAATGTTACCCTAAATAGGCCCGTAAAGTGGCTTATATAATATATTGTATTTTCTAATGTTCTATATCAGTGCTTCCCAAATTCAGGCCCATATTTATCAAACCTTGGAGAGTCAAAAATTGCACGGTGATAAAATACCTACCAACCAGCTGCTAACTGCCATGTTACAGGCTGTGTTTGAAAAATGACCATTAGGAGCTGATTGATACTTTATCACTGTGCAATTTATCGCTCTCCGAGCATTGGCGTTTCTATCATGGGTGCAATGTGTGCGGTGCACACACTGCACCCATGTTGTTTATACTTACCTTTCTGAAATCCCGTGACTAGCGCTACAGCCGCTGCATTTGCAGCAAAAATCCAACCAAGTATGGTTGCCGCGCATGTGCTGTTCAAAATTTGTCTCTGGGCCATGGCGGGTACCATATATCCGGACACATGCGCAGTAGACTCCGGCTCGATGCCGGAGCCTACGGTGCTGTGGAGAGGAGGAGGTCCACCCGGAGTCTGCACACGGGCCCCCTTGTCTCTTAAAACTCCCCTGTCCCTGAGGATTGATAAATCTGGGTCTTTGTCCTCAATGCCCCCTAACAGCCCAAGTTTAAAGAATACCCATACTTGTTCACAGATGCTTAGCTCAAAATAATTTATTTCCTAATTAAATCACCTGTTTTAGTCCTTCAGACCTGTACTGTTAGGGGTCTTTGAAGATTAGGTTTGAGAAACACTGTTTAATATGACCAAGTGGCAGATGGAATTCTGTCAGTCTTCACCCTTGGCAGGAAAAATATGCTTTTATAGATGAATTGAGAACAAAGGTTGACAAAAAAGCAATGTCAAGCAAATCTAGAGTACAAATCCTAATACTGAGGGCAAAGTAGCTGTTGTAATTCTTAACTCTGTCTGTGCTGATTAAGCCTGAACAACACTTTGAAATCTATAATTAGGGAGTTTGATACTAGAATAAATTACTTAGCCATAGATTAGATGGGTCCTGCTGTTGATATGGTAACATTAAGGCATATTTTAAGACCAAAAGCCCTCTGACTGGTGAAAATGCGTGTTGCTACAGGCAATATAGCTTCACCCTATAAGCTATGCTTTGTTTTGCCAGAGATACTCTAAGGCAGGTCTGGCCAACCTATGGCTCTCCAGCTGTTGTGAAACTACACATCCCAGCATGCTCTGCCACAGTTTTAGCATTTCCTAATAGCAAAAGTGTAGAAGGGCATGCTGGGACTTGTAGTTTCACAACAGCTGGAGAGCCACTGGTTGGCCAGGCCTGCTGTAAGGGGTCTCAGGCATAGCTGCCCGGAGCAGCAAGACTTAACATGCTGCTTCCCTGGACCACTCTCAGACTTGGGCCCTCACTCCATTTGGTATGAAAATAATAAAAAAACTTTTTTTTAAAAAGGTGAATTCTTTTTATTTAGATGTTAAAGCATAATGTCATGAATATTCCTGTAATAACAGGTATTGCTATCTCTTATGTGTCCGCTTTTGTCACGTTGACCTTTTCATCTGTCGACCTTTTGTACCTATTGACCGTATGATGTCGACCTATCATCCGGATACAAGTAAATATATCCCTTGTGGTGTATGGATGTGTAGGGATGTCAGTTCTTCACAGCATTGTGTCAGGAGTGAAAGGGTTACCTTATCTTTGTAAATCAGTACATTTTATTAAAGTGTTATCAGCTCTGCATACTTCTTCCTCTGATAGTGCCGAGCAAAGTTATTGCTTTTCATCAGTAATCAAAAACATTCTCTAAGAAGAAGGGTGACTGGGCAGTGTACCCTCAGCTCTCTGTAATAAGAAGTTTGCCCAGTCACTCCTTGCAGCATCCATATTGCCAGACATTACACCCTGCAAGAAAAGACTGTTATTTGTCCTGTATGTATAATGTATCTTGGTGTATTACTACCCATAGGAATAACCATTGGTTTGCAAACTTTTGTAAAAAGAGCAGACTGTCTGTAATCGTCATAAATTCCTATATTAGAGCATTCTTTGGGTCAGGAGACTGCCGATCAGCATACCTCCGCCATTATCCTGGCAGTGGAATGGCGCAACAAGCACCTTGTGGGCTCGGTGGCCACAGGGTCTATTCCCACTCTATGGGTGTCGTGGACACCCATAGAGTGGGAATAGTCCCTGCTAGTCGGTATGCCAACTGTCGGGATTCTCAGGGGGTGAGATGTAGGGGGAGGAGTTGTGACACATAA
Source organism: Pseudophryne corroboree (assembly GCF_028390025.1). Lineage (NCBI taxonomy): Eukaryota > Metazoa > Chordata > Amphibia > Anura > Myobatrachidae > Pseudophryne > Pseudophryne corroboree. The sequence continues at coordinate 452,684,161 of NC_086444.1, forward strand.
CTACATCCCCATTCTTTCACCCCTCTTACAGCTTGGCAGATGAGCTTTAAGCTGGGTGCACCCTATACGATATCCTCCAATCTTACTTGCACACCAGTTGTTCATTGCATTGTCCCGTTGGATGTTCTACACGTCCTATGGTACAATTCCACAGATGTTGTGGCATTGTTACATGAAGCTTCTAACGATACATTAGGTTATCGTACAAAGTATCTTGTAGTGTATGCAGCGTTGTGTTACATTGCATCGCTGGGTCACACTAACGTTAGATGTGCACCCAGCTTTGCCTTACTCCCATCACTCTTGGGGACAATATTCCTTCTCCCGCCCCCACCCCGGGTCATTTTATACATGCATGCCTAAATGGACAATCTCGTCCATATTACCATGCAGGGCTATGGGACCGGGTGACGGGGGGAGTGACGAAACTTCACACCAGGTGGGTACATTCAGTCTCATGATATGCAAAACTGAGTTAATTCTCATCACAAGACTGTCTAAATCCTATAACATTCTGAACCTGTAATAGGATTTTGCAATCTCAGAATGCCGTAAGAAATCCTTTTAATTTTTCTAGGATTTTCCTTTTGTATAGAATTTTGAACTTTTAAGTCCGCAAATCATATGTCACATTAGTTTTAAATAGTAATTACCCAAAGATTATTCTACATCATACTGAACTTTTATTCTGACAGTTGCCTCATTCTAGCAGCCAAGATCCTGAAAAGCAAAATTCCCAATTAAATGTTTGGGTTTTTTTTTTTGTCCACTCCAAAGTAATATAATGAAATGACAGGTGCCAGGATAAAAGTGAATTGAGCATCATGTGTGTGTTTCTAGTTGGGGTCATGTGTACAGATTGTATTATCCCAGTCATAGAAGGCAACTTTTCTAAAATGATTGACTGTGCTCATAGTATCACCTTATTCTATAACTACGTAGGCATGGTCTGTAGCAGTGACCATACTCAAACAGTCACTACACCCACAGAGAACTATTATGAATAGATCCCGGCTATAGTGAATAAAACAGGCATTCCCAACCTTGGTCCTCCAAGGCACACTGAAGATGAGCGTACACTATACAAATATCTGACGGATAATCTGACAGATTTGGCTGGTTGAAATGAAAATCTGGATGAGAGCAAATGACAATCGACCATTTGTTCCCAAACACTGGAAAATGGACAACTCCTGTCCGAGATTTAACCAATTTGTATAAATGACCGTTTTTGTCAGTTTTCCAGTGTTTGTGAGCAAATGGTCGATTTGTCATTTGCTCTCATCCATTACCAGATTTTCATTCCAACCACCAGATCTGGCAGATTATCTGACAGATAATTGTATAGTGTATGCCCAGCTTTACAGTGAAGGTTTTAGAGATACCATGCTTGAGCACAATTGGGATGTAATTATGTGACCGGCGGTCAGGAGACCACCAGTCACAATACCGGCACTCACATTCCACCCACTCACTATCCCAATGGTTGGCATGCTGACCAACAGGGACTATTCCCACTCGTGGGCGTCCACAACACCCATAGAGTGGGAATAGAACCTGTGGCGAGTGCAGCTTGCCATTGAGCCTGCAAGGAGCTTTGTTGTGCTCGCCCGTGGCCGGGCATCTAAATGCTGGGATCCCGCTGTCGCACATACCTAAACGACTTACTTAGTACCTCAGTTAGTTTGTTTTAGCTGCTACATCTAATTTTATAGACTGCACTTTATGGGCGCAGTATTCAGTTCTTTTCACCTCCTCCCACACTCGCTCTGTTTCTGCTGATGGGCGTGGTATAATCATTCAGCTCGCTACTCCTGGGGTAGCGAGGGCGCCCAAACTTTTACGTAGCTAAACCTGAGTACTATTAGTGCGATATGAGCGATAATGGGGATCACTTTAAAAAGGAGATTGGGTGTGATATATCATGAGTCCCGCCCTATAAATGTTACCTCCACACTTATTGGCTGCCATGGGCATCTTCTCCACTCTTTTCGCAGCTTCATGAATAGACCCCTTAGTGTTCCTTTAGGACTGAGGCTGGGAATGCCTGGAATAAACATGTGCTCTGTTACTGGGACCACACCCTGCAGTATTATCGGGAAGCAGTTAAGATACCGCCGCACAGGATCCCGGCGATCACGATGCCCCAGTCCTGCACAGCGGTACAATGCCGACGCTGGAATACCGGCGAGTTAGGTGATTCTCCCTCGACATCCATAGAGGAAGAATACAACCTGTGGTGAGCGCAGTGAGGCACCGTGCCCGCAAAGTGGCGAGCGCAGCGAGCCCACAAGGGTCTTACTAGCGCTTACCCCACTGCCGGCATACTGGTGGCCGGGATGCCACTGTCTGTATGCTGACGGACAGCATCCCAGCCATCGGTATTTCATACCAAATCCAGTACTATCATACTGCAGAGTCTATCACCCCTGCACCAAGTCTATGACCCCTTTCACATCGCAAAAATAACCCGGTATCGACCCGGCACATTGCCGAGTCGACACTGATCAGTGTGCGATGTGAAAGGGACTTTGGAGAATTCCTGGGTCGTCCAACCCGGTAATTTAGCCCGGGTAATAAGAAGGGTTATTCCCAGGTTGAATACCGGGTCAATGGCAGCGTAAACGTATTCCTGGGTCAATGTTACTCAGGACCCCCTTCACTACATAGAGAGAGGCGGCGCGGAGATGATCTCCTCTCCCAGTGCTGCCTCCGCCCCCGAAGCCAGCGCAGAGTCTCCAATGCCGGATCCCACCCGGGAATGACCCGTTTCCAATTCCTGGGTGGGATCCGGCATTGGAGATCTGAAAGGGGTATATGACTGCTTAATAGGAACATTTAGTGAGCTCATTATTATAATCTGTATGTATTTTTTTTTTTTTCTCTCGATACATGTAATTTTAAACTGGTTGCTCATATTTTTTTCATTTAAGGTAAATGAATTGTCTTCTGTCTTGCAGGTAATATTATTGGCTCCGGCATATTTGTGTCCCCAAAGGGAGTACTGGAAAATGCTGGCTCAGTGGGAATGGCTCTCATTGTGTGGATTGTCACAGGAGTAATCACTGCAGTGGGAGCTCTGTGTTACGCAGAGCTTGGTGTCACCATTCCCAAATCTGGAGGAGACTACTCATATGTTAAGGATATCTTCGGTGGACTTGCAGGGTACATTAGAGATCTTCAATTAGGTGAAAAGGGGAATGTGGCTTTATTTTTTGTATAAAATGATTCTGATGGTCTGTCATTTATTTCCCTGCAGATTCCTCCGGCTTTGGATTGCAGTCCTTGTGATTTATCCTACAAACCAAGCAGTTATTGCACTAACGTTTTCCAACTATGTCTTACAACCTCTCTTCCCAACGTGTTTTGCACCTGAGTCAGGACTCCGTCTTTTGGCAGGCGTCTGCCTATGTGAGTAACATATACTGCATAGGGTGATACACTGGCCAATCTGTGGCTCTCCAGCTATTGTGAAACTAAAAGTCCCAGCATGACCTGCCACAGTTTTGCTATTAGTGAATTCTAAAAATGTGGCAGGGCATGCTGGGATGTATAGTTTCACAACAGCTGGAGAGCCACAGATTAGCCATGCCTGCACTATGATGTTCATTATGACATGTTAAACTGGTGTGCTGTCCACAGATCATTATTTTATTTTTGACCATTTTACAAAAGGGTTACATGACATTTGCAAGGTCACATGTCTATCTTCTAAAAATCGAGTGTATATTACCACTTGTATACTAATTTTTAATGCGCACTTCATTAAATCAGACATGACCATACCTCCCAACATGACCCTCTCCAGGAGGGACACAATGCTCTGCTTCTGGATTTTCTCTTAATTTATGATTGCCAACACCTGTGTTGAACAGGTTAATGGATAAGAGAGGTTTTTCAGCACAGGTGATGGCAACCTTAAATTAAGAGGGAAGTCCAGGAGCAGATCATTCGTCCCTCCTGGAGAGGGTCATGTTGGGAGGTATGCATGACTCCACACACACACACACACACACACACACACACACACACACACACACACACACACACACACACACACACACACACACACACACACACACACACACACACACACACACACACACACACACACACACACACACACACACACACACACACACACACACACACACACACACACACACACACACACACACACACACACACACACACACACACACACACACACACACACACACCGAACATGCCCCTTTCCAGGAGGGACAAAATGCTCTGCATCTGGACTTTCCTCAATTAATGATTGCAATCACCTGTCTGGAACAGGTAATGGATAAGAAAGGTGTTTCAGCACAGGTGAGGGCAATCCTAAATTAAGAGGGAAGTCAAGGAACAGAACATTTTGTTCCTTCTGGAGAGGGTCATGTTTGGAGGTATAGATCAGAGGTTCTCAAACTCGGTCCTCAGGACCCCACACAGTGCATGTTTTGCAGGTAACCCAGCAGGTGCACAGGTGTATTAATTACTCACTGACACATTTTAAAAGGTCCACAGGTGGAGCTAATTATTTCACTTGTGATTCTGTGAGGAGACCTGCAAAACATGCACCGTGTGGGGTCCTGAGGACCGAGTTTGAGAACCTCTGGTATAGATAGATATAGAGATAATAAAATCTACACACACTAGGCACTAAAATCTTTCATGTATCTTTGTTAAAAATAACATGAATAGTACAGGCTTAGTGAAAATCCTTAGTGCAATGTAGAGTTGTAAAACGGTGCTCCTTAATCTCCGTATTAGGGATTATTTGATTTAGCTGTTGTGTGAACTGTACTACGGGCTGAAAATCTTATGACCATTATCTCATGTGATCATTTAAAGCCAATAAGGAGCTTCCCAGACTTCCTACTGATGTTTCTTATTTTAATTTTGAATAAATTACAGCTGCAAAACAGTAATTGTCACATAGGCCTATGTGACATCTGTATGTTATCCGTTAAATGCAGTTCAGGTTTTATGGATATCAGTGTTTGACCATCCTTTAACCACTTGCCTGGCATGGTCGCATCAGATGCGACCATGCCTGCAAGTGCTCTATCTGTCCTGGTCGACCAGGATGCAACCAGTCAGAGTGTTAGCAGCGGTAGGGAAGGGAAACTTCCCTCCGCTGCTGCTGTCAGAGGGACCGGAAGGTCCCTCTGCCTCCCTGCACTCTCCCTCACTGATTGCCGTGCTACCGATCACTGCTGATTGGTCAGCACGGCAGGTTCCCCCCCCCCCCCCAGCGGCTGCAGACAATGGTAGCCGCTGGGGAGTGTAAATTAACCCTCCCAAGTCACCCCCAGTCCCCCCCCCCCCCCCCCCCCTGTATACCTGGAGGCTGTCCCGGTTTTCAAATTGAAAGCTGCCATTTTCCGATGGTCACGATGTTCCAGCTCGATGTTTAAAAATATTTTTATATATAATATAATAATTTTTATTTATTTTTTTTTAAACTAAAATCACTTGGGATAGGGTTAAATTCATGTTCTTCACCCAAGTCCCTCCTAAGAAAGCCCAGACCATCTCGGAGCGGTTTTTGGCAAAATAAATTGTCAGTTAAGTGGTTAAAACATACAATAGATCATTCTAAGAGGGGGTAGGGAGGTGGGGGCTTCAGGATCCAAGTTTGGACTAATATATTATTGTGTGTAGCTGTCGGATATTTAAAAATGTATCTGCAATTAGCTCATAAAATACATTATCTTTGTACGGCCTGTTTCAGGTGAGTATTAGATCTGGCCCCTCTCACTAATAATGTGATCGGATTAGTTTGATAAAGGGAAAAACTGTCCATTTGACCTGAGAAATTTTAACCTCTAATTCAGGGGTTCTCAAACTCAGTCCTCAGGACTCCGCACAGGTCACATTTTCCAGGTCACACGGCAGGTGCACTGTGTATCACCAACTGTCACATTTTAAAAATCCACAGGTGACCTGGATGCGAACTGTGTGGGGTCCTGAGAGGCAAGTTTGAGAATCTGATCTAGGTAATAAAAGATTGGGTTTAAAATGGTAAGGGGATGGGCTCTGATGTTATGGTTACACTTCTGCGCCTTTTAAGAATTTCCTGTCTCCCCTTACACCTAAGCACGCTCCTCTCTCAGGGCCTGATCGCAGCAGCAAATTAGTTAGCAAATGGGCAAAACCACGTGCACTGCAGGGGAGGCAGATATAATATGTGCAGAGAGAGTTAGATTTGGGTGGGTTATATTGTTTCTGTGCAGGGTAAATACTGGCTGCTTTATTTTTACACTGCAATTTAGATTTCCGTTTGAACACACCCCACCCAAATCTAACTCTCTCTGCACATGTTATATCTGCCCCCTCCCCCTTCAGTGCATATGGTTTTGCTCATTAGTTAACAAATTTGCTGCTGCGATCAGATCTGAATTAGGCCCTCAAAGGCTTCTACTCGGGGTGAAGCGTAGGCAACCACCTTGAAGTGCACTGTGCCGAATGTCTAGATCATAGGTTCACAAACTCCTCGGGACCCCAAACGGTTCAGGTTTTCCAGAATCATAAGTGAAATAATTAGCTCCACTTGAGGCTTGAGGGTCTTTTGAAATGTGTCGGTGAGTAATGAATACACCTGTGCACATGCTCGGTGCATTGGAAAATGTCAACTGTTTTGGGTCATGAGGACGGAGTTTAAGAACCTATGTTCTAGATCAGTGGTTCTCAAACTCGATCCTCAGGACCCCACACGGTTCACGTTTTCCATGTCACCCAGCAGCTGCACTGTGTATCACCAACTGTCACATTTTATAAATCTACAGGTGACCTGCACAACATGGACCGTGTGGGGTCCTGAGGACTGAGTTTGAGAACCTGTGTTCTAGATGGTGTAAAATCAACGCATCAACTGCACTTCACAAATGAGGTCCAGGTTGTGCAAGTTTTAGTTTTCCTCGTTATGCTGTCTATATACTGCACGTACCGCGAAGGACCTATGATAGTTGCTGATTCAACACCCAGTCTATAACAGCTCACCTAAAAGAATGAAAATCTGTAACAAGCTAAAGCCTCCTGTGGGATCGGAGTTGTTACTAAGGAGTTAATTGATTGTTGATTGGACCTTGGTTCTGGCCCTCATCTCTGATGACGTGGGGGATGGGTTGTTTTGGACTGTGCTCTTGGGACATGGTGCTGCCTGGCTGCCAGGAGTTGTGGATCCTGCTTAAACTGGTTCCCTGAAAGCTGAAAACATAAGGGAAGGGGGGGTCAGGATTATGCAAGCACAGCTGGGCTTGAAATGTCATTATTCAGACAGAATGATTACTCAGGGCTGAGTCAGCAAGAAGGTAGAACTAAGGGAAGTGAGGGGATAAATCCAGTGTTTGCACGGGTGAGATTAATATGTGTTTGTATGAGACTGGAAAAAAGCTAACGTATGTAAGTGGCGTAGCAACAGAAACTCATGCAGCTATCATAGGTCCTTCGCTGCACATGCAGTATATAGACAGCATAACGAGGAATACTAAAACATGCGCAACCTGGACCTCATTTGTGAAGTGCACTTGATGCGTTGATTTTACACCATCTAGAACATAGGCTGTAAGATTTAGGCTAGTTTTGTCTGTGAAATATGTTTCCTTATGTCGACTCAGTGATTAATGGAAACAAATGTAATTATAAGTGTGTATGTGTGGTTGTTTTGTTTTTGTTTTTTTAAGGGAGATATGGATGTCCCTCTGGTTTCCATGCCTTCCCTTGGCGGATGTGGCATCTTGCTGTCCTCCAGTTCTCCTTGTAACTCAGGGTCACTGATAATAATGACGCAGAACACAAAATACATAAGGGTACAATCGGATATTCCACCTAAATCTGAGCCATGAGACTCTGTTGAAGCTGGTATACAGTATTTTGCCAATACTTAAACTGGTTTAAAAGGCACAGTGAAGGTACTATGGGGGAGATTTATCAAAGCTTGGAGATAGCTAAAGTACCAACCAAACAGCTCTTGTCATTTTGCACACAGTGGGGGAGATTCAGATGTTTGAAAAGTCAGTTGGGAGTCTGTTTTCTGCTGCGGGGTACACTGGGCTCCACAAGGAATGGACAATGGGGTGTAGAGTAGGATCTTGATCCGAGGCAACAACAGGCTCAAATCTTTGACCTTCTTCCCAGAATGCATAGCACCGCCTCCTATATCACCCCGCCTCCCTGCACAGGATCTCCGTTTTGTAGTTGGTGCTGCAGTAGCAGGCACTTAACAGAGGGACTGCTCCAGGCAGCCCTAAGAGCTTTTTTTTTTTTTTCTGATAAGACTTCAAGGGCAGCAGCAGTGTTACATGTCAGTGGACATTCACGGCTGCAGCTCCAGCTCTCCCCAGTGGCGCTGTACACTCCCGAGCCCTGGTTGCCGGGTAACTACAGCAGGAGGCTCCGGTTTTCTTCTTGTCAGGCACACACGACGGGGGCTCTCCGGGTTCGGGTGGCCACGCTTCGGGAGGTGGTAAGTGGGTCCCGCTTGCAGAACCCGGTCTTTATCGCGATCCGGCGCGGTCAGTGGGAGGCGGGCCGCGCGCGCTGGCGGTGGACACTGTGGCAGTACAGGCGATCCCACTAGATCACCAGGGCATGGGACAGGTCAGGTTTTCGTTATAAACATTTTATTAGAGCCCGCAGTACCCGGTGGTTTTGCCAGCAGGGAGATAGAGCTTGGACCTGAAGCCCCTCCCCCAGCCCCAGGGTGCCATTTTCTGCAAATGTTCCCGCCCTGGAGCTGCATATCTGTCTCTCCCTCACTCCCTGGCAGTGTCTGCGGCGCCATTATCCCTCAGCTCACTGTTCCTGGGAATGCTTGGGCAAATCCTCCTATGTAAAGCTGCCTGGTTGTCAGTGCTGTGACTTTACAAGACACTTAAGTATTCTACCTGCCTTTTTTTAATCAGTGTTAGTTAAGAAAGCGTGCACTTAGGGGGTAATTCCAAGTTGATCGCAGCAGGAAATTTTTTAGCAGTTGGGCAAAACTATGTGCACGGCATGGGGGGCAGATATAACATTTGCAGAGAGAGTTAGATTTGGATGGGTTATATTGTTTCTGTGCAGGGTAAATACTGGCTGCTTTATTTTTACACTGCAATTTAGATTGCAGAATGAACTCACCACACCCAAATCTATCTCTCTCTGCAAATGTTATATCTGCCCCCCCCCCCCTCCTGCAGTGCACATGGTTTTGCCCAATTGCTAAAAAATTTCCTGCTGCGATCAACTTGGAATTACCCCCTTAGTCAGGGTTTCCTAGTACAATTACCCTGAGATCTACATCCAGTTCTTACTGTGTACTGTTATATCTATTGTTATATAGCTGTGTAAGCTAGTCCAGTGCAGTATTATTGTTAGTAATAACCTCTGCATTGTATAGACCTGTGACTATTTGTGTGTGCATTTGATAGCTGAGTGGTGTCCATTTCGTGTCTTTCACTCAACCGGCTATCCCTATATTCTATAACCTGAGGGAGCTTGGTGCGTCAGGTTTTATCTAATATAGGATTTTCACAAAGATATACTGTATTACGTATTTTTCTCTGTGATTTAGTCACCATATCTCTCCTTTATCTCTGCTGGTGCTGACTCACTCACAACCAGCGGTTGTTCCTGTCTCAGGAGAAAGTCCTGAAACTTCAGGACAGAATTAGTTGCTTCCTATCTCGTCCGCAGGTGTCGATACATTCGGCGATGCAGGTGCTGGGCCTCATGGTGTCAGCATTCGACATGGTGGAGTGCGCTCAATTTCACTCTCGCCCTCTCCAGAGGCTGATTCTAGCCAAATGGGACGGCCTGCCTCACCGGATCAGGTCTCAAATGATCTCATTGACTCCGGAGGTCCGTCTGTCGCTGCTCTGGTGGCTCCGGGACCAACAACTGTGCAGGGGCCATCCGTTCTGGATATCCAACTGGGTCCTGTTGACGACAGATGCCAGTCTCAGAGGTTGGGGCACGGTGCTCGAGCAACACTCCCTTCAGGGGTGGTGGACCAAGGAGGAGTCCCTCCTCTCGATCAATATTCTGGAGTTGCAGGCGGTCTTCAATGCCTTGAACCTAGCCCAGCATTTAATTCAGAACCGTCCTGTTCAAGTACAGTCGGACAACGCCACCACAGTGGCTTACATAAATCATCAAGGTGGCACTCGAAGCCGACTAGCAATGAAGGAAGTCTCACGGATTCTACAGTGGGCAGAACGCCATCTACTGGCCATACCGGCAATATTCATTCCGGGAGTCCTGAATTGGGAAGCGGACTTTCTCAGTCGTCAGGACGTGCATGCTGGCGAGTGGGGCCTCCATCCAGAAGTGTTTCAACTCCTAGTGGAAAGGTGGGGCCTTCCAGACGTAGATCTGATGGCATCTCGACACAATCACAAGGTTCCGGTCTTCGGAGCAAGGACAAGGGATCATCAAGCAGCATTCGTGGATGCGCTGGCGGTACCGTGGAGGTTTCGGCTGCCGTACGTGTTCCCTCCTGTGTCACTCCTGCCCAGGGTAATTCGGAAGTTCAAGCAAGAAAAAGGAATTCTGCTTCTCATAGCTCCAGCGTGGCCCAGACGGCACTGGTTCTCAGACCTGCAAGGCCTTTCGTCAGAACGTCCAATTCTACTTCCACAACGCCCATACCTCCACGTTCAGGGCCCCTGTGTCTACCAGGACCTAGCCAGGCTGTCTTTGACGGCGTGGCTCTTGAAGCTTCCGTCTTAAGGGCTAAAGGGTTTTCTGAGGCGGTTATTCAAACTATGTTGCGGGCTCGGATTTACTATAGGGTCTGGCATTCTTACTTTGTTTGGTGCGCATCTAACGATTATGACGCTTCCAAGTTTAGTATAGCCAAGTTGTTAGCTTTTCTTCAGCAGGGCCTGGACTTAAGCCTGCGTCTGGCCTCCCTCAAGGTTCAAATATCAGCCTTGTCGGTGTGGTTTCAGAGAAATTGCAACCGTACCTGATGTGCATACCTTTACTAAGGGCGTGTTGCGTATCCAACCTCCCTATGTCCCGCCTGTGGCTCCTTGGGACTTGTCGGTGGTTTTGGAGGCGTTACAAGAGTCTCCGTTTGAACCTCTTGGTTCAGCTGACCTTAAGTGGCTTTCCCTTAAGGTGGTGGTTCTGCTGGCTATTGCTTCAGCTAGAAGAGTGTCTGATTTGGGTGCCTTGTCCTGTAGTTCCGCATATCTGATATTTCACCATGACTCGTCCCGGCTATCTACCTAAGGTGGTTTCTTCGTTCCAGCTTATTCAGGAGATTGTAGTTCCGGCACTTGTTTCTCCTGATCGGTCTCCCAAAGAGCGGTCTTTGGATGTGGTACGGGCTCTCCATATCTATGTGAAGAGAACTGCTCCTATTAGGAAATCTGATTCTCTTTTTGTTTGGGTTTCACAAACGGGGCTGTCCTGCTCACAAGCAAACTCTGGCCAGATGGATTAGAATGGTGATTGCACATGCTTATGTGAAGGCTGGTCTCTCTGCTCCTGATCACATTAAGGCCCATTCTACTCGGTCTGTTGGACCTTCTTGGGTGGCCCTTGAACAATTGTGCAAGGCGGCTACGTGGTCCTCTGTGAACACGTTCATAAGATTCTATGCCTTCGATACTGCCGCTTCCCAGGATGCTTCATTTGGACGCCGGGTTCTTGTGCCCGCTACAGTGCGTCCCCTCCCATAAGGAACTGCTTTAGGGCATCCCCATTGTCCATTCCTTGTGGAGCCCAGTGTACCCCGCAGCAGAAAACGAGTTTTATGGTAAGAACTTACCTTTGTTAAAACTTTCTGCGAGGTACACTGGGCTCCACAAGGCGCCCACCCTGATGCACTTAGCTTCTTTGGGTTGGTATGGCATTAGCCGCTGACACGTCTCCTGTCGTGAGAATGCAGTGTTGTGGCTACTAACCGTTGTCTCTTTTCCTGCTACTGCATTGGACTGGTTAACTAAAAACGGAGTTCCTGTGCTGGGAGGCGGGGTGATATAGGAGGCGGCGCTATGCATTCTGGGAAGAAGGTCAAAGCTTTGAGCCTGTTGGTGTCTCGGATCAAGATCCTACTCTACACTCCATTGTCCATTCCTTGAGGAGCCCAGTGTACCTCGCAGAAAGAGTTTTAACAAGGGTAAGTTCTTACCATAAAACTCGTTTTTTTTCCTATCTAATAGACAGGAAAAAAACAGACACTCAACCGACTTTTCAAACATTTGAATTTCCCCCTGTGTTTGAAAACAACCATTCCACTCCTGTCATTTTTCAAACATTTTCATAGTGTCTCCCATTTATCAAATATCACCACATTCACGGAGACTTGCAAAACCACAATATTCCTTGGTAGAATGGACAAAAGTTGACCAATGTGGCAACCCATGTCTGTGACCATATTGGACATTGAACCCATGGCTAAACTGTCAGATTAAGGGGCACCCAGGATTGCCATTGAGCAGTGTGGTTGGAGGAGGAGTCATAGGGGGTAATTCAGACCTGATCGCTAGGGTGCGTTTTTTTGCATCCCTGCGATCAGGTAGTCACCGCCTACAGGGGGAGGTGGAATTCGGTGTGCAGAGAGCTGCACAAACAAAAGTTTGTGCAGTCTCTGCACAGCTCAGGACTTAGCCGCTGCAATGATCGAGGCCGGAGCTGTCGTCACAAACCCTCCTCCCAAACGCCTGGATCCTCCTGCGTTTTTCCGGACACTCTAAAATGGTCACAAACTGCCTCTTCATGTCGGTCACCTTGCGTTCGCCTATGCGATCACTTTGTTCGCACCATCCCGTCGCTGCCCACCAACGCGCGTGCGCCGCGGGGAGAAAAAAAAAACAACAAAACATTGGCCCCCACAGTAATTAAACAGACGGATGCTGCTATCTGTATACTGACAGCCAGCATCCCGTTTGTCGGTAAAACATATCTATTCCTTAATAATGCCACACACACTTCCCCCAGTAATTCCACCATACACTGTCCCCCAGTGATTTCACTCACTGCCCCCCCCCCCCCCCCCCCGTAATTGCTGCCGCCCACATACCCCCCCCCAGTGATTCCAAACATTGTTTGATATAAATAAATTTTTTATTTTAAATATATAACCTGCAGCGGCAAGGCTGAGAAGGCAGCATGGATGGAGGAGTAGCAGTGGCCAGTGGACTGGCGGGCACTCCAGGCAGGAATGCAACATGGCGTGGGTGACCAAGGAGTCACCACAGGTCATGGGCCGCTCGCGGAAGTGCACAGTGCTGCTTGAGCCAGCTATTGATTGCGGTGGGTCTCTCTGGCAGGCAGTGGCGGTGAGCATCTCTGGCTGGCGGCGGCACACCTAGAGACCGCTTGCGGCACAGCGGTTGAAAATCGCTGGTCTAGAGACAGCACAGATAGTAACAATAGTGATATTAGCTGTTGTCATGCCACCTGTTGCTCTCCTCCTTCCCCTCTTACGCAGCTGAAAACCATCATCCTCAACTAAATTTTACATTTAGGGGGTTATCCAATTAGGCGTGGTAATTTTACTGCGGCTTATTGGTTTGCTACAGGCTATCTATTAGCCCCGATAGCTGGCGCTTATTTGGGATTGGTTTCACCTGCCTGATAAGTGACTTTTTGCCGTGAAAATACATAGGTGCATGGCTTTTTGCGGACCCTGTATATTTTAGCAAGAAAAACTGTTTTTCCTCACAATGTAATTGGATACAGTGATAAAAAAAAAAAAAAAGCAAACCTTCCCCCGCCCGTGTTTTTCAGTCACGCCATTATCATAGCTAATCACAGCTACCTCCCATAGTGCAACCTTGCAAACAAAACAGAAATGGGCCAATTGGCTCTGTGTATGTCTACTGTTCCAAAACAGCTAATGATTTATATATAAAGGTTTATATAGTGTTCATTTATATCTGTACATTTTGGCTTCTTGTACACACTTGTGTTCACCACAGTAAAACTGGATGTAAAATATATATATATATATTGAGTCATGTGGCTGTCAATGAGCACTACAGTTTGGTGGCAGCTATGGTATTAAATTTATTTTTGCTGCAGCTGCAATGGGTTAGGATAAACCACTGTATGCATACAGCCTTCATATGTGTGTTGTAAGGACCTAAGCTGCTTCCAGCCACATTAGTTCCATTCTGATCAAATCATGGCAGCGTCTGTAGATACTTGTGGTAAAATGTATCTGAACACTAAGGGGCCCTACTCACTGGCCGAGCTGCCCGACGGCGGACACGGCCGACGAGCGACCCGGCGGCGGGGGGGCAGTGACGGGGGGAGTGAAGTTTCTTCACTCCCCCCGTCACGCGGCTGCATTGAAGTGCAGGCAAATATGGACGAGATCGTCCATATTGGCCTGCATGCACAGCCGACGGGAGACCAGCGATGAACGAGCGTGGGGCCGCGACTCGTTCATCGCTGGAGTCTCCACACTGAAAGATATGAACGAGTTCTCGTTCATTTATGAACGAGATCGTTCATATCTATCAGAATATCGGCATGTGTAGGGCCTATAAGTGAATCTGTTGTACATTTTACCAATGCGCCTATCCCCATTTCTCTCTCTCTCTGTCCTCATTCACTCTCCTGCTTTGCTTTATTTTCCAGTGTGTTTTCTGCCTTACTCCCTCCCACCCATGGGTTATTTCTGGTCTCTCTGTAGCTGGTAACTTTTCTCTTCCCTACCATCTGTCTCCTAGTTAACTTCTGAGCTTGAAAACAAGTTGTCTTGTCTGGCAGGACGCCCTGATCCGTAGGACGTTGTGTTTTTACACAAGTGATTTCCAAGTAATAGTGTAAGGATGTGGCATACTGACACCCCCAAGCCAGTGACATCACTACAGATGATGACTACACACACGGAAGAGTCCTAAATGTGTGTGACATACTCTGTTACAAATCTTGTATCAACATGGGATTTAAATTGTAGCAAAATAAGCTGTGTAAAGTTTCATAAGTGCATACGTGAAGCATGTGTGCACAAGCTGTATAAGGAAGTAATGTGCAGTCAGCCATCACGTGCTATCACAGATAATTGCTGTTATCATCCCTTATCTATACTGCCAATTACACAGCAGTGTACAATAGGAGACTTTACCCAAGCGTATCACTCCGTGCCCCAATGGAGCTATTATACCTCTCTGGCTTCACACAGATGCTAGCTTCCAGGGACAGGTTTTAGAAAACCATTATCCTACCAGTCTTTGAACTATAATAAGATACCAAAGCAACTGGTGTAACCAACATGTACCACTAAACACATTCATCTATCCTAAAAATAAAAGGGGGTACTCACGGAGCGATCGCTGCTTAAAATCTAAGATTTTAAGCAGTCATCACTCAGTGTGTACCCCTCATAGCGATGCGCAGCCCCGTGCATCGCTATCGCAGGTGCTAGATTGGCCTGCCGGGTGAAGAAATGAGCGCCCCCCCCGTCTACACCCCCCCCGCACGCTCAGCACACAGCAAGTGATATCCAATGAGTGATAACTCATTGCGAATGGTAAATGGTGCTCCAGCCTTAAATTCAGTATGATTAACCGGCGGACGGGATATCGGCTGTCAATATCCCAACAGTGGCATCCCGCCCCCAGAATGCTGGCAGCAGGGCGAGTGCTAAGACACCCCATGCGGGCTTGGTGGCTTGCTGCGCTTGGGAATAGTCCTGTTGCGCTGGGATTCTGGTTGGCGGCATTGTCAGCTGTCGAATTCTGGCGTCTGTATCCTGTCTGCTGGGATCCCGACAGCCAGCAAAGTAAACGCATCACGTTGCCTTACCCTAGGGATTGCGCTGTGTTAAATGTCAATAATCCATACCTGTAAATACACGTGAAAATATATAGTAGTAACAGTGGCGGGACTAGTGAGTGGTGGGCCCACCTTTCCTATCAATGCAACACTCCTTTATACCTGTCCCACATAATAATGATAAAACCACTTTGTATGTATCCTATTAACAGCCATGTTACACACAGGTCTTCATGCCAACCACATTCCTAGACCCTTTTGCCATCCACATAAACAGATCCCTTTACAACTCGCATTGCAGACATCCATTGCTAGTCACAATTTTGTATGTGACTTGCATACATGCTACTAAAAGCAATATTGCTTTGGTAACTTTCCTTGGCACCACTGTTGGGAGGGGCTTAAAGAGTTGTGAGATGAGACCCCAGCAGCTGTATACAAGGGGTCAATCCAATTACATACAGTAATTACATAGAAATATATAAAACCTTGTGTTACTCTGTTCTCAAAGAATCAGCCTACATTTCAGGGGCCCCATTGTCAGCCACACTATACTGACTCCATCGCCATCCACATTGTGTTTTACTCCAGTCCTAAGTAATTGGCACAGATTATTTTAATGCAGCAGTGTAGCGGTACACTTCAGCATACCCTCCAACATTTCACACTAAAAAAACTGTACAAATTAGGAAAAGCCCTTTCCTATACTTTCAATGAGATTTAGTGAGTCAAAAATCGATACACAGCCCTTTTTGGCCAGTACAGACCATAAAAAACGGTACTGTACTGGACAAAAAGGTATAGTTGGAGAGTATGCTTCAGTAGTACTGTACAGTGCTCAGGACAGGCTGCCGGGTTCAGTGGAGCCTGTTTGCGTTCATTGCTTGCTGAATGCTAATGGGAAGTGTAGTTCTACACACAACTACAGTTCCTGTTTCTTGTGCATATAAAACTACAATACCCAGAACTACAATACCCAGGTTTAGGCACTAGTAGGGGGTTTAGGGTGCAGGTACGGGAAGGTTAGGTTTAGGCACCAAGCGTGGACGGTTAGGTTTAGGCAGCAGGGAAGGGTGGGTTAGGCATCTACAACTGAGGGTTAGGGTAGGGTACTTTTGCAGGGCTTGTCGGAATTCTGATGGTAGGGATGCCTCTGTCAGCATCCCGTCCATTGGGAAATCATGCTGAACCCTTGTATCTGCATGTATGTACAGGCGACCTGCTGACTGACCCATTATGCGGCCACAGGATCTTTAGAATGTAAGCTCTCACGAGCAGGGTCCTCCTTCCCTCATGTGCTTTTACGTCTCTTGCTTAACCCATCATCTTTTTAATACTCCCTTTGATGGCACCAAATCCTTCGGTTTTCTGCCACCCTGACACTTATGTCAGTGCTGTCTACTGACGCAGCTATGTTTATATACCCTGTAATTGGGCGCTGCGTATCCCATGTGGTGCCATATAAATAAAAGGATGATGATGATGATGATAATAATAATAATAATCTGCTGCTGACAATGACATCGCAATTAGGCAGGCAAATTTAAATGCCCACCCAGTTGTGATGTCTGGACAGACATATAGGGGTTTATTTACTAATATTTGTGTTTTTGCCGTTTTTAAGGGTGTTTGAACTCAAATGGTATCGGGTGCATTTTACTGCAACTTTTTGAATCCTGATACGGTTATTCACTAAGGTGCCGAGTTTTGCACAATCGTTTTTTCCGATGTCGATGTGATTCGTAATATCAGGCAGTGTTTTACGGGAGTGATGAGTAAAACACTGCCTGACAAAACACAAGGAATCCCGGCCGGATCTGTGAGATCTGTGCAGGGCTTCATTGTGTACCTTAAAAAGTTGTTTAAAGTCTTAAAAAATCTGAAAAAAATTGCGTGGGGTCCCCCCTCCCAAGCACAACCAGCCTCGGGCTCTTTGAGCCGGTCCTGGTAGAAAAAAAATATGGGGAATAAAATGACAGGGGTTCCCCCATATTTCTTCAACCAGCACCGGGCTCTGCGCCTGGTCCTGGTTCCAAAAATACGGGGGACAAAAAGCGTAGGGGTCCCCCGTATTTTTTTAAACCAGCACCGGGCTCCACTAGCCAGGTACATAATGCCACAGCCGGGGGACTCTTTTATACTGGTCCCTGCGGCCCTGGCATTACATACCCAACTAGTCACCCCTGGCCGGGGTACCCTGGAGGAGTGGGGACCCCTTCAATCAAGGGGTCCCGCCCTCCAGCCACCCAAGGGCTAGGGGTGAAGCCCGAGGCTGTCTTCCCCCCCCATCCAAGGGCGGCGGATGGGGGGCTGATAGCCTTGTGAAAAATTGTGAATATTGTTTTTAGTAGCAGTACTACAAGTCCCAGCAAGCCTCCCCCGCAAGCTGGTACTTGGAGAACCACAAGTACCAGCATGCGGTGGAAAACCGGGCCCGCTGGTACCTGTAGTACTACTACTAAAAAAAATACCCCAAAAAAAACAGGACACACACACCGTGACAGTATAAGTTTATTACATACATGCACACCTCCATACATACTTACCTATGTTCCCACGAGGCTCGGTCCTCTTCTCCATGTAGAATCCTAGGGGTACCTGTGTTAAAAATTATACTCGCATAATCCAGGGTAGAATCCGACCTTTGAATAATCCACGTACTTGGCAAAAAAAAACAAAAAAACGGAAACCCGACCACGCACTAAAAGGGGTCTCATGTTTACACATGGGACCCCTTTCCCCGACTGCCAGGACCCCCCCTGACTCCTGTCAAAGAGGGTCCCTTCAGCCAATCGGGGAGCGCCACGTCGTGGCACTCTCCTGATTGGCTGTGTGCTCCTGTAGTGTCTGTCAGGCAGCACACGGCACAGATACAATGTAGCGCCTATGCGCTCCATTGTAGCCAATGGTGGGAACTTTGCGGTCAGAGGTTGACCGAAAGTAAGGTGTGCATGTGAGGTGTGCATGTATGTAATAAACTTATACTGTCACGGTGTGTGTGTCCTGTTTTTTTGGGGGTATTTTTTTAGTAGTAGCACTACAGGTACCAGCGGGCCCGGTTTTCCACCGCATGCTGGTACTTGGAGAACCACAAGTACCAGCTTGCGGGGGAGGCTTGCTGGGACTTGTAGTACTGCTACTAAAACCAATATTCACAATTTTTCACAAGGCTATCAGCCCCCCATCTGCCGCCCTTGGATGGGGGGGGGGGGGGGGGAGGGGGACACAGCCTCGGGCTTCACCCCTGGCCCTTGGGTGGCTGGAGGGGGGGACCCCTTGATTGAAGGGGTCCCCACTTCTCCAGGGTACCCCGGCCAGGGGTGACTAGTTGGGTATGTAATGCCAGGGCCGCAGGGACCAGTATAAAAGTGTCCCCCGGCTGTGGCATTATGTACCTGGCTAGTGGAGCCCGGTGCTGGTTTTAAAAATACGGGGGACCCCTACGCTTTTTGTCCTCCGTATTTTTGGAACCACGACCAGGCGCAGAGCCCGGTGCTGGTTGATTAAATATGGGGGAACCCCTGTCATTTCCCCCCCCCCCCCCCCCCCCCCCCATATTTTTTCAACCAGGACCGGCTCAAAGAGCCCGAGGCTGGTTATGCTTAGGAGGGGGGACCCCACGCAATTTTTTTTTTTTCCAGATTTTACACTAGACAGACCCTTTCCCATAGATAACCATGCACAGATCTCACTGATCCGTGCATGGTTATCCAAACTCGACTGGAAAAAGCAGGTCTATTTTTTTGCTGTTTTTTTTTTTAACGAATCGAAAAAAAAACAGACCCGCACTTGAGCACTCAGAAACTAACACCCAAATACGAATGAATAGTGAATGCCCGTATTCTATGAAATAACAGCCGCGTTTGACCGATGGTCTATTCATTCGTATTTCGGAACGTTGTCATTCAAACCATTACGAATAGACCAGACACTGCCGAGATTGGTGCTTAGTGAATTCCCGGATTGGGACTTAGAAAAAACCCCACAAATCGGCCAAACTCGGATTTTTAGTAAATACTGGCCATAGAGTGTGTGTGTGTGTGTGTGTGTGTGTGTGTGTGTGTGTGTGTGTGTGTGTGTGTGTGTGTGTGTGGCTAAATAATAAAAAAATAAAATGGATACCATGTGGATTATTCAACACCAAGAATATATGAATAAACATCATCCTAAAGAGTGTATAAATGCTGGAGAGGAAATGGGCAAGATTCCTGAAATTCTCAAAGGTCAAAACCGCAGAAACAGTTACTTCTAAACACATGGGGGTCTAGTCATGAAGCAGTGAAAAGTGTGGAGAAGCGAGCCTGTAGAGAAGTTGCCCATGGCAACCAATTAACATTGATTTGACATATCTAATTTGCATACTATACAATTTGTACGGAGCAGCTGACCGGTTGTCATGGGCAACTTTTCTACAGGCTCACTTCTCCAATCTTTTCACGCTTCATGAATACACCCCATGGTGACTCGCCTGCATATCTGATGGCTGCAAGTTCTGTCAAACTCCCAAGTAAGGTGACAAACTGAATTGCTGAAGTAGATTTGCTATATCATAAATAACATACGCAAAGGGTTTATAAGAGCCCAATCACGTTACCGTTATTGGTGAGCAGTAACCTTACGTATTGGTAAACATATTGATCTGGTGGAATAGGGAACTCTGTGTATTCTGTCAATGAACTGGAATCTCGTGATTACACATTTGTGACTTTCATTTTTGCTTTACATTATGTTCACAAAAATCAGCTGTGAAAGAGCCTCAGGTTATATTCATTCAGTATATATTATTTACATTGTAGCTAATCTAATACAGCACTTCTGTTAGGCAGAAACGTCTATAAACATGAGTTATACGCCAGATGACTGCTACCTTACATAGGCATATTGGCAGCCATCACACGCTATCTAATTACCATATATTTAGAAGCACTTGTTATAGCAGAGTACTGTTCAAATTCATTTTGATATGTGAGTGTTTCAAGATTCTTGCTGGCTCTGTTACCTATAGGCTGCAACTATATTTGCCAGCTGGCATTCACTGTATATACAGGATAATGTACACTAGGTATATGTGTTGTCATGGGTTTTATTTATAAATTGTATACATGGCTTATCTGTTTCTCTTTGAAGTTTACAAGTGGCATGGTCTTGGTTTTCTTTGCTCCTTGTCACCCTCTACATGCGCTGTGTTGTGTTATTCTGATAGTGGCCCTCCAACTGCTGTGGTACTATACATCCCAGCATTCCCTACTACAGTTTTGCCATGCCCTAATAGCAAAACTGTGGCAGAACATGCTGGGATGTGTAGTTTCACAGCAGTTGGACGGCCGCATGTTTAATTGCCCTGGCGAAGTGTGTGTGTGTGTGTACTAAGGGGATAATATTCTCTTCTATGCATTGCTTCCAGCAAAGTGCATGAGTGAGATGATTATGGGGAATTTGTCTGCTGCAACCTCCTCTTGCCATGTTCCTTGTTTATCAGCCACTTACTACTACATAGTATTCTATTCACGCCCTTCATATGTTATCGGAAAATGACTGTCCTCTTCCAATTCATATACTGTAGTTATCGGACAATTGAGTCATGTTGCAGATTCTATTATCTCAATGAAACAGGGACAGGTCTGGGTGTACGTATAAAAGAACCGTTTTACCCTCATAAGGCGTCTTGTGTTGTGTATGGGCTTGGCATGTAGGAAGTGTCCTTGTCTTGCTGCAACAGTTTGTGTTCAGTAGAACTCTCCCTGCGTCATGTATTGCATATCTAGCCTGCCTCGACAGGAGGACTGGAAACAGGCCATAAGTGATTAGTAAAATGGATAGTTGCCACCTCTTCTTCTTTGTAGCGGATTAGAAAGCATTAGGAGTGCATAATCTACGCAGCAAGAGTTTATGCAGCACTCTTTACTGTGTAAGTTAACTGGGCCCATGTGAAGCCTGCAGAATGATGCATTCAGATCAATACTGAATCGGCTCCTGTTCCTTTGTGGCTGTGCCGCAATGCAACTATTTTCATTGTGTTATATGCTTACGATCACTGTAACAATGTAAGAATACAATCAGAGGGAGCAAATTATGAGGGGGGGGGGGGGGGGGGCTGTGTTTAGATGCCATGCAGGCCCACTCCTCTCTGCAGTACATTTGAATCTCTGGCATTGTGCCAGACTGTACTGCACACATGTGGGACTCCTGCTGCACCATGACGCTCCTTGTTCCTGGAGAGTTCTCTGCTGCGCATGCACAAATCTCCAGGAAGAAAATGTCTGCCGCACCATTTTCCTGGTGATTTGTGCTGACGCGGGCCTGCAGCAAGGTAAGTATTTAGACATGGGTGCGGTGTGGGGGCCAACTCCCCCCTGGACCCAGTGGCCTATGTGTACCTCACACCTTGAAACTATTGCAGATACAACAATAACAGGCAGCAATGCAGATTATGTATATTTGTGTTTTTAAAGGGCCTTTGTATCTGCTCTAGATGTCCTGTATTGTTAATATATTGCTAATTGACCATTGTGCTGTAATCCAAGCAATATTTCAATTGTTATGAACACTAAAGTACCAGAGGCGGATTTAGACCTCATGGGGCCCTAAGCGAAATACCGATTTGGGGCCCCCCTACCTCAAACCATCCATAGCACTATATTTTTGTTCTGACTTATGCCCCCTTACATTACAGATGGAGTTCCGTCTGTGCCTGGGCCTATCACCGCGTCTGGGGCGCGCACGTGTCCGTGACACGCACGCGCCCCATTCACTGGAATGAGAGCGTCTGTGTGCACTCCCAGCGGGGCTAAGCGGCGACCAATCAGACAGTGCCCCATAGAGGTACTGTGCCCCACGGCGCGCACCAAAAAAATGGGTGTGGCCAATTAAAATGGGACGTGAAACAGACATATGCCCCCAATAGTGCAGTGCCAGGTATACAAATGCCCCCACAGTGCCAGGTATACAAATGCCCCCACAGTGCCAGGTAATACCTGACACTGTGGGGGCAATTGTGGATCTGACACTGTGGGGGCAGTTGTATACCTGACAGGTATACAAATGCCCACACAGTGCCAGGTAAACAAATGCCCCCACAGTGCCAGGTATACAATTGCCCCCACAGCAGCCAGTGCTGCAGCTGCTTACCACTGCTGCTCCGGCTGTGAGGGACGGGTGAGTCGGGAGAGGAGAGCGCCCGCCAGCGCGGCTGTGTCTGGCGCGGTGGCGTATAGCGGGCTTCATTCAAACCAGCCGCCGGTTCGTGAGCCAATCAGAGCTCGCGCACCGGCGGCTTCTGATTGGTTGCCGGTCCGCGAGCTCTGATTGGCTCACGAACCGGCGGCTGGTTTGAAGTCCGCTATACGCCGCGCCAGACACAGCCGCGCTGGCGGGCGCTCTCCTGACAGCTGAGACACGCTGCCGCCGGACTGAGCGGCAGCGTGTCTCAGTGACACAAGCGTGGGGCCCGCTTCGGGCCCCCTGACCCGGCGGGCCCTAGGCAACCACTTAGGTTGCCTATCGGCAAATCCGCCACTGTAAAGTACACTTCAATTTATTTATTTTCTTTTTTATTATTATTTTTTTTAGCCTTTTATATGAGACTACAGAAAATGGGTTTACTAGGATTATAGCTACGTAGTTTCTCACAATGTCCAAGAGACTTTTGGATTAAGCTGAGACCTCCAGACTCCCAAGAGTCAGCAGTTCCCTGTCTGCAGGCTTACTCTGAGCAGGCAGAAATGTATATCATTAGACGCGATGTGAGCACAAATGGCGTGGCCACGTCGCACACACCTCTTCTTCCCATACCTTTACTCTACATTTCCTGTAGTGAGATATGAAAAGTAAGCAAGGGTACAGTTATTACACAAAGTTCCAAATTGTACATCAAACCTGAGCAACCACTTAGATTCTTGCTTTTATTATGTAACTTGCACAAAGCATATAAAGGCTAATCATTGATTGGTTTCTGTGCTTAGGTGCAGATTCTGTACCTAAATGCATGTTGAATAATGAGTTTACGAATGTGCTTATGTAACGTGGATAAGCAGCGGTAGTCAGTGGCGTAAGTTTGTCTCAGTTGCCCGGAGGCAAGAAAAATATTGGTCCCCCCCATGTATATAATTTGCTCCTGCATAGTAAGCATGCAGATTCTAACTAAGGGGGTCATTCCGAGTTGTTCGCTCGTTATTTTTTTGCGCATGCGCAATGTCCACAGTGCGACTGCGCCAAGTAAATTTGCTATGCAGTTAGGTATTTTACTCACGGCATTACAAGGTTTTTTCTTCGTTCTGAAGATCGGAGTGTGATTGACAGGAAGTGGGTGTTTCTGGGCGGAAACTGGCTGTTTTATGGGTGTGTGCGAAAAAACGCTACCGTTTCTGGGAAAAACGCGGGAGTGGCTGGAGAAACGGAGGAGTGTCTGGGCGAACGCTGGGTGTGTTTGTGACGTCAAACCAGGAACGAAACTGACTGAACTGATCGCAGATGCCGAGTAAGTCTGGAGCTACTCAGAAACTGCTAAGAAGTGTCTATTCGCAATTCTGCTAATCTTTCGTTCGCAATTTTGATAAGCTAAGATTCACTCCCAGTAGGCGGCGGCTTAGCGTGTGCAAAGCTGCTAAAAGCAGCTTGCGAGCGAACAACTCGGAATGAGGGCCTATATGAAGCTACTACAAAACCACTGCAGCTAGGCAGATCTGTGTAGGGGTCCAGCCACACACTACATAGATCTGCTCAGTCCTTCCCAATGCTGATTATTTCTCTGACAATTAATTTGCAAGTGTCATATCCAGGATTAGAACCCACAACGTATTACATTGGAAGCATGCACCTTACTGATGGAGATATCTGCTGTTGCATAGGAAGTATGAGAATTCTAACTATATGAAGTTACGTGTAATTGTCAGAGAAATAACTGCATATAGTTAGAATTCTCATGTTTCCTTTATAGGAGCAAATAGCTTCATCAGTAAGGTGTCTGCTTCCAGTATATCTATAATAAAGAGGGTGTGATTTGTAAGGTGCAGTGACTAGTGGGGAAGTCGGCTGCGGAAGAGTTACTGGCTGTTAACTTAATTGATTAATGTTGCTGAACACACAGAACAGGAGGAGAGGTGCCCCCCTTCAAAGCAGGAGCCCGGCGGCAGCTGACTCCGTTGCCTCCCAGAGTTCTGCCTCTGGCGGTAGTACTGAAAATGAAGATGATCCATTCTTTTCAGTGAGGCATGTAGTAACAAACTGTTTCAACTATATATAGCGTGGATTGATTACATAGGTCATTTACAAAGACATTCATTGCCTACTGTAGAATCCGCTTGGTTCCCATCCATCTGCAAAGTGACAAGTGCAGCTTTTCAGGCCAATCCGAGCAACTGTATACAAGCTAGCTCTGAGACCGAAAGCCAATCGTGTGATACTGCAGACATGCACCAGCCTATAAGATCGGGTTCACAACATAGACCTGATCTCCTGGGAAAGTGCTCGCCTGCTAGCAAATAATGATGATTGACCTTCTTCTTTTTTTTACATCCATGCTCTAAGGGGGGGCTCTGGGGTAATTGGAACCTTCTCCTAAATGTGCACCAGCTATTTTGTTGCTTGGAATTGCATTTAAGTGAGAAGGTGTACTAGGCGCACTGTAATAAACTTCACAATCCTCTTATAAAAACAATCCTAATGTCTCCCTACACTCAGGTTTAGGTTAGACATAAATAAGGGTAAACCAGCAGTATTTTGGGAGCAAAACAGGAAAGTTTGTTTTAATGGAAAAAAGATGTTGGACTGGTGATATTTACTCTCTTGCACATATTTCTCCACTGTGCACATCTTGGCGCACATATAGTTTGCGGGGGCATTTCCTGAGGGTCCATTGTAGAAGTGCATCTTCTTGTGCGATGGATGATGGGCCATCCATGGGTAGCAGTGTGAAACCGAGGTGTTTTATAGTGCACATTGCATGTTCCTCGTACATGAGGTACACAGTAACTAACTATCTGCATTCTCCCAAAGTGCTGCTCACCTGGGTGAATTGTGCCAGTGTACGATGGGCCACTCGAGTTCAAGACATGTTCACGGCTGGGAAGCTGCTGGCTTTGGGACTCATCATTATTATGGGATTTGTGCAGATCTGTAAAGGTAAGTGTGCTTATTCATAGTCACTGTATGTGCACAATACAGATTGGGGGGGGGGGGGGTCTTCATCAGGGATATTGCTGTCATGTTACCATTTACACATCAGAGCTAGAGATCTCTCTGGATATGGTGGTTTGAAAAACAAAAACTGTCCATGTTTCAGGAAATGTAAAATAATGTTTTTAAGTTCTTACGAGTAGAATGCGGAGTACTGATCTTTGTACATCTATTAGCTTGTTCTCTGTTCTCTCTTATTTTTAAACTGGATGTAGGAGACTGCACAGCCATAAATATAGGTATCCTAGACAGAGGTATCTTGGTTGCTGTTTTATTGAGAAAATTAGGTTCCATACATATTACATGGTGGTGTAGATGCGCGAGGAGATCTTTTGTATTATTTGCTTGGCTGCTGTATACGATGTGTTTGTGTCCTCATGACATTATCTATTCATTCCCAGGGGAGTATTTCTGGCTGGAGCCAAAGAATGCGTTTGAGAATTTCCAGGAGCCAGACATTGGACTCATTGCATTGGCTTTTCTGCAGGGCTCATTTGCATATGGGGGCTGGAACTTTCTAAACTATGTGACAGAGGAGCTTGTGGACCCGTACAAGTAAGAATAACCACCAGTGGCCACACTATTAGGCTGTTGCTATCAATTAGCCGTATCACATGTAAGCTGCAGTTCTGTGAATTTGTATCAAAATGATGAGCTACTGTACTTACTAAAGTGTATTCTACTCTGTAGGGACAACAATGGGGGAAACAGGACTAAAAGTGGTAGTTAAAACAAAATTAAACCTCATTTGTAAGATAATGTATGATGTATTAAGGGGGTTATTCAGAGATGGATGTAGATCTTGCTTCCCGGAGCAAGATCTGCGTCCAACTCCTCACATGCTGGGAGCTTCCCATCTCTGGGCAAGGCTTCATTATGCAGCCACAATTTAATTGTGGGCACATCGATTAGAGGTTGACCCCTGCCTGCACAACCAGGCTGTGCTGGTAGGCGTTCCGCCGCCATTTTTGTGCGTGCGCAGACCAGGTGGACACAGCTGCTGTAAACAGAGGCACGGCTGCTTCCATCTCTGAATCGATTCCTTAGTCATTCTGATGTAAATATATGTCAAGCAGGAGCAAAAATCATGCACCAGCTATTAAATGTAACCGTAAAACCACTTTATAATAATGTATGCTTTCCCCATTCAGAGGATTCTAGGAGCAAAGTATAGCATAAAGAGCCCATTCTGCTGACCCCGAGCCACCCATTCTGATGGCAGGTATTAATAACCGCAAATAGCTCAGTATGGTTTGTCTACAGGGACGGTTCTAGACCTTGTGGCGTCGGGGCAAACTTTTCCTTTTGGCCCCTTTTATACACATTGCGCCAGGTAGAGCTCCTCTGAGAGTCTGAAGAGCTTTGATAAAGCGTCTACCTACTATAGGGTGAAATAAAGGCTTGTTATTACCAATGGCTGTGTAAACATGTTACTTCACTACAGTAAATAGTTGCTACAACAAAATGCCATTAAAATATGGCACATGTAATTTGTATATTCCTCTCCATTTTATTTTGTCCACATCCTGGGCCTGATTTAGAGATTGATGCTGCTGCATCTGCTCCAGTGCCCATTGCCTGAGTCATGGGTGCTATAATGGGGCTGATTCAGACCTGATCGGTGTTGTGCGTTTTTCAAACAGCAGCGATCAGGTCTGAAGTGCGCATGTGCCGGCACCACAGTGCGACGGCGCATGCCAGACCGCCAACGCTGGGCGGGAGGGGGCGGGCTGGCGGTGTTTAGGGTTCACGGTCCGTGCAACACAGGGGTGCCCGGACCGTTGGGGTACGCGGCAGCTGCGTGATGTTACATACAGCCACTGCGACCCAGGCAGCGGCGAGTAGCTCCCAGCTAGAACGCAGGAGCTGTGCTGGCAAGAAGCTGCTCCTAAAGTACAAAAGCATCGCCGCTGTGCAATGCTTTTGTTTTTCTGCGGGGGGGGGGCTGACATGCGGGGTGGACTAGCCCCGTGCTGGGCATTTTCCCCCGCATGTCAGGGAATCTGATCGTAGATGTGCTAAATACAGCACATTTACGATCAGGTTTGGATCACCCCCAATATGCAAATGCTAGTGTCAGCCCTTTCCTTGTACACTAGCATACACCTGATTGTGCAGACCATGAGACGCCCATTCTCTGCATCCCTGTATGCTGATGGTTACTTACAGGTCACCATCGATTCACCATCCCCACTTGCACCTCCCTGTGGAAGCTGTTGTGCGTCTGCAGGCCACTTGCAGTGACATACCCGCCACAATCCCATAACAGGTTCACGAGACATATTTGTTTTGTGACCTTTTCAGGCCCTCTCCCAGGAGCAGCCATCGCTTTGCCTCTATTCCTGATCCCTGCTCTGCCGTACACCATAGCTCTTTTGTGTGGACACTCAGGGTAACACATGCATCTTAGGGGTTTCCAGCTTTGTGTGCACCTCTGTGTCTCTGGTTAGGGCTCTTGTGTGTTTCAACTAGAAATCTTTATCTTCAGTGCTGATTTTCCTAGACTACAGGTACCATGGGATATTTCAGCTGCCTGAGTGTCGTGCCATAAAGCACATATATAATTTACTTTCATGTATCGTGTGTCCTATCTCTGTTTTCCTAATATTTTGGAGCTGACATGTCTTCTGTTATTGCCATGTCTTCATTACTGACTGCAGTCATAGATGTTACATTCACTTAAAGTTTTGCTTCAGCCCTGAATATTTGTAAGTGCGTAGAATAGGCACTGCTTGACTTTCACTGCACCTGACTTCATGCTGCTGGGAAATAGAGTAGTCTAGATCTCCCTCTAGTGGTAAAACTTGGTTAATTATTTTGTATTTCAACAGGAACCTCCCACGTGCCATCTTTATATCTATTCCACTTGTCACATTTGTATATGTGTTTGCAAATATTGCCTACGTGACTGCCATGTCCCCTCAGGAGCTACTGGCCTCCAATGCAGTGGCTGTGGTGAGTATCTGTAAACCAGACCAACCTTTGTCATTGCACAAACTGAATCTGTTTCTATTGATCTGTTGATTCTTCTCACCCTTTATAAACCGCTGTTTCTTTATATTCTCCAGACATTTGGTGAAAAATTGCTGGGTGTCATGGCCTGGATCATGCCAATATCTGTGGCTCTCTCCACATTTGGGGGAGTCAATGGATCTCTCTTTACCTCATCCAGGTGAGTATGAGATGCATGCTAATATCACTGTATACATGCACATCAGTGTGGGCCCAGTCACCATGTGTGTTACTGTTGTACTGTTAGGGGGGAATTCAATTGTTTGAAAAGTCAGTTGGGTGTCTGTTTTTTCCTGTCTATTAGATAGGAAAAAACAGACACCCAACTGACTTTTCAAACAATTGAATTCCCCCCTAACAGTACAACAGTGTCTGTTTTTTCCTGTCAATTAGATAGGAAAAAACAGACACCCAACTGACTTTTCAAACAATTGAATCTCCCCCTTAGTGTTCCATACTTGGTGTAAGGATAATCTCTGAACCACCTCGATGTGATGACCTCTTAGGTACCCGTGAGAGCAAAACTTAACACCATACAGAAAACACACAGTTGATAGTTAAGAATCACTCTGGTTTATTAGGGGGGCAACAGCTTGTTAAAAAGGACAGGATACATGGGTGTAAGCAGTATGTGTTACATTGTCATTGGCTCGTTAACAGTTACTAGGCAGTTTAGTAAAAGCATACAGGATCTCATATGCAGGAAGGACACATAGCACGAGCCAATCAAGAGGGGAATCTCCATATAAGGGCGTCCGTGCATGTGTAGGCTACATGGTGAAACTAGAGCATTAGCAGATACACAGTATCAATGTATAGCAAGCATACAGTGCTTGACCATATTTGGTAATACAAATAAAGCCAGCCTACGTGGCACTTACTTGTATGCTTTACGGATTCCTCATTTAACCCTTCAATCCCCTCTTAGAATCATACATTTAAATGATATGATTCTTCTTACTAAACTCCTTATTCCTGTATTTGGCAAGGTACTGCTTGTAGCCTTCAGGGGAATTTACGTGTGCAGGGGCAATGGATTCATACATAAGGGTATTCTCAATACCTTTGGTAGCAAGCTTTCTGCAACATGGTATGATGCAAAAAACAACAACACAGATAATAGCAAGAATAATCAATATATAGATTCCTAACTGGACAAGGGCCTGCTTCCAATTTTCAAACCATCCAAACCATTGGCTCCATGGGTTATCAATACCTGAATTCCTCTTCAGCTCAATGGATAAATCCTCTAACCTTTTAATAGCTAAGGTGACCTTACCATTGGGACCTGTGCTATCTGGTATGTAGGTACAACATCCTTCTACCCTTTTTATATACACGCATGTTCCACCCTTTTCTGCTAATATCATATCTAGGGCCATACGGTTTTGGAATGTCATCTGGGTAGTGGATTCCAACTGTTCAGCTACTCCTCCCAAGGCGTCTCTGGTGTCGTTAATGAATCTCTGCTGATTATAATATATATATAGTTAATCCAAGCAACATTCTTATTAACAGTTATTATAGGGATTAAAGATTCAAAACCTGCAGCAACTTCATCTCTAGCTTTAAATTCATCAGGAACTCCTCTAGGGATTCCTATAGCATCAATATATACATGGGGGTCAAAGCTACCTTCTGGGCTCTCTCTTTTCCTTCTCTTGGAGGCTACAGTAGGAGAAGGTGGTTGCTCATCTTCTGAGAGAATATGGAGGGGCATGATTACTTTAGCCAATGCACACTCTCCTTTCCATGGGGTGTCTAATTTTGTTCTTAGCCTCATGTCCCCACAGATATAATGGATATCTCCTAGGGATTTAGTCTGGTTAACTAGGACAGTAGTCCTTCTCTCTGCACAATATCCTGGGGGGAAAGTTTTCAAATTTCTACCCGAGGTGTCATTGGATACATAACAAGTGTAATTACCAGGGTATATAGTTATGGTGTTACCTGGGTTGGGATTCTTAGACAGTATGGGGTATTCCTTTTTCCACATCTCACATTCACTACTGTTGGTTTCTGTGCCATTGTAAAGGCTGAAGAAACAACCTTCTTGTGATACTGGGATATTTAAAGGCACAGTACCTAAATGGGGTCTAGATTTGCCACAAACATAACAGTTACTTTTATTATGCTTGATAGCATTATATTTCATCCATTCTAACCAGAAGTTGATATCTGAAAAACCTGTTTCTATAGCTAGAGTGTCCTCAAATGAGGGATTATCAATGGCTATTATTTCGTTAAAGGTGGTTATATGGGGTTTGAGGGGCTTCTCCTGTCTGGATGTGGCTGTGGATGTTGCAGAATACTCACTATTATTGTACATATCTTTTAAATGGAACACTTCCCTATCACTGTAGTATCCTGTTTCATACCAGAGCCCAAATACATAAGTGCCACTGTCAGTGGGGCTAGGGTTTTCTATGTTTAGTCTGAATTTGTGTGAACCAGTATCCATCTTAAAGACAGACATTCTAGAAATTAGGGATTTATTATTTTTGTCTTTCTTAGCCAGGGCCTCCGTTGGTTTGTAACCCCAGTCAGTCCCAGTATTCCACCCTATCGCTCCCCAATAATCACAGTTGTTTCCCCAGTGTGTACTGGTAACACAAATATAGACGGTTTCAGGGCCTCTTGAGTGTCTAATCTTTTGATCTATGGAACGTCTTGCTTCAGCGAGTTTAGTAAATTTGAAATAGTCTACAATATAAGTGGCGACGTGTGCTGGAGGAGTTGTACCATAGGGTAATTACTCCATGGGTTTGTGTTATGTCTACTTCAGTCCTGTGCAGGGGTATCTGGTAAGCAAGGGTCAACAGGATGATGTAAGTCCACCATTGACCAGAATTCCGAGATCGCTCCATCTGCTGGGGAGTCCTCTGTTCCCTCATGGTGGAGGTCAGGGCTGTCTGCCCCCGTTAGTACCTCTTCTCCTAGTTGGGGGTCAGAGTTGTCTACTCCCGTTAGTACCCCTTCCTGAGTCTCTTCTCTATCAGGGATGGCACTTGGGACTTTCTTCACTCGGGATGCATGTATCCACGTGGGCCCCTCTTCGGTAAGGACAGCCGTCCTGGTCACTGCCACGACTTCCGTCTCTGGACCATAGGTGAAATCTCCTGGGCCTTTATTCCTGGGGAGCACCTTCACAACGACTTTGTCTCCGACCTGGAAAGGATGTGTCGGTTCCTGTGGATTAAAAGGATTTTTACGTACAACATTGTTTTCAATTTCACTCAGTCTGGTCATAAGGGATCTGACATATTTTTCCTTAATCTGTTCTAGGTCCCCTTCCTGTACTACTAGTGGTTTCTTAGCCCAGGGTGTGGGAAAGGGTCTTCCCATAAGTATTTCAAAGGGTGAATAACCCAGAGTCTTTTGGGGGGTCATCCTAATCTCTGCTAGGACAATGGGGAGGACCTGTTTCCATTTATTGAACGTCCCTCCTGTTGCTTTCCTGAGTTTGTCCTTTAAAGTTCTGTTCATTCTCTCCACTATCGCTGAGCTTTGAGGATGATAGGGAATGTGGAATTTCCACTCTATTTGGAGTGCTTTTACTAAGGCTTGTGTGATTTTTGCTGTAAAGGCAGCGCCTTTATCACTATTGATCTGTAACGGGCATCCCCATCTGGGGATAACTTCTTGGGTTAGAATTCTTGCTACAGTTTTGGCATCTTCTGCTTTTGTTGGGAATGCCTCTGGCCATCGTGAGAACATGTCCACTATAACCAAGGCGTATTCCTGTTTTGTTCCTTTGCTAGGTATGTGCGTAAAATCAATTTGCAAGTGTGTAAAAGGCGTGGTGGGGTACTCAAGATGCTGATGTTTTGCTTTCATAGGATTGTTAGGGTTATTGCGTAGACCGGTAATACATCTGCTGACATACTGATCTACCAATGTTTTAACATCTGTTATATAAAAGTCTTTGCTCAAGAGTATAGCTGTGGTGCTTTTGCTATGGTGTCCTACCCCGTGGTAGTGAGCAATGAACAAAGGGGCACTTGATTGTGGTATGCATGGTCTCCCCTCTTTGCAGATCAATCCTGTTTTAGGATTTTTCTGCAATATAGGGAATACCCAGTCATCTAAATCTTTTGGGGATGCTGAGGCCTGTAATTCAGTTATCAGATATTGATCGTCAATCACAGGAGGTGTCATGACGGTCATATGTGACTGGTTAATGGCTTGCAGTGCTGCTTCTTTGTCAGCTTTGTCAGCAAGGGCGTTACCTTTTAGATATGTCATCCTTGCCACCCGTGTGAGCTCTGCAATGCAATATTGCAACATCGGAGGGCAGTGTGATGGCATGGAGTAAATCTGTGATGAGTTGTGCGTGGGAAATTCCTTTCCCGTCGGCTCCCACAAACCCTCGGCGGGCCCATATCATACCATGATCATGCACCACGCCATGGGCGTATTTGGAATCTGTGTAAATTGTAACAGGTTTGTCTTGGTACATTTGGCAAGCTCTTGTAAGGGCTATGAGCTCTGCTGCTTGTGCTGACTGGTATGGGATAGGTTTGGCTTCTAGGATGTCATTTGGGGGGCGTACAACAGCGTAGCCCGCCTGGTATGTAGTCATTGGGTCTGCTACATGAGCCGTCCACAAAAACATGGTCAGAACCTGGTATTGGTACAGGGGACATATCCAGTCTTGGGGAGGTCTCTGACTCTATTGATGTAGAACAGTCATGGTCGTCAGGTATGTCATCTATCCTGGACGAGCCCCCAAATTGTAAGGATAATATCTCTGAACCACCTCGATGTGATGACCTCTTAGGTACCCGTGAGAGCAAAACTTAACACCATACAGAAAACACACAGTTGATAGTTAAGAATCACTCTGGTTTATTAGGGGGGCAACAGCTTGTTAAAAAGGACAGGATACATGGGTGTAAGCAGTATGTGTTACATTGTCATTGGCTCGTTAACAGTTACTAGGCAGTTTAGTAAAAGCATACAGGATCTCATATGCAGGAAGGACACATAGCACGAGCCAATCAAGAGGGGAATCTCCATATAAGGGCGTCCGTGCATGTGTAGGCTACATGGTGAAACTAGAGCATTAGCAGATACACAGTATCAATGTATAGCAAGCATACAGTGCTTGACCATATTTGGTAATACAAATAAAGCCAGCCTACGTGGCACTTACTTGTATGCTTTACGGATTCCTCATTTAACCCTTCACTTGGTTACCTACTTCCATACTTAAAATAAAATACATCCACAAGTTGAGGTGAACCCCCTCAGATTGGTCCTAACCATACCTAATACTAACGCATTATGTCAAGTTATCAAGGACTTACCATAATAGTGGGCAAACTAATATGTAGACAGCAGTGCAGCTGTCTTAAAATCACAGGTGGGTGGAGTGTTAGTATTAATCAGTGGATGGTCACGCATTTTAGCCAAACGTGTGAAGAACCCCATTTATGCCTCAGAGTTGATCATAATTGTGTTGACTATCATCAGTACTCTTAGTGTGCACCTGTATTTTGTTTTTCCTGCTTCTGAATTTACATCAATAACCTTTGTTCTGATAGGTTGTTTTTCGCTGGTGCAAGAGAGGGTCATCTTCCAAGTGTCTTGGCCATGATCCACATCAAACGTTGCACCCCAATCCCAGCACTGCTTTTCACTGTAAGTAGCCCACTCTTTTTCCCTCCATCCCCAGTTCCCGCACTTACTCAGCCGCAACCCATTCATGGAGTGAAGTCCATTTGCTCTGACACTCATTCTCTCACACTTTCCCAACAGTGCCTTTCCACTCTACTGATGCT
This sequence comes from Pseudophryne corroboree, assembly GCF_028390025.1. NCBI lineage: Eukaryota > Metazoa > Chordata > Amphibia > Anura > Myobatrachidae > Pseudophryne > Pseudophryne corroboree. The sequence goes on from NC_086444.1 coordinate 452,718,855, forward strand.
TGTTACCAGTGACATGTACACTCTAATCAATTATGTCGGCTTCATCAATTACCTGTTCTATGGTGTCACTGTGGCTGGGCAGATTGTCTTAAGATGGAAGAAGCCAGACCTTCCTCGGCCAATCAAGGTGAGTAGGGCACATACAGAGATAAAAGGGTATAAGAAACGGTCATTCCCAGTGTGCATAAGTAAATTAAATCTGTCTCTTAATCAACAACAAAACACAAGCTTCAGTCACTTTATGAAAGCCAGAAATGTGCCCTTGGGTGCTGATTTGGCACCCATAAGCTACCTGGCACTGCTGCTTTTGTTTTTAGAGGACTTTGGCAAAAGCCATGGTTATCCTTTTCCAAGCCGTATGCAATGGAGGAATGGGGACATCGATGATCTAAATATAAAGACTGAACACACAGAAACAAGTCACTCAGATGTAGTGGCAGATTCAATGATTACGTATGTAAAAGTATAATAGAAACTGCTATACTATATTTGCAGAGTAACAACTATACAAACAATAATAAATAAAAGTAATGCCCAAATGGGACTTTTAGCACTTAACCCTGCAAATACCTAGAAGTGGAGTGACAAAGCAGGACATGGACTGGGAGTGCTGTCTGATGTGTCCAGGTTATCCAACTGGGAATGTTGTTGGGTATGGAATCCCTTCATAGAAAAGAAGTAAATATTTTATTTATGAAGCAGTTATCCAAAATTATGAAAACAGGCATAGTAAAATAAAACTCATTCTAGTGTTGCTATGGTGGAGCCCCTACAGACATATGTCTAGTTATTTTGCCTCTACTTATCCTCTCCATTATCACAAGGTAAAGTGTCACTGTTTTCGTCCTGGCAATTGCAGAGATATAAAATGATTGCCTCTATTTACCATTGCTTTATCGCTATAGTAGGAAAGAAAGGTAAATTTGATAGCAATAACTTCTTTCTTTTTATTAATTTAATGCTTGGATAAAAAGATTGTAGCAATACATTTTATTTTTTTCCATTTCTTTCTATTAATGTCATATGTAACTGGACCTGCATAGCAGAGATGCTTGTACTTGAGAAATGTAATCCATGAAGGTAACATGGGTTGAGTATGAAATGGCAACATGCAGAATGTCAATAGTCATTATATTGACAGCATCATGTAGACACATTCAGATTTTTGACAAATGATGTGTCAACATGACATGTCAACTGCCAGAATGTCGACAATACTCTTTTAGTCTAAATCTAACATTGCAGCCTAATCCTTAGCCTAATGGCAATCGCATGTGTCAGCATTGTTACTGGCGACATTCACAGTGGCATCATTTTGAACATGTGGACAATATGTTCACAACATTGTGGATTTCAACATGTTAACTGACAACAATTAGAACATGTTAATGTTCTGAATGTTGCCGTATTGGTTGGAACCTAGTAGCCCATGCATGCATGATGGTGTTATGTGTCTTCTTGCAAATGGAGAAAAGTAGGTAAGTGCGGTTCTCTTCCTGCATACTCCACTGCCACAGTCTGCTTCATCATATGCCACCCCCACCAAATTAGTCTTTTCTGATCCCCCTGCCAGCTTTGGGCAGAACGTGCAAACATCTAGCTGGGACAGCACTTTACCACAAAGGTTGTCCTGGCACTTAATAAAATATAAATATGGATATAATGGAAAGAGAAGTGTATATTTTTGTTGTGTGTGTGTGTTTTTTTTTTTTTTTTTTTTTAAATGGACCCCTTTGTAATGCTGTCTGTTGAGCAGTAGGCATTTAACGCTCCTTTTGAATTGGGTTTGCTGTATTTAAATGACTGGCATTTTTCAGTACATTTGTGGTGTGATTTTTTTTTTTTTATTCAATAAGTTTTTATTGATTTTTTTGCAGACATACAAACATTAAAACAAACCGTAACATAGTATGCCAAATCTACACTTAATGTAATAAGCATATGTTGTATGCATAACCGGACATTACATAAAAAAAAAGAGAAACAGAATAAACAAATTGCAAACAATCATGTTGTATACACAAGAGTAAATTGATTTCCTACCAGCTAATTAGGTAATATTACCATGAAAGGGTGATTAGGCGTCAGCGCGGCATAGACACGTGTACATTGACTATGTGGGGACGACAGCTACCTATCCCATACCTTATAAAACTTGTCTGGGGCTTTTCTAGAAATGTAAACAAACTTTTCATGGGACACCACCGAGTTCACTAACGGGATCCACTTATTTATATCGGGGCCTGAGGACGCCATCCAGGAGCGTGCTATCAGCACCTTGGCCAAAGCACACAAGTTAAGGACATACTTTCTAGAGTGTGTTTCCAGCACTTCCTCATCAATGACACCAAGGCTACACACAAGGGGGGAGGGGGGGGGGGGGGGTTAGTAAGCACGTCATATGGGATTCCCGTGGAAGTCATTATCCGAATCACTGCCTACCAGAAGGTCTGAACCACCTGACAAGCCCACAATAAATGCCAGAAAGAACCATCTAAAGATGTGCATTTCGGGCACCTGGAGTCACTTCGTCCCCCTATGCTAGCGAGACGGGTGGGGGGTGATGTATATACGGTGGAGAATAAATAAATGTATCTGCTGAAAGTGAACCGATGTGGTGGCCGTACGTGAGGCCCCCAAAGCCTCATCCCACACATCTAAGGAAACAGGACCCAAATCTACTTCCCATTTAGACTTAAGGTGAGGAAGACTACCAGAGTGATAGGCACTGAGCAGGGCAGAGTAAAGAGCAGAGACAGCCCCGGAGCCAACAGTATTAGTTAGAAGCAGGTGAACAGGAGACTTCTGAAGGAGAGGCGGAGCCGCACTAAACTGGGATGTGCACGCATGGCGAAGCTGGATATACCTATAATAATATGATGTGGGTATATTAAACTCAAGTTGTAATTGTTCAAAAGATTTAAGTGTATCAGAGGAGTACAAATGAGTAAGAGAATTGACGCCCCATCTACCCCAAACGGAATCCATTTGTAGTGAGGAGAAATGAGGAAGAGCACGGGTATGCGTCAGTGGAGTGTCCGGGTCCCAACCCTCCCCACCCAGCAGAGAATGTACCTGTCTCCACACCATGATAGCCTGTTTAACAAGCGGCATCGTGAGGAGATTAACACTGTCACTTAATAAGAGCTGGAGCGGTGTCAAGTCAATTCCTGCCACCGATAGCACACTGGAGATCAATAAATCCCCAGGGGAATCGGTGATCCAAGAAATCAAGTGGGAAAGGTGCGCCGCCAAATAGTAGAATCTAAATTTAGGAAGGGCAAGGCCGCCTGAGTCACGGGGTCTAGTTAACGTGTCCAATTTAATCCGAGCCCTACGGCTGGCCCAAACCAATGAGGACAGAAGACTATCTATAGTAGCGAATAATTTCTGGGAAAGATAAACGGGAATGCTGAAGGACGTACAGCAGTATAGGTAGAACCACCATTTTAATTAAATTAATTCTTCCTGTGACAGTAAGTGGCAGCTTACCCCACACCCTAATACGAGACCGCAGATAGTCCAGCTGTGGACGTACATTTAACTCAATAAATTGTGAGGACTGATTAGTAATCCATACCCCCAGGTATTTAAAAGAATCCACCCAGCGCAGCGGCAAGCCCCCAGAAGGGCAAGCAGGACAGAGGCCTCTAAGTGGGAGGATACAGGATTTATCCCAATTGATGGACAACCCAGAGAATCCACCAAACGTCTCAATTATATCCAGAACATGAGGCATAGTAGTGGGATAATCAAATATGAATAACAGAATATAATCTGCATAGAGAACAATTTTGTCTGTCCTGCCACCCAGCCGGAAACCCGCCACCTGCGGAGAGGATCTAACAATACAAGATAAAGGCTCAATGGCCAGCGCAAAAAGACGGGGACAACGGGCACCCCTGTCTCGTCCCCCGCTGTAAGGGAAAACTAGAGGATATATGGCCATTAACCGAAACCCTAGCCGTGGGAGCAGAATAAAGGAGTTGGACCCATCTTTTAAAATTAGGTCCAATACCAAACCGATCCAGTACTCCCCACAAGTAGGCCCACTCCACTGAATCAAACGCCTTAGCAGCGTCCAAAAAAACAATAACAGAGGAGCAGGCGTTCTCATGAGGGGCCTGGATGTGAGTATAAAGTCTGCGTAAATTTGACAAAGTGGACCGGCCCGGCATGAACCCTGACTGGTCATCATGAATCAACTGTAGAATCACAGAGTTCAGCCTTGTCGACAGCATTTTAGCCAGAATCTTAACGTCAGTCGTCATTAAGGAGATTGGACGATAAGATTCAACCCTTGTCGGATCTTTATCTGGCTTCAGGAGAACAATAATTAGGGCCTCCACCATAGAATCAGGCAACCTTCCCTGCACAAAGAAATTGTTATATATATCGAGGAGTTTAGGGCCATAAAAGGACAGATGCTTCTAGCTCTAGGGGTATCCCGTCTAGTCCTGGGTCTTTTCCTCCAGGAAAAGACTGGACCGCGGACTCCAGCTCAGTCAATGTCAGGGGAGAGTCTAAAAAGGCAATGGCATCGGGAGACAGTGTGGGCATCGGGATTGCAGCCAAGTACATGTCTATTTCTGGTACAGTGTGGACTAGTTTAGAACTATACAGCCGTCTGTAATAATCTACAAAATCCCCTACAATATCGGGAGTATTATAATGAGTCACGTCATTTCCAGTACAGATATCGGGCACCGTAGTAGAGGCCCTATCCGCTCCTGCCAAGGTCGCCATAAAACTACCAGGTCTATCACCCGTTGCATAATACGTATGTTGGTTATAAAGCAGCCGATTATTTAGCTTCATCAGCCAAATAGTCGCACCAAGCAGCCTGCGCAAGCAACTACCTTTCCCTCGTGGTCTCCAGACTGTCCGCCATATATTGGAGCTCCAACCGTCTACAACTAGCCTCAAGGTCTCTTTCTCCCTGTGCATAACCAGACTTCAAAACAGCTACTGATTTAATTAGGGTACCACGCACATATGCCTTAAAGGCATCCCATAGAACTGTATCAGATGTCGAGCCCTGATTGTCCAACAAAAAGGCCCCCCACATCCCCCCCAATTCAGCCCCAGTGCCCATCTGAGTCAGCCAGAAGGAGTTAAACCGCCAAAACCGTGCACCTCTAACCCCTCCCAAATCCAGACTTAGAATTATCGGGGAATGATCAGAGATGCCCCTAGTAGCATACTGAACATCAACCAATCTCGGCAATAAATCTTTGGAGGTGAGAGCCAGGTCTATTCTAGAGAAGGATGAATAAGCAGGAGTAAAACAGGAATATTGACGTACACCAGGGTGGCGGACCCTCCATGCATCAACTAGGCCCAGACTTTCCACCAAAAGTGCAAAGTCCCTCCTACGCACAACACAGGAGCGTCAGACGACATTCTAGTTCTATCCAAGGCATAGTCCATGACATTGTTAAAATCGCCAAGACAAACAATGGAGACATTAGGATACAATGTGATAAATTCACATCCTTCCTAAGAGCCTCTGGGGAATAAGGGGGCGGCACATAAACGGCAAGGACAAGCAATGACATGGAGTACACTTGACATTTCAGGAAAACATAACGGCCCCACTGATCCAGCTGGACCTGATCAAGGACAAATGGGACTGATCGTCGAACTAAAACTGACACACCCCGTGAGTGGGATGTGTGAGTGGAGTGGTAAGCCCAGCCCACCCATGGTTTTTTAAGGGCCAGGACCTTTGCCCACACCAGATGGGTCTCCATAAGGCACACTATGTCCGCATCATATTGTTTAAAGTGCCGGAGCACTAGGGAACGTTTAACTTTATCGTTTAGGCCCCGGATATTCCAGGACAAAACTTTAAGGCGATCAGAAGCCATAAGTCAGCACAAAACAAATACAACGACCAATCCCGTGTATCCCGCACAGTGCGCCAACCCTAGCACCGAGCATAGTTAAAGAAATCAAAAACACCATAATGTTTGCAATAAAAACATAAAAGTAAAAGACAGACAACAGACAACAATCCCTCCCATCCTGACCCCCCTCCCTGTATACCCACCCGAACTGAGGCATACTTTATCCCAATAAACTGGGCCCCCTAACAATAAAAAAGAAAAACTATACCAACATAAAAAAAGGAGCAATGAATAAAATGACCTAAAGACAAAAGGTGTTGGCCCCCCACCCTCAGGAAAGGAGGACGGGGAGACACCACCCCGAACCCTAGAAATAAAAATAGTACGCATACTCCGGTGGAGTGTGATGATATACTAGAACACAATTATCATAACATCATCCGGGCAACCCACTGCAACCTAGACAATAAAGTAGACAATAAACAGAGGTCTATGAGCATAGGAAAAAGAATGGGCGAACAAACATCAAGGATCAGCAGCCAGCGCCCGCCCGCCCAGCCAGAGCCCAACGGTCTAGCCACTGGGCAGCATCCCGAGGAGTAGCAAAGAATTTTGTTTCACCGTCTGCTACCACCCTAAGCCTAGAGGGAAAAAGCATTGCATACTGTAAATTAAGTTCCCTGAGGCGTCTCTTAATCGGGATAAATTGTGCACGGTCCTTTTGCACCTCCAGCGCAAAGTCAGGAAACACAGAAATCTTGGAACCGTTCCATAACAGCGGGCCTTTGGTGCGCACCAGAGATAGAACAGTGTCCCGGTCCCTATAGTGAAGAAATTTTGCAATCAGCGTGCGCGGTGGCGCGCCCGGCGGCAACGGCCCGTTCAACTGTAAAGAATGGCGTAAAGGAGTCAGCACCAAAAGAGTTTTTAAGCCAAGTCTTGATGAACCCCTCCGGGCTGGTACCCTCCTCTTTTTCCGGGAGCCCAACAAATCGGATGTTATTCCTCCTGAGTCTGCCCTCCATGTCCAACATTTTGCCTTTGATATTGGATAGCTGGCCATCTATAGCGGTGACTCGGGAGCTAAGCGGTGAGATCTTGTCCTCCAAAGTGGATGTACGGGTTTCGACCTCCCCAACCCGTTCCCTGACCTTTTGAATATCGTGATGAATTATGGTCAAGTCAGATTGCACCTGACCTATCTTGTCAGAGAGACTGGACTCGCTAGCCGCTAGGGCTTCCAACCCTTTCTGCAGCACATCATCAGTAGCTTCAGTAGACGAAGAGGACTGACTGGGGGGGGGGGGGTCCCCACCTTATAGAAATGTGTCTGTGTTTTCTTTAATTACAAGCTCTGGTCCCCCTTGTTTTAAAGAAATATAGCCCATACTGAGCACAGGTCGCAATTAATTGTAATGATAAACACAAGCTTCCTAGAGTTGGAGACTGTACCTTATTTTGAAACATGGGTGGTCATTACGAGTTGTTAGCTCGCTAGCTGCTTTTAGCAGCATTGCAAACGCTAGACCGCCGCCCCCTGGGAGTGTATCTTAGCATAGCAGAATAGCGAACGAAAGATTAGCAGAACTGCTACTAAATAATTTCCTGCAGTTTCTGACTAGCTCCAGACCTACTCACAGATTGCGATTACCTTGGTCCATTTAGTTCCTGGTTTGACGTCAAAAACACACCCTGCGTTTCTCCAGACACTCCTGCGTTTTTGCCTGACATGCCTGCGTTTTTTTAGCACACTCCCGGAAAACGCTCCGTTCCCACCCAGAAATGCCCCTTTCCTGTCAATCACTCACCGATCAGCAGTGCGACTGAAAAGCGCTGCACGAACAACAGCAAAACTGCTAAGTTTTTAGTTAAATAACTAAGCGCATGCGCGCTGCGTACCATGCGCATTTAGCAACAAATCGCAGCATAGCGAAAATCGGCAACGAGCGAACAACTCGGAATGACCACCAAGGTGCGGTGCACCCAAGAGTAAAATTTAGTGGGGGGAAAAAATGACAAAGAACTCTCAACAGCGGCACTCCATTAAGTATACACTGCAGATAAAGATTAACTTCTAATATAAAACATTTAAAATTCTGATTAATACAAAAATATAAATGTAGCTGTACATACAGACATACAAATATATAAAATACTCATAATAGATATGGAGGTGGATTGACACTAAGGGGGACATTTACTAAGCAGTGATAAGAGTGGAGAAGTGAGCCAGTGGAGAAGTTGGCCCATCAACCAGTCAGCAGCTCTGTATAATTTTATAGTATGCAAATTACAGATGTTGCTTCAGTGCTGATTGGTTGCCATGGGCACTTCTCCACTGGCTCACTTCTCCGCTCTTATCACTGCTTAGTAAATGTCCCCCTAATTTGTGTAAATTAAATTAATATTGATAGGGCTAAGTCTGTGGTTCTCAAACTGGGGTGCCTCAGGACACTTGCAGGGGTGCCTTGGATTGGTGGTCCAGGACCAATTAAAATTATGTATGGTCAATGTAATAGGCAAAACCAGTGCTGGTGGCTGCCAGTCATAAATTATATGGACAAGCAGGCGTGAATCCTGACCCTCACCACATAACTGAACCTAAGAAAAACATATTTATGAACACTATTTACTTAATTTAATAACTCCTTTTACATTTCTCATTAAGAAGCTTTTGGCCTAGGGGTGCCGTGAAAAAAATTCTGATACTCTGAGACACTGTGATTCAAAACAGTTTGAGAACCACTGGGCTACGTAGCTTGTATAATACCCCTTTTAGACTGACAATTTGATCCCGGGATTTTGCACGTGAATGCGCATCGTTCCGTGATTTTTGTCAGTGTAAAAGGGTACACTTTCAATTACCCGGGACGAGCATCCCGGGATTTCAACCCAGGTCTCGAACTTGGTTGAATCCGGGACTGTCCCGGGAAGCTGTGCAGTGTGAACGGGTATACCGGGTCAAGGCGACCCGGCACCTGTTCTCTGCATAGGAGGAGGCGGTGCTCGGAGAAGATTATCTCCAAGCACCGCCTCCGGGAGACTCGGCGGTGACGTCACCGACCCGGCAATATGCCGGGTCGGGACGCTTAATGTAAAAGGGTCATTCCCGGGAATGTGTCCCGGGACACATTCCCGGGAATGACCTCAGCCTGCGACTGTAAAAGGGGTATTATTCATCTAGACACCAAGCCCCACACAGGGTAACTAACTGGTTGAGAGGCAAGGTAATGTTAAGGTGTAAGAGCTGATAATACTCAGAGTAAATTTGTCACCACAATAATTCACAAGATCCAGGGCCGGGCAGGAAATGGGGTGTGGCCTAATACAGGGGGCGTGGTCAATTACGCCCCCTGTACATTAAAAGCGCCGCTTGAATGCTGAGCGGTGCGCGATGACGTCATCGCGCACTGCACAGCAAAAGGTCCTCTCCACGAAGGGAAACTAGACGCTATGAGTCTAGTTCCCTTCGTAGAGAGGACCTTTGCTGTGCGGTGCGCGATGATGTCATCGCGCACCGCTCAGCAAAGTTACTCTCCAGGAAGGGAAACTAGACGCATAGCGTCTAGTTCCCTTCAGGAGGCGGACGGGGACGGGGACGGCAGCGGAGGCGGACAGGGACACAGCGGGCAGCAGTGGCGGATCTTGCCACGGTGCGGCGCCCTCCGGATGGCGCCAGCGCCCTCCGGGCAAAAGTCCTGCTTGCCCGTGGCAAGATCCGCCACTGACAAGATCATATACCACAAATACGATGCTGCACTTTTATGTATAGACTCAAAAATGCACCTGTTTCAGACAAAAGTCACTGTATAGTTAATGTTGAGCGCAGATGCAACCACATCTTCTACTTCTTTTGTTTTTTTTTTATATATACAGAGGTGTGTAAATGCCGGCAGTGGTGCTGCCATTCCGCCACACACACACACACACACACACACACACACACACACACACACCAGTGACGTGGGGTGAGGCAGAGCCTTTCCTGTCATACTAACGTTTGTGCCAGAGTTCTGATTGTATAAAGTATATGAAAAATACAAAGAATATGCTTGAAATGTCTTCTTTGCATTATTCTAATCATTTTTATAGCCAAAACTCTGGAGTAAAAAGTCTATGGCAGGTGAGGCAGTACCTCACCTGCTGACCTTTTCTGCAGTTCTCAGATCAAATCTCACCAAATTTCCAGATGTTTATACTACTGCACCTGTGTATAATGCCCACATGTACCCTGTGGCTCATATATTGCATTTAAATCTGGCTCTGGTGCTAGCCAGTGCCTCCTGAGCCATTTAGCTCACCGCACGTCCCTGACGCGCACACACTTTCCCCCGCAGTCCAGTCTCACCACGGAGTCGCAGACTTTTGTACGCAGCCCTATGAATCTGAGAGTTCGGCGATACTGTATTTATGGCATACAGCCACACTTACTCGTGCCACAGCGAAGTCACGGGTAATTGGATTGAGTCCATTGTGTCTCGCTCACTAGAAGTTTATTTGACCCACTGGCCCCAAATACCCTTTTGAATGTATGGTGGCATAATCTAGTCATTGAAGATGCCTTGTGATGTTTCCATGGTACATCATACACAGTCACAAAATAAAACCAAGTTCTGCTCCTACAATATGAGCTTTCGTAAGTATCTTAAGGCCGGTGTGGTCCCTAACCCAGAAAGTTTAAATTGGTCCTCCAAAAAGGTGTGATTGAGTTGATGCATAGAGCACTGCCAAGTGATGTGTCATGCCCACACCTGCTGTGCCAGTTACAGTTTGGTTACTAGTGGCACTTTGTATGTCAAATGTTAGAAATGGCGCAATGACGCAAGAGGTGGGATGGGTCATACACACTGCACGGCTATGGCTTACACAGCAGTTCGGGTTCCTTTTGAAATGCATTTTTATTGAAGAACCCCACAGCATAGAAACTGGAAGAGGGGTTGTTCAGTGAATTTTTATTTTTACATCTTACAAGACTAGACTTTGTACTATAGAACCAATATTAATAAGAATGCTGCCTATAAAATCACTGGAAACTAGTAACAATACTGAGGCACGAGAGTAAAACAGGCTGATTAAAGGCATCCTGTAAACACAAATATTGTACAGATAGCTGATTGTGTATTAGAGATTGAGGGAAACAGGGGCCAGCCAGGAGGAGGCGTGAGGCAGCATTAGTGGCAGATAGCATGGATTGTTGGTGCTAGGTGCGCCACGGTGCTAGCATTTCCTCGTGGAAAATACAGCCAGTCGGGATCCCAGCAATCGCAATACAGATGCCGGTATCCCGATGGGGTGAAATGCCGCTGCCGGAATACCGGCTATTCTCCCTCTGTGGGTGTCCACGTGTCCCTCTGCCCACTGGACCAGTCTGCCTCTGGGCAGAGGCATGGCGCATAATACTCTATGGTGTATGTCTCAATATGCCCAAGTGTGGGTCAGTTGCTTTGTAGCACAGAGAAGCACATGTTTGCACAAGCAATTGGAAACCATATTTTATTGATAAAAAAATATATATATATTTTATTGATAAAAAATAAAGCGAGCCTTATCACAAATGAAGCCCTTGATTTTGCACCAGCTATTCGTGGGGATTAGGTCTGGTCAAGAACTTTTTAATAGGAAGCTTAACAGGAAGCAGTTACTTTTCAGCAGAGAAGCACATTTCTCTTTGCACTCATGACTATATTCAGAGATGGACGCTAAATGCATAGCAGCTGCGTCTTTGGATGCAGCTGCTGTGTGAAAATATGTAAAAGCAGCAGGAGGTGTTGTAGTAGAAGGATCTGGTACTATGTCTAAAGACACGGCTTCGGATTATCTGTGTGAACATCGGTAATCCTAAAGCTACACAGTACTGTGTATACGCATTTGCACACACCCAAAAACATTGCTGATGACTGTAAACATAGGGTTTATGTACATCTCTGAATTAGACCATCTGCCCACTGTAAAACAAAACTTCAAACACACAAACTTGTCATCTGTAATAAATGAGCTTAACCAAATCAGTATTTTAGGAAAATAGCAGAATGGTTAATTTTAAGCTTGTAAGGGGTTGGTGTAATCATTCTAGTCTGCAGACGTGTCCCCTGAAGTGAAGAGTGGGCATGTACCCTGATGTGCAATGGGTAGAGCAGCTATATTTATCAGTGCAGAACCAAGGGTCTTTGTACTATGTATGTAGTGCACAGGGCCGTAACTAGACTTTTTGGTGCCCTGTGATACAAAGAGAATGGGAGCCTCCCATTTTTTGCAATAGATGCATAAGGTGCATGCCCTCGATGGGAACGGGCATGACAAAATTGATCCCAGAGAAAGCCCATGCTATGATACCCCTTTCCACATTTTAAACTACATTCATGCACTTAACTTGAAAGCTTGTTATTCAGTTACAATACCCTTTATTAAATAACTAATTTAAATATACTGCCATACCCAGGATTCAAACCCATAACCTGGTGCATTCCAATCAAACACCCTGCTCATTGAGCTTTTTGATCCTGTATAAAAACTAGTGATGTGCACCGGACATTTTTCGGGTTTTGTGTTTTGGTTTTGGATTCGGTTCCGCGGCCGTGTTTTGGATTCGGACGCGTTTTGGCAAAACCTCACCGAAAATTTTTTGTCGGATTCGGGTGTGTTTTGGATTCAGGTGTTTTTTTTTCAAAAAACCCTAAAAAACAGCTTAAATCATAGAATTTGGGGGTCATTTTGATCCCATAGTATTAACCTCAATAACCATAATTTCCACTCATTTCCAGTCTATTCTGAACACCTCACAATATTATTTTTAGTCCTAAAATTTGCACAGAGGTCGCTGGATGGCTAAGCTAAGCGACACAAGTGGCCGACACAAACACCTGGCCCATCTAGGAGTGGCACTGCAGTGTCAGGCAGGATGGCACTTCAAAAAAATTGTCCCCAAACAGCACGTGACATGATGCAAAGAAAAATGAAAGAAAAAAAGAGGTGCAAGATGGAATTGTCCTTGGGCCCTCCCACCCACCCTTATGTTGTATAAACAGGACATGCACACTTTAACGAACCCATCATTTCAGCGACAGGGTCTGCCACACGACTGTGACTGAAATGACTGGTTGGTTTGGGCCCCCACCAAAAAAAGAAGCAATCAATCTCTCCTTGCACAAACTGGCTCTACAGAGGCAAGATGTCCACCTCATCATCATCCTCCGATTCCTCACCCCTTTCACTGTGTACATCCCCCTCCTCACAGATTATTAATTCGTCCCCACTGGAATCCACCCTCTCAGGTCCCTGTGTACTTTGTGGAGGCAATTGCTGCTGGTGAATGTCTCCACGGAGGAATTGATTATAATTTATTTTGATGAACATCATCTTCTCCACATTTTCTGGAAGTAACCTCGTACGCCGATTGCTGACAAGGTGAGCGGCTGCACTAAACACTCTTTCGGAGTACACACTGGAGGGAGGGCAACTTAGGTAGAATAAAGCCAGTTTGTGCAAGGGCCTCCAAATTGCCTCTTTTTCCTGCCAGTGTACGTACGGACTGTCTGATGTGCCTGCCTCTTTTTCCTGCCAGTGTACGTACGGACTGTCTGATGTGCCTACTTGGATGCGGTCACTCATATAATCCTGCACCATTCTTTCAATGGTGAGAGAATCATATGCAGTGACAGTAGACGACATGTCGGTAATCGTTGGCAGGTCCTTCAGTCCGGACCAGATGTCAGCACTCGCTCCAGACTGCCCTGCATCACCGCCAGCGGGTGGGCTCGGAATTCTTAGCCTTTTCCTCGCACCCCCAGTTGCGGGAGAATGTGAAGGAGGAGATGTTGACGGGTCACGTTCCGCTTGACTTGACAATTTACTCACCAGCAGGTCTTTGAACCTCTGCAGACTTGTGTCTGCCGGAAAGAGAGATACAACGTAGGTTTTAAATCTAGGATCGAGCACGGTGGCCAAAATGTAGTGCTCTGATTTCAACAGATTGACCACCCGTGATCCTGGTTAAGCGAATGAAGGGCTCCATCCACAAGTCCCACATGCCTAGCGGAATCACTCTGTTTTAGCTCCTCCTTCAATGTCTCCAGCTTCTTCTGCAAAAGCCTGATGAGGGGAATGACCTGACTCAGGCTGGCAGTGTCTGAACTGACTTCACGTGTGGCAAGTTCAAAGGGTTGCAGAACCTTGCACAACGTTGAAACCATTCTCCACTGCGCTTGAGTCAGGTGCATTCCCCCTCCTTTGCCTATATCGTGGCCAGATGTATAGGCTTGAATGGCCTTTTGTTGCTCCTCCATCCTCTGAAGCATATAGAGGGTTGAATTCCACCTCGTTACCACCTCTTGCTTCAGATGATGGCAGGGCAGGTTCAGGATTGTTTGGTGGTGCTCCAGTCTTCTGTACGCGGTGGCTGAATGCCGAAAGTGGCCCGCAATTCTTCGGGCCACCGAAAGCATCTCTTGCACGCCCCTGTCGTTTTTTAAATAATTCTGCACCACCAAATTCAATGTATGTGCAAAACATGGGACATGCTGGAATTTACCCAGATGTAATGCACGCACAATATTGCTGGCGTTGTCCGATGTCACAAATCCCCAGGAGAGTCCAATTGGGGTAAGCCATTCTGTGATGATCTTCCTCAGTTTCCGTAAGAGGTTGTCAGCTGTGTGCCTCTTCTGGAAAGCGGTGATACAAAGCGTAGCCTGCCTAGGAACGAGTTGGCGTTTGCGAGATGCTGCTACTGGTGCCGCCGCTGCTGTTCTTGCTGCGGGAGGCAATACATCTACCCAGTGGGCTGTCACAGTCATATAGTCCTGAGTCTGCCCTGCTCCACTTGTCCACATGTCCGTGGTTAAGTGGACACTGGGTACAACTGCATTTTTTAGGACACTGGTGACTCTTTTTCTGAGGTCTGTGTACATTTTCGGTATCGCCTGCCTAGAGAAATGGAACCTAGATGGTATTGGGTACCGGGGACACAGTACCTCAATCAAGTCTCTAGTTGCCTCTGAATTAACGGTGGATACCGGAACCACGTTTCTCACCGCCCAGGCTGCCAAGGCCTGAGTTATCTGCTTTGCAGCAGGATGACTGCTGTGATATTTCATCTTCCTCGCAAAGGACTGTTGGACAGTCAATTGCTTACTGGAAGTAGTACAAGTGGTCTTCCGACTTCCCCTCTGGGATGACGATCGACTCCCAGCAGCTACAACAGCAGCGCCAGCAGCAGTAGGCGTTACACTTAAGGATGCATCGGAGGAATCCCAGGCAGGAGAGGACTCGTCAGACTTGCCAGTGACATGGCCTGCAGGACTATTGGCTTTCCTGGGTAAGGAGGACATTGACACTGAGTGAGTTGGTGGTGTGGTTTGCAGGAGCTTGGTTACAAGAGGAAGGGATTTAGTGGTCAGTAGACTGCTTCCGCTGTCACCCAAAGATTTTGAACTTGTCACTGACTTATGATGAATGCGCTGCAGGTGACGTATAAGGGAGGATGTTCCGAGGTGGTTAACGTCCTTACCCCTACTTATTACAGCTTGACAAAGGCAACACACGGCTTGACACCTGTTGTCCGCATTTGTGTTGAAATAATTCCACACCGAAGAGCTGATTTTTTTTGTATTTTGACCAGGCATGTCAATGGCCATATTCGTCCCACGGACAACAGGTGTCTCCCCGGGTGCCTGACTTAAACAAACCACCTCACCATCAGAATCCTCCTTGTCAATTTCCTCCCCAGCGCCAGCAACACCCATATCCTCATCCTGGTGTACTTCAACAGTGACATCTTCAATTTGACTATCAGGAACTGGACTGCGGGTGCTCCTTCCAGCACTTGCAGGGGGCGTGCAAATGGTGGAAGGCGCAAGCTCTTCCCGTCCAGTGTTGGGAAGGTCAGGCATCGCAACCGACACAATTGGACTCTCCTTGGGTATTTGTGATTTAAAAGAATGCACAGTTCTTTGCTGTGCTTTTGCCAGCTTAAGTCTTTTCAGTTTTCTAGCGAGAGGAGGAGAGCTTCCATCCTCATGTGAAGCTGAACCACTAGCCATGAACATAGGCCAAGGCCTCAGCCGTTCCTTGCCACTCCGTGTCGTAAATGGCATATTGGCAAGTTTACGCTTCTCCTCAGACGCTTTTAATTTTTGGGTCATTTTACTGAACTTTTGTTTTTTGGATTTTACATGCTCTCTACTAGGACATTGGGCATCGGCCTTGGCAGACGACGTTGATGGCATTTCATCGTCTCGGCCATGACTAGTGGCAGCAGCTTCAGCACGAGGTGGAAGTGGATCTTGATCTTTCCCTATTTTAACCTCCACATTTTTGTTCTCCATATTTTAATGTGTGGAATTATATGCCAGTATCAATAGCAATGGCCTACTACTATATATACTGCGCACAACTAAAATGCACCACAGGTATAGAATGTAGATGGATAGTATACTTTATGACGACACAGAGGTAGGTACAGCAGTGGCCTTCCCTACCGTACTGCTATATATAGTATACTGGTGGTCACTGTGTCAGCAAAACTCTGCACTGTACTCCTCCTATATAATATTATACTGGTGGTCCCGACTCCCCAGTCCCCACAATAAAGCAGCACACTGAGCACAGATATGGAGTGTTTTTCAGGCAGACAACGTATAATGGTGGTCACTGTCAGCAAAACTCTGCACTGTACTCCTCCTATATAATATTAATTATACTGGTGATCCCCAGTCCCCACAATAAAGCAGCACACTGAGCACAGATATGGAGTGTTTTTCAGGCAGACAACGTATACTGGTGGTCACTGTCAGCAAAACTCTGCACTGTACTCCTGCTATATAATACAGCTGCTCCCCAGTCCCCACAATTAAGCAGTGTGAGCACAGATATATATGCAGCACACTGAGCACAGATATGGAGCGTTTTTTTCAGGCAGAGAACGGATAACTGGTGGTCACTGATCAGCAACTCTCTGCACTGTACTCCTCCTATATTATACAGCTGCTCCCCAGTCCTCCCCACAATGAATTAAGCAATAATGCACAATCAAATTCAACAATAACGGAGAGGACGCCAGCCACGTCCTCTCCCTAACATTTGCAATGCACGAGTGAAAATGGCGGCGACGCGCGGCTGCTTATATAGAATCCGAATCTCGCGAGAATCCGACAGCGGGATGATGACGTTCGGGCGCGCTCGGGTTACCTGGGCCATACGGGAGAATCCGAGTATGGCTCGGACCCGTGTAAAAAGGGTGAAGTCCGGGGGGGTTCGGTTTCCGAGAAACCGAACCCGCTCATCACTAATAAAAACTAGGAGATTTCTAACTATGTGAAGCTACTGTACTTGCACTTCGTATATCTATGTAGTGTGCAGCCACACACTACATAGATCTGCTCCGCTGCAATGCTTATATTTTTTTTTCACAAAGTACAATGTAAGCTTCAAATAGTTAGAATTCTCAGGCTTTCTATGTAAGGGCAGGTAGCTCAAATAATAGTATGTCTGACTGCAATGCCACAGGCAATGGGTTTGATTCCCGGGTATGTCAGCATCTTGAAATGTAATAAAGGACAGTGTGACTAAATAACAGACCTCTCAAGTTAAGTTCATGAATGTTGTATAGGTATTAGCAATGGAAGGGGTGAGGTAAGGAGACAGGGCAGTTAGGAGATGCTGTGCTTCAAAAAGGGGGGAAGCGACAAGTGAAAGTATTTAAAACAGATAATTGACAAGTGCTGCCAACACAGTGCCCTCTACCCTGCAGCGCTATGTGCGGTGGCATACTCTGCACATATCTAGTTACGTCCCTGGTAGTGCATGTTGCAAATGATGTGCATGCTTCTCTAATAATTAGAGATAGAGATAAGTGATAGAGATGTACCATGTATGATAGAGTATTACAGTGATAAGATTCAGGATGTTTGTACATATGTTTGAGATAGGGAAAGCATGAAGAAGTAGTGTGAGAGGAGATGGGAAGCTTGATGAGATGTCGTGAGAAACGGAGAGTGCATTTAGAGAAGCTGAATGAAGAGGATTTGTAACAATGCCCTCTTATTTTTTTTTTTACCACAGATTAACTTAATTTTTCCAGTGATCTACCTCCTCTTCTGGGCTTTTCTGCTCGTGTTCAGCTTATGGTCTGAGCCAGTTGTGTGCGGAATAGGCCTGGCCATCATGCTTACTGGAGTTCCTGTGTATTTCCTGGGGGTCCACTGGCAAAACAAGCCCCAGTGGTTCAATAACTTTGTTGGTGAGTACGCTCTAGGTTATCCTTTTTCTCTTTTCTTTTTGGACATCCTCCTACATATAGTCAAACAACCCTGTCTTATATAGGAAAAGGGGTCATTTTGGTCTGTTTTGTGTTTCCCTCAGATGCAGCGACACGTGCTGGCCAGAAGCTGTGTGTGGTGGTCTATCCTCAAATGGACAATAAAGATGAAGATGACAGTGAGGAAACCAAAGAACAGAGAGCACCAATTTACAAGCCAGGGTCTGAAGCTGAAGACGGAGCTCATGCCTGAGCCCTTCCCTTCTCCGTTGAGTGTTCACTACACTCCCACTGCCCTTATATACAAATGTGTCAGGACCACACTGTGCAGCTTTGCAGAGATAGATGGAACGTGTGTGTATGTGTATTTGTGAATGTGTATGTGCTCCTCGCTGTGCACATAAACTACAGTATGCTGGTTATTTTATCTCCTCTCTCCATTGCCCTCAGGTAGTAGTGGTGGTGTCCCAGGGTAGAATTACTTGGCGTGAAGTCAGTGCTATGTGATTGTTTGTTACACATACAGTTGTGCATTGTTTCCCTGTAGCTCTATCTCTGCATTGTACTGTGGAACTGTTCTATATTACCACTCCATACAGTGCCCTTAGCTGCTGTAATAACTCTCCCACGGGGCAAAAGAGGGCGTTACAGCTTTGTGACATAATGTCTATGCACCTCATGTTAGAGGTACTCACTAAAAGCGGGTGTGTCTGTCTTGTGCTACCCTTACAAACCTTCATCCAGAACTGTAAGTTGTACTCTGCTTCTCATTGTGGGCTGCCATGGACATACACCAGATCGAGGTACCTGAAAAGATTATTAAAACCACTCTTTCCATGACTCCATGTTCCTTCGACTACAACATTGCAAATGGCATGTCTGCTACAGGAATATTGTTTGCTAAATGATGGTTTACACCAGACAATCATGAGATATGCACAGAACTGACTTCTCAAACCCTTCGGCACACGTGGTAGTCGGCAGGACTTCTAACTGGCTAGAAGAAAGTCAATGTACCACAGTGCGGTCTGAGATCTCCCCCCTGACTGTAATTTGCCACAATGGTCCTAATTTCAATCCAAAACTGAGGTTAACCATAACCCACATTGGAGGCACTCCAATCTCTCACTCCTCATATGTACCATTTACACTCCAAGACGTCTGGGCAATTATCTACCAGGTGTTTTAATTCTACAGAATACTCTAAATGTTTTATATAGATTTGTGTTTTTTTTATTTAGGATCTCTTGTCTCTGAATGTAATAAAATGGATCTTGTGCCTTTTATGGTGGTATGCATATATGCGTGGAGTACTGTCCATTCACATATTGCAATATGTTATTAAACACATACATGCACACAAAGGGGTGGTTACTAAAATGATTTATTTCTAGCCTGAGTTCTCTTTCAGATCTGCATCGTACAAGTTAATAAGTGAAGATATAACACAAGACATACTGTATATCTGAATACAGATCTAAAATTCCCCTAGCTATGTGATATATATACATTCTCATTATGTGTGCGTTAGAAGTGACAATTTTCAACACTGTCATTCACACATTCTAGATGCATCTCCCTATTGTCTAAAGCTGGAATCTGGATATTGTGATATAAAAACATCGCCCTCTGTTATGATGATAATCTTAGCAGATTTGTAACTGTTATTTGCTGGTTGCTATGCACATATTTTATACACATTGGGGTAAATTTACTAAGATTCGTATTTTCCCGTTTCAGGTCAAAGTTCAATCACGAATGACATAGAAAGTGTAAAACTGCAACTTTTTGAATTGATTACGACTAATTTACTAAGCTGTCGTATTCGGGTTTTTCTTTTGTTCCGATGTCGATGTCATTCGTGGTTTTTTTTCTATTTTTACGGCAGTGATTAGCAAAACACTGCCGACTTTTTTACAATGAATCTCGGCCGGATCTGTGTGATCCGTGCTGGGGTTCATTTTTTTTGTTTTTTTTAAATTAAACACTGTCAAATATTAAAAAAAAAATTGCGTGGGGTCCCCCCTCCTAAGCATAACCAGCCTCGGGCTCTTTGAGCCGATCCTGGTTGCCGAAATATGGGAAAAAAAATGACAGGGGTTCCCCCATATTTAAGCAACCAGCATCGGGCTCTGCGCCTGGTCCTGGTTCCAAAAATACGGGGGACAAAAAGAGTAGGGGTCCCCCGTATTTTTAAAACCAGCACCGGGCTCCACTAGCTGGACAGATAATGCCACAGCCGGGGGTCACTTTTATATAGTGCCCTGCGGCCGTGGCATCAAAAATCCAACTAGTCACCCCTGGCCGGGGTACCCTGGGGGAGTGGGGACCCCTTCAATCAAGGGGTCCCCCCCCCCCCAGCCACCCAAGGGCCAGGGGTGAAGCCCGAGGCTGTCCCCCCCCATCCAATGGGCTGCGGATGGGGGGGCTGATAGCCTTTGTTGTAAAAGAAAAGATATTGTTTTTAGTAGCAGTACTACAAGTCCCAGCAAGCCTCCCCCGCATGCTGGTACTTGGAGAACCACAAGTACCAGCATGCGGCGGAAAAACGGGCCCGCTGGTACCTGTAGTACTACTACTAAAAAAATACCCAAAAAAACACAAGACACACACACCGTGAAAGTATAATTTTATTACATACATACACACATACATACATACTTACCTTATGTTCCCACGCAGGTCGGTCCTCTTCTCCAGTAGAATCCAAGGGGTACCTGTTGAAGAAATTATACTCACGAGATCCAGGGGTCCAGGGTCCTCGGGGAATCCAGGTGTAATCCACGTACTTGAAAAAAATAACAAAACGGACACCCGAGCCACGCACTAAAAGGGGACCCATGTTTGCACATGGATCCCCTTTTCCCGACTGCCAGAAACCCACTCTGACTGATGTCTAAGTGGGTTTCTTCAGTCAATCAGGGAGCGCCACGTTGTAGCACTCTCCTGATCGGCTGTGTGCTCCTGTACTGAGTGACAGGCGGCACACGGCAGTGTTACAATGTAGCGCCTATGCGCTCCATTGTAACCAATGGTGGGAACTTTCTGCTCAGCGGTGACGTCACTTTAGGTCAACCGCAGGGCATAAAGTTCCCACCATTGGTTACAATGGAGCGCATAGGCGCTACATTGTAACACTGCCGTGTGCCGCCTGTCACTCAGTACAGGAGCACACAGCCGATCAGGAGAGTGCTACAACGTGGCACTCCCTGATTGGCTGAAGAAACCCACTTAGACATCAGTCAGAGTGGGTTTCTGGCATTCGGGGAAAGGAGTCCCATGTGAAAACATGGGGCCCCTTTCAGTTCGTGGCTCGGCTTTCCGTTTTCTTATTTTATGCAAGTACGTGGATTACAAATGGATGCCCCGAGGACCCTGGGACCCGCGATCTGGTGAGTAGAATTTATTCAACAGGTACCCCTTGGATTCTACTGGAGAAGAGGACCGACCTGCGTGTGAACATAAGGTAAGTATGTATGTATGTATGTTTGTGTGCATGTATGTAATAAATCTTTACTTTCACGGTGTGTGTGTCTTGTCTTTTTTTGGGTATTTTTTTAGTAGTAGTACTACAGGTACCAGCGGGCCCGTTTTTCCGCCGCATGCTGGTACTTGTGGTTCTCCAAGTACCAGCATGCGGGGGAGGCTTGCTGGGCCTTGTAGTACTGCTACTAAAAACAATATCTTTTCATTATCACAAAAGGCTATCAGCCTTCCCAGCCGCAGCCCATTGGATGGGGGGGGGACAGCCTCGGGCTTCACCCCTGGCCCTTGGGTGGCTGGGGTGGGGGGACCCCTTGATTGAAGGGGTCCCCACTCCCCCAGGGTACCCCGGCCAGGGGTGACTAGTTGGATTTTTGATGCCACGGCCGCAGGGCACTATATCAAAGTGACCCCCGGCTGTGGCATTATCTGTCCAGCTAGTGGAGCCCGGTGCTGGTTTTAAAAATACGGGGGACCCCTACTCTTTTTGTCCCCCGTATTTTTGGAACCAGGACCAGGCGCAGAGCCCGATGCTGGTTGCTTAAATATGGGGGAACCCCTGTCAATTTTTCCCCCATATTTCTGCAACCACGATCGGCTCAAAGAGCCCGAGGCTGGTTATGCTTAGGAGGGGGGACCCCACGCAATTTTTTTTAATAAAATAACAACTTTCCCACCCCTTCCCACTGATATACATGCACGGATCTCATGGATCCCTGCATGCCTATCCAATCACGGAAAAAAAAAGCAGGTCTGGTTTTTTTTAGCACTTTTTTACGAGTTGTAATTTTTCACGGCAGTGTTTGTTTTTTTTTTGCTTTGCACTTCTTAGTAAATTACCGAGATTCATACTTAAACAGCCGCGTTTTGACCGATGGTGTATTCATTCGTAATTTTTTTCTTGGACTTGCAAAAAATTACGAATGCCCTCATCACTGCCGTGATTATTGCTTAGTAAATTACCGAGATGACACTTTGATGAAAAAACGGCATCTCGGTCAAAATCGGGAGCTTAGTAAATTTCCCCCATTGATGGAGGCCAGTCATACAGTGAGATTTAATTTCAGATCTTTTTCTAGAATATATTAATTTCCTGTGAACCTTAGAAATGATTTATACTATGCAGAAGAAAGTGTACCTTTGGAACAGGGACGTGATAAGACTTGAAAAGGCTTGTATACAGATTTTTGTGTGTCCTCTCTGGCCGGAAAATATATCAGTAGCACATGCGCAGAAGACAGACAATTCAATTGTTTCCCCCTGTGGCTACCACTAGGGGTGCAAAATGGAACAATTCAATTGTTGCACTGTTTAGACGTCCATTAGCCGCGGGGGTGACATTTCTTCTTGCGGCCTCCTGTCAATCATAGTGTTATTGGATCCTTCCAGGATGTGATCACACTGTGAATGTGCAGAAGTCTAAAAAATGGCTTAATTGCCATTTGGACATCCAAAGTACCAACTTAGGCCTTCATTCAGCTCGGATCGCAGAAGTCCAAAAATCGCCCGATTGCAATATTTGGACTTCTGCGATCCGAGCTGAATGAAGGCCTAAGTTGGCACTTTGGGCGACCAAACCCCCATTTGGATGCCCAAAGCAGGACTTTAGAGGGATATAGCAGTCTTATGTCTGCTTGGGCGTGCAATACTAGTGAATTCCACCTAAAGGCTTACGCACTGTGCTATAGACTTCGTTATCTTCTGTGCTTGTGCCATATTTTATCTTTGGAAATACTGCACTGGTGTCCTATTTCTGTTGATTTCTTTAGAAATATGGTGCCAATACCATATTGCCGAAACCATCACAGAAAATATGGCAGGGGGTGGCTGCTGGGTAAGTCATTACTATGTACAGATGTAGCCACGCTCATCGTGGCTACATCCAGGTGCGAATGCAGCTAGTTTGCCAAGATGTGCGCACATGCTGCTGTGCGTGTGCGTCTTAGTTGCACCCGCACCTCATTGAAAGTATATAGGGCAACAAAAGACTAGCCCAGCGCCCCTAGCTGTGCCGGCAGTGCACATGGCGATTAGATGTAGCCACAATGAGCGTGGCTACATCTGTATGTGCAATGCACACACACATAGCAATGACTGACTCTAGGGCCAGTGCACCACACCATACGCCCATTACATATTCACCACTGAGAGTATAAATAAGCATTTCTCTGTCTCTTATACCCCTTTTCTACTGCTGCTAAAACCCAGGATATTGCGGTTCAGTGGAAAATGATTAACCCGGGTACCTTGCAGGGTTGGTCCTGGAAAGGACCCGGGTCGCGGTGCAGTGTAAACTGGTATCCTGGGTTGATATAGCCCAGTGCCCATTTATAGCGTCGGAAGAGCCAGCACTTGAAAATTATCTCATCCCTAAGTGCTGGCACCACACCTGTGTGCGGTAAAGTCACCAAAGCTGGTTTTAGTCGCCAGTATGAAAGGGGTCTTAGTTGGGTCTCATCGAGGTTGGAGCTGTGTACATAATCCCAGGTACGTTATGGCATTAGAAGGCGTATTAGCATTTACATGTTGCCCCTACTAACCTACCTCATCATCACGAAATCTGCATAAACTTCCATATACTATAGCTGTAGTTCATGCTGTTAAATTTGATTCACTTATTGGTTGTGATCAATGTACTGAGAAAAGCAGGTATGGAATAGTTGAGATCTGTGAGACATCTTCATCTTATATACAGATTCTATTGACCTCAGTCACGCAAAAAAAAAAAAACAGCCAATCAACACTCGCAATAATGGACTTGACACCAAGCAATGAAGATGAAATGGCCACAGCCTTTTATTGCCCAAAATCTTTTATTTTAACTAAGAGGATATACACATCTGACAACCAATTGTCGGGATTCGGTATGAAATCCCAATTGTCTGGATCCCGGCGATCAGGAGACCAACGCTGGAATCCCGACCAAGAGCTGTGAGTTCCCTCGCGGGCTCAGTGGCGAGCTTAGCTCTCCGAGTCGGAATACCAGGTGGCGGTCGGGATTTTCCCTGCTGTCAGGATTCGTCCGTAGTTGGAGAAATTAACTGCGTTGCCATTGTCGGGTATATTGCAATATATACTGGAATTATAACCGTGCTTATCAACCAGTCACTAAAGACGGAGTATGCTGGTGGCAAAACCAAACGGAGGTATAATAACCCATACCGCCATCTTGCCATTCTCAAGACTCCCCCCAAAAACATATATATCACCATTCAGCCCAATCTGAAATGGGACAACCACAAGGAGGCCACAACATGAAATTGGAATCAGCTGCCTACCCACGAAAGAGCCTGTTCCGTTGCTAATGTCTATATTGGCGCTGCTAGCTACAAAATCACAGGCTAAGAATCCGGGCAATGTCTGAACTGCCAGTGGCACCGACCATTCTGACACACATTTAACCCATTGTGAAGGAGGAAACATCATGCATGGATAACAGTGGAGAGTGGGATGTTGTCAACTGTGAGGGAGACAAGAGATGGGGTAGTGGCACAAAGAAAAGAATTCAGTTGAGGGTGGGATTGAGGGTTTTGAAAAACCCAGCGCCATTGTTTGTGACTTCATTCCAGCACACTTCTGCAACAACTGCCATTATTTTTTTCTGTAACTCATCTTTCACCATCTCCATAGCCACCTCCCAACCAGTTTCTGCCTCCTCAGCCATTTTGCTTTTCAATACCGTTTAGGGATTATCTTGTAACGTCTTTATAAAAGTACTGAAGTGATGCCTTATATATTCTGTTTGAAGTTTGCTCCGCATATAGTTAAACAGTGATTTGATAATTCCAAAGATTAGATCGCGTGAAACACAAATCTGAAAGAAGTGAAAGTACGAGAAGCTGTACTACTGATCAGTTTCCCAGTACATCTATGAAACCGAGAACTAAGAACTTTACAATAAAAGGATATATGAAAAAGACACACCTAAAATTGACACATTCAGTGCTACAGGATGGGTCATATGTCTATAAAGTCAGAATGTTGACATGTTCAGATTGTCAACATTTAACATGTCTATATTCGCAATATTGACATCAACATAAATGAATTTCACCATTGTAAATGTCAACAATAGGATTTTGAATGTTAATTTGCAGCCAAACCATGACTCTAGTGTAACCCTAATCTAACTCTTACCCTAATAGCAGCTTAATCCTAATTGAGATGTCCGAAGCAAGTGTCAATCAACAAGACTATTTGTAAAAATAAAGAGTTAAACGTCCGGAGAGTAATGGACGTACACACAATAGTGTATCAGACTGGCAGTATGTACTACGCATCGCAGCCGCGATGGGGTTCGGTATGCATACTGGCAGTGGGGATGCCGTCGGTCACATGACCAACTGCATCCTATTGCAAACTATACATTTGCGTCCTCTTGACATGTCTATTTACAATGTTTCATATTTGCCTTACCTTATTCACATTATGCTACTTCTGATTCGCTGCCAGTCTGGAGGCCATAATTGTCTTGCACCCGGCGCCAAGTTCATATAGTCCACGCTGCCTATTGGCCACTGGTCTGCGATAAAAAGATTGGACTGGTGCCGCAACTGCTTGCCTGGGGCTCGTAGAATAGGGAACGCGTCAGCGAATGGTTCAGGACAAGGATGGAGCCTCTCCAACCCTTGCGCCTTCCTGCATTGCTTACCCTGCTTACGGCATAACACCGGCCCTGATTGCAGGCAAAGCAATGCAATGGGGCCCCTACGACCAGACAGCCACTGCCCTCTTCCCCCAGTCACTAAAATCAGAATCCAGATAGGACATTTACAACCCCCTCCCCCCAATATATACCACTAATAAAATCAGATCGGACACACATTGACCCCTCCCCCATTAATAAAATCAAACTCCAAATTAGACACCCACTGGTCCCCCATTAATAAAATCAAACCACAGAGCAGACACTCATTGCTCCCTATTCACAATTCATAAAATCAAATCAGACCCCAAAATGCCACCTATTTCCAATTAATAAAAGAAGACCCCAGATCTGACAATCCCCCCCCCCCCCCAGCACAGAAAAAAAGATCATAACTTACCCTTCCTGCAGTCCGCGCCGTCTCTCCACATGCTTCCATACAGTGAGTGGCTGTTAGCACTCTGATTGGTCAATA
Source organism: Pseudophryne corroboree (assembly GCF_028390025.1). Taxonomy (NCBI): domain Eukaryota; kingdom Metazoa; phylum Chordata; class Amphibia; order Anura; family Myobatrachidae; genus Pseudophryne; species Pseudophryne corroboree. The sequence goes on from NC_086444.1 coordinate 452,745,560, forward strand.
GCTCTGAGTAACGTCACATTAATGTCCTTAGGATAATCATTAGCACTCATGGGGACTGTCCTCTTTGTCAGCTTCTTCTGATCTCTCCACTGTCAGGTCACTCATTTTCTCTTTATAGTCAATCTCTCTGCTCATATTACACTCTTGTCATGTTTGTACCTGGCATCTCTGTCATACAACAACCTGGTTCTTTTGAGCCATTTCAGGTTTAGCGTATTATCCAGTCGCTTCATGTCTGTAAATGCACTTTGGGCTGATGCAGAGTAGGGAGGTCAGCCTTAATTCCATTACGCCATCATTATTATCAGTACACACTTACACCAGCTCTATCCCTGGTGCAAGATATTCAGATGTAAACAGATGTATTGTCGCATAAGCACAACTCAGCATAGGCTAAAATTCCACTGCCCAGCACTAACATAGTAACACGGGGTGATTCAGAGCTGATTGCTGCTGTGCGTTTTTTTCGCACAGCGGGCAGTCAGCGTTAGACTGCTCATGCATATGCACCGCAATGCAAACAACAACAGGCATTGCGGGACAGCATCAGGCTGGTATGAAAATTTAGATCGCACAGCCATACGCAAGGTGATTGACAAGAAGAGGGTTTGTGGGTAGTAACTGGCCATTTTCTGGGAGTGTCAGGGAAAATGCAGGCATGCCCAAGTGTTTTCATGGTGGGTGGGTGACGTCTGCTCCAGCCTCGATCAGCCTGTTCTCTCGCACTGGAGGAGTAAGTCCTGGGCTGCACACAGAGTGTACACACTGGATTTTTGCAGCTCGGCGTCCACGTGCGATCGCACACTTGCACGGCGAATATACACTCCCCTTGGACGATGACGCAGCAAATTTAGCAGCCCAGTGATCAGGTCTGAATCACTCCCTTCGTTGATAAGGTTAAAAAAAACAAGTTTGTCCATCGAGTTCAACCTATATTTAATCTATTTAGAGGTTGTATCCTTGGATTTCTTTCTCTTACGTCCTAGAGGATGCTGGGGACTCCGTAAGGACCATGGGGTATAGACGGGCTCCGCAGGAGACATGGGCACTCTAAAGACTTTAGATGGGTGTGCACTGGCTCCTCCCTCTATGCCCCTCCTCCAGACCTCAGTTAGATCCTGTGCCCAGAGGAGACTGGATGCACTGCAGGGGAGCTCTACTGAGTTTCTCTGAAAATACTTTTTGTTAGGCTTTTTATTTTCAGGGAGCCCTGCTGGCAACAGGCTCCCTGCATCGTGGGACTGAGGGGAGAGAAACAGACCTACTTAACTGATAGGCTCTGCTTCTTAGGCTACTGGACACCATTAGCTCCAGAGGGTCGGAACACAGGTGTCGTCCTCGCTGTTCGTCCCGGAGCCGCGCCGCCGTCCTCCTCACAGAGCCGGAAGATAGAAGCCGGGTGAGTATAAGAAGAAAGAAGACTTCACAGGCAGCAGAAGACTTCAGATCTTAATAAAAAAACAAAATCACCTTGCGCTGTGATTGGCTACAGAAGGATGCAGCAATCCCCAAGGGTCTTTGGTTTTAACCCTTAATATAGAAACTACAGAAAAACAAGGCTGGGACTGCGCAAATCAATCTGATGTGGATATTTATTATCACATAAAATTATTCTCTAAACATATATAAATACATACAAACAAATACATACAATACTCGATACCGCCCAGCATCACATAAAAATGTATTTAGTAAAACCAATTAATATATTACTACTGGGTCTAATGATAGAGGATAAATTTCTTGATTCCAGTATAGATGCCTGATACAATTTGTATCCTTAATTTATATGCTTTAAATGAACCATTAATATCTTTCTCTTGCAATATTGGTAATATCACTCCCAACAGATTTAAACCAAGATGGAATGTCCAGCGCTTTTTTGGTTAGTGACATGCAACCATGCAGGGTATTTTTCCTTATAGGTATCAATATTTCATCCAAGCATGCATTCATATAATAGCTCAGTCCAGATCAGAAAATCTCTCTGCTCAAGTAAAAGACATCCACATTTAATTGTACACTTAGAACCGCTTTATCCACAGTTAGGGCTTCTGCCGTTTAGCTAAGCAGATCATGCATGAGTATAGCCTCTTATATAGCAATTATAGCATTTCACTTTTTCAGTGTATAATACTATGCCTGTGCAGTGTTCTTGGACAAACCCCTCCCGGCTGGTTAGAGCCTTATCTGGAGCCTCCGGGTTCTTTCTGCTGCGTGTTTTTCCTCCCAAACTCAATGGGGTTTCTTATGCCTGCGGCCGGCCGGCCCGCTGATGTTTCCGCTACTAACTCCTGTAAAGGGAATAATGACAGACGCGTTTCCCCGCCTTCTATTGCATCGGCGGCTTCCTCAGTGTCAGACCTACTTAACTGATAGGCTCTGCTTCTTAGGCTACTGGACACCATTAGCTCCAGAGGGTCGGAACACAGGTGTCATCCTCGCTGTTGTCCCGGAGCCGCGCCGCCGTCCTCCTCACAGAGCCGGAAGATAGAAGCCGGGTGAGTATAAGAAGAAAGAAGACTTCACAGGCGGCAGAAGACTTCAGATCTTCACTGAGGTACCGCGCAGCGTTACCGCGCAGCGGTACCTCAGTGAAGATCTGAAGTCTTCTGCCGCCTGTGGGAGCCATAGCTCCCACACATACACACACAGAAGGCACTGTACGGGTGTAGGGCGCAGGGGGGGGCGCCCTGGGCAGCAATATTAACCTCAAGGGACACTGGCTAATATAATAGATACTGCGGAGGCAGTATATTGAAACCCCCCCGCCAGTATAAAGAATTTGAGCGGGACCGAAGCCCGCCGTTGAGGGGGCGGAGCTTGATCCTCCAGCACTAACCAGCGCCATTTTTCTCCACAGCAAGCTGCAGAGAAGCTGCTCCTCGGACTCTCCCCTGCTGAGCAAGTACAGAGGGCAAAAAAGAGGGGGGGGGGCACATTTAATTGGCGCAGTGAGTGTTTATTTATTCTATAAAAGAGCGCTATACAGTCTGGGATTTTATTCCAGTGGCGCTGGGTGTGTGCTGGCATACTCTCTCTCTGTCTCTCCAAAGAGCCTTATTGGGGGGCTGTCCCCATAATTGTATATCCCAGTGTGTGTGGGGGTGTCAGTATGTGTGCGTCAACATGTCTGAAGCGGAAGGCTCGTCTAAGGAGGAGGTGGAGCAGATGATTGTGGTGTCTCCGTCGGCGACGCCAACATCTGATTGCTTGGATATGTGGAATGTTTTAAATGCAAATGTGTCTTTATTACATAAAAGATTGGACAAAGCAGAGTCCAGAGAAAAAGCAGGGAGTCAATCCATGGCTTTGACTGTGTCACAAGGCCCTTCGGGCTCTCATAAACGTCCCCTGTACCAGGTAGCAGACACTGATACCGACACGGATTCTGACTCCAGTGTCGACTACGATGATGCGAGTTTACACCCAAGGGTGGCCAAAAGTATTCATTATATGATTATTGCAATAAAAGATGTTTTGCATATCACAGAGGACCCCTCGGTGCCTGACACGAGCATATGCATGTTTAAGGAGAAGAAAATAAGATTTTAAACCTACCGGTAAATCTTTTTCTTTTTCTTACGTCCTAGAGGATGCTGGGGACTCCGTAAGGACCATGGGGTTTATACCAAAGCTCCCAATCGGGCGGGAGAGTGCGGATGACTCTGAAGCACCGACTGAGCAAATGCTAGGTCCTCATCAGCCAGAGTATCAAACATGTAGAATTTAGCAAAAGTGTTTGAACCCGACCAAGTCGCTGCTCGGCAAAGCTGTAATGCCGAGACGTCCCGGGCAGCCGCCCAAGAAGAGCCCACCTTCCTAGTGGAATGGGCCTTTACTGAATGCGGTAACGGCAATCCAGCCGTAACATAAGCCTGCTGAATCGTGTTACAGATCCAGCGCACAATAGTCTGCTTCGAAGCAGGCGTGCCAATCTTGTTGGCAGCAGCATACAGGACAAACAATGCTTCTGTTTTCCGAATTCTAGCCGTCCTGGCTACATAATCTTTAAGGCCCTGACTACATCCAGGGACCTGGAATCCTCCAAGTCACTCGTAGCCACAGGCACCACTATAGGTTGTTTCATATGAAATAAAGACACCACCTTAGGTAAAAATTGAGGACGAGTCCTCACTTCTGCTCTATCCACACGAAAAATCAAGTAAGGGCTCTTGTGAGACAAGGCCGCCAATTCTGACACACGCCTTGCAGATGCCAAGGCTTACAACATGACCACCTTCCAGGTGAGAACTTCAACTCCACCGTTTGAACCAGTGTGATTTAAGGAACTGTAACACCACGTTCAGTTCCCATGGTGTCCCTGGGGGCACAAAAGGAGGCAGGATGTGTAGCACTCCCTTTACGTTTCACACCAAGAGGCATATTTCCGCCAGATACGGTGATAATGTTTTGCCGTCACCTCCTTCCTTCCTAGCCTTTATTAGAGTAGGTATGACCTACTCCGGAATACCCTTCTCAGCTAGGATCCTGCTTTCAACCGCCCTGCCGTCAAACGGAACCGCGGTAAGTCTTAGAACAGACAGGGCCCCTGCTGTAACAGGTCCTCTCTCAGAGGAAGAGGCCCAGGATCTTCTGTGAGCATCTCCTGAAGATCTGAGTACCAGACCCTTTGAGGCCAGTCTGGAACAATGAGAATTGTCTGTACTCTTTTTCGTCTAATGATCCTCAACACTTTTGTGATGAGAGGAAGAGGAGGAAACACATAGACCAACTGTAATAACCCATGGTGTTACCAGAGCGTCTACTGCTATTGCCTGAGGGTCCCGGCACCTGACAGAATACCTCCGCAGCTTCTTGTTGAGGCGTGACGCCATCATGTCTATTTGCGGAACTCCCCCGAGACTCGTTATCTCTGCAAAGACTTCTTGATGAAGTCTTCACTCTCCTGGATGGAGATCGGGTCTGCTGAGGAAGTCTGCTCCGGAATGAAGACTGCTGACAGAGCGCTTACGTGATTTTCCGCCCAGCGAAGAATCCTGGTGGCTTCCGCCATTGCGACTGTGCTTTTTGTCCCACCTTAGCGGTTCACATGAGCCACTGCTGTGACATTGTCCGATTTAATCAGAACCGGTAGGCTGCGAAGAAGACCCTCCGCTTGTCGTTGTATATCGCCCTTAGTTCCAACACGTTGATGTGTAGACAGGACTCCTGGTCTGACCACAGTCCCTGAAAATTTCTTCCTAGGGTTACTGCTCCCCATCCTCGGAGGCTCGCGTCTGTGGTTACCAGGGACCAGTCCTGAATGCCGAACCTGCGACCCTCTAGAAGGTGAACACTTTGCAGCCACCATAGAAGAGACACCCTGGCCCTGGGGGACAGTGTTATTTTTTGATAATTGTAGATGGGACCCGGACTATTTGTCCAGAAGATCCCATTGAAACATCCTTGCATGGAACCTGCCGAAGGGAATGGCCTCGTAAGTTGCCACCATTTTCCCCAGAACCCGAGTGCATTGATGAACTGACACTCTTTTCGGCTTTAGCAGGTCTCGGACCATGTTCTGGAGGTCCTGGACTTTTCCCCACGTGAGGAAAACTTTCTTTTGTTCCATGTCCAGTATCATGCCTAGGAACGTCAGTCGAGTTGTCGGAACCAACTGTGACTTTGGCAGATTGAGAATCCAACTCTGTTGCTGAAGCACTCTCTAAGAGAGTGACACGTTCTCCAGTAGTTGTCTTGACCTCGCTTTTATCAGGAGATCGTCCAAGCATGGGATAATCGTGACTACTTGCTTGCGCAGGATCACCATCATTTTCTGAAACTGATAATGACCATCCTGTACCGCGAATCTCAGGTACTCCTGATGAGAGGGATATATGGGGACATGAAGGTAAGCATCCTTTATATCCAGTGACACCATAAAATCCCCCCCTTCCAGGCAGGCTATCACCGCTCGGAGCGATTCCATCTTGAATTTGGATCTTTTCAAGTACAGGTCTAGGGATTTTAGATTTAAAATGGGCCTGACCGAACCATCCGGCTTCGGGACCACAAATAGGGTTGAATAATACCCTTTTCCCTGTTGGTTCAGGGGAACCCTGATAATCACTCGCTGTTGACACAGCGTTTGAATTGCAGCCAGCACTACTTCCCGTTCTGGGGTAGAAGCTGGTAAAGCCGACTTGAAAAATCGACGTGGGGCACCTCTTCGAATTCCAGCTTGTAACCCTGGGAGACTATTTCTATCACCCAAGGGTCCACGTCTGACTGAACCCAGACTTGGCTGAATAGTCGAAGGTGTGCTCTCACCTGTGCGGACTCCCGCAGGGGAGCCCCAGCGTCATGCGGTGGACTTAGCGGAAGCCAGGGAGGACTTCTGCTCTTGGGAACTAGCCGCAGCAGGTGTCCTTTTGCCTCTACACTTACCTCTGGCGAGGAAAGAGGAGTCCCGACCTCTTCTGGATCTATGCGACCGAAAGGACTGCATCTGATATTATGGAGGTTTAATTTGCTGTTGGGGAACAAAAGGTAAAAAGGTAGACTTACCCGCGGTAGCTGTGGAGACCAGGTCCGCGAGGCCGTCCCCAAACAATACATCACCTTTGTAAGGTAAAACCTCCATATGCCTTTTTGATTCTGCATCCCCCGTCCATTGGCGGATCCATAAGGCTCTTCTTGCCGAAATAGCCATAGATAGGCTCTCGAACCCAGTAATCCAATGTCTCTTTGAGCGTCCCTCATATATAAGACTGCATCCTTAATATGAGCTAATGTTAACATAATTGTATCCCTATCAAGGTCAGCTGACAGGGTATCTGTCCACGCTGCTACTGCACTACATAACCATGCCGACGCAATTGCCGGTCTAAGCAAAGTACCAGTATGTGTGTAAATAGACTTTAATGTAGTCTCCTGCCTGCGGTCCGCAGGGTCCTTGAGGGCCGCTGTGTCAGGGGACGGTAGCGCCTCTTGGAAAGGCGTGTTAAGGCTTTGTCCACTGTGAGAAAGGATTCCCAACGTACCCTGTCCTGTGTAGGGAAAGGGTATGCCATAAGAACCTTTTTGGGAAGCTGCAGCTTCTTATCTGGAGTTTCCCAAGCTTTTTAACATAACTCATTTAGTTCATGGGAAGGAGGAAAATTCATAACCTGTTTCCTTCCCTTAAACATGTGTATCCTCGTGTCGGGCACCGAGGGCTCATCAGTGTATAACATCTTTTATTGCAATAATCATGCACTGAATACTTTTTATCACCCTGGGGTGCAATCTTGTTTCATCATAGTCGACACTGGAATCAGAGTCCGTGTCGGTATCTGTGTCCCCTATTTGTGAGAAGGGACGTTTCTGAGACCCAGACGGGTCCTGTGAGTCGGTGCCATCCGTAGATTGAACACCTGTCGACACCCTGGACTCTGCTTTTTCACAGAAAACTCAGGAGAGCTCCCTGTAATGCACCCTATCTCCTCTGGGCACAAGATCTAACTGAGGTCTGGAGGAGGGGCATAGAGGGAGGAGCCAGTGCACACCATACCAGAAAGTTATTTTAGGTGCGCATGTCTCCTGCGGAGCCCGTCTATACCCCATGGTCCTTACGGAGTCCCCAGCATCCTCTAGGACGTAAGAGAAACCTGAGGTAACCTTTCCCCCATCTCATGAGCTGAACGCTTTATTTGAAAAAGTTTGGGAAACTCCGGACAAGAAACTGCAGAGTCCCAAGAGAATTCTTATGGCGTATCCTTTTCCTGCACAGGACAGGTTACGGTGGGAATCCTCGCCCAGGGTGGACAAGGTTTTAACGTGCTTGTCCAAAAAGGTGGCGCTACCATCTCCAGACACGGCAGCCCTCAAGGATCCTGCTGATTGCAGACAGGAGACTACCTTAAAATCAATTTATACACATAAGGGTGCCTTGCTCAGACCGGCAGTAGCGTCGGCATGGGTATGTAGCGCAATAGCAGCATGGGCAGATAACTTGTCATCTGACGTTGACACCCTAGATAAGGATAGCATTTTATTGACCTTGGGTCATATTAAAGACGCAGCGTTATATATGAGAGACGCTGCGAGAGACGTTGGACTGTTGGGTTCAAGAGCCAATGCCATGGCACAGAAGTCCTCACCGGCTTATACAAAATCCACCGCATGACGTTGGGGCTCCACTGCGGGAGTCCGCGCCGGTGGGGGCACGTCTTCGACTCTACAGCCAGGTCTGGGTTTTGTCAGATTTGGATCCTTGGGCGATAGAAATTGTATCCCAAGGCTACAAACTGGAATTCGAAGAAGTGCCTCCTCGACGATTTTTCAAGTCGGCTTTGCCAGCTTCTCCCCCAGAGAGGAAAATAGTTTTAGCTGCAATACAAAAGCTGTGTCGACAGCAGGTGATTATCAAGGTTCCCCTAATACAACAGGGGAAAGGGTACTATTCAACCCTATTTGTGGTCCCGAAACCGGATGGCTCGGTCAGACCCATTCTGAATCTAAAATCCCTAAACCTGTATCTAAAAAGGTTCAAATTCAAGATGGAATCTCTCCGGGTAGTGATCTCCAGCCTGGAATGGGGGGATTTTATGGTATCACTAGACATAAAGGATGCATACCTTCATGTCCCCATTTATCCTCCTCATCAGGCGTACCTGAGATTCGCTGTACAGGACTGTCATTACCAGTTTCAGACGGTGCCGTTTGGGCTGTCCACGGCCCCGAGGATTTTCACCAAGGTAATGGCGGAAATGATGGTGCTCCTACGCAGACAAGGAGTCACAATTATCCCATACTTGGACGATCTCCTGATAAAAGCGAGATCGAGAGATCAGTTGCTGAAAAGCGTGTCACTCTCCCTGAGAGTGCTGCAGCAACACGGCTGGATCCTAAATCTGCCAAAGTCGCAGTTGATTCCAACGACTCGGCTATCATTTTTAAAAAGCCAGAGACCTGTTAAAGCCAAAAAGAGTGTCAGTTCATCAATGCACTTAAGCACTGGGAAAGATGGTGGCGGCCTACGAAGCCATCCCCTTCAGCAGGTTCCATGCGAGGACATTTCAGTGGGACCTTCTGGACAAGTGGTCGGGGTCCCATCTACAAATACATCAGAAAATAAGCCTGTCCCCCAGGGCCAGGGTGTCTCTCCTGTGGTGGCTGCAGAGTGCTCACCTTCTAGAGGGTCGCAGGTTCGGCATTCAAGAATGGGTTCTGGTAACCACGGACGCGAGCCTCCGAGGATGGGGAGCTGTCACACAAGGAAGACATTTTCAGGGACTGTGGTCAAGCCAGGAGGCTTGTCTACACATCAACGTGCTGGAATTAAGGGCCATATAGAATGGCCTACGACAAGACTCTTCTTCGCGACCTACCTGTTCTGATTCAATCGGACAACGTCACAGCAGTGGCTCATGTAAACCGCCAAGGCGGGACAAGGAGCAGAGTGGCAATGGCGGAAGCCACCAGGATTCTTCGTTGGGTGGAAAATCACGTAAGCGCGCTGTCAGCAGTCTTCATTCCGGGAGTGAACAACTGGGAAGCAGACTTCCTCAGCAGACACGATCTCCATCCAGGAGAGTGGGGTCTTCATCAAGAAGTTTTTGCAGAGATAAGTCGTTGGGGGCTTCCTCAAATAGACATGATGGCGTCGCGCCTCAACAAGAAACTTTGGAGGTGTTGTTCCAGGTTAAGGGTCCCTCAGGCTGTAGCGGTAGACGCCCTGGTGACACCCTGGGTGTTTCCGTCAGTCTATGTATTCCCTCCTCTTCCACTCATCTCAAAAATACTGAGAATCATAAGATGAAAAAGAGTCCAGACAATACTCATTGTTCCGGATTGGCCTCGAAGGGCCTGGTATTCAGATCTTCAGGAAATGCTCACAGAAGATCCGTGGCCTCTTCCTCCCAGGGAGGACCTGTTGCAGCAGGGGCCCTGCGTGTTCCAAGACTTACCGCGGTTACGTTTGACGGCATGGCGGTTGAACACCAAATCCTAGCTAGGATAGGTATTCCGGGGGAAGTCATCCCTACTCTGATAAAAGCTAGGAAGGAGGTGACGGCGAAACATTATCACTGTATCTTGAGGAAATATGTATCTTGGTGTGAAACCAAGAATGCTCCTATGGAAGATTTCCACCTGGGCCGTTTTCTCCACTTTCTGCAGACAGGAGTGGATATGGGCCTAAAGTTAGGCTCCATTAAGGTGCAGATTTCGGCCCTGTCAATATTCTTTCAGAAGGAATTGGCTTCTCTCCCAGAAGTCCAGACTTTTGTAAAGGGAGTGCTGCACATCCAGCCTCCTTTTGTGCCCCCAGTGGCACCATGGGACCTTAACGTGGTGTTACAGTTCCTTAAGTCACACTGGTTTGAACCTCTTCAAACAGTTGAGTTAAAATTTCTCACTTGGAAAGTGGTCATGTTGTTAGCCTTGGCATCTGCGAGGCGGGTGTCTGAATTGGCGGCTTTTTCTCACCCCTATCTGATTTTCCAAGTGGATAGAGCAGAGTTGAGGACTCGTCCTAAATTTCTGCCTAAGGTGGTTTCATCGTTTCATATGAACCAACCTATTGTGGTGCCTGTAGCTACGGGTGACTTGGAGGATTCCAAGTCTCTTGATGTAGTCAGGGCCTTAAAGGATTATGTAGCCAGGACGGCTCGGGTTAGGAAAACAGAGGCACTCTTTGTCCTGTATGCAGCCAACAAGGTTGGCGCTCCTGCTTCTAAGCAGACTATTGCCCACTGGATCTGTAACACGATTCAGCAGACTCATTCTACGGCTGGATTGCCGTTACCAAATTCGGTAAAGGCCCATTCCACTAGGAAGGTGGGTTCTTCTTGGGCGGCTGCCCGAGGTGTCTCGGCATTACAACTTTGCCGAGCAGCTACTTGGTCGGGTTCAAACACTTTTGCTAAATTCTATAAATTTGATACCTTGGCTGATGAGGACCTCATGTTTGCTCAATCGGTGCTGCAGAGTCATCCGCACTCTCCCGCCCGGTCTGGAGCTTTGGTATAATCCCCATGGTCCTTACGGAGTCCCCTGCATCCTCTAGGACGTAAGAGAAAATAAGATTTTAAACCTACCGGTAAATCTTTTTCTCCTAGTCCGTAGAGGATGCTGGGCGCCCGTCCCAGTGCGGACTAAATTCTGCAAGGCTTGAATATAGTTATTGATTACATAAGGGTTATGTTACAGTTTTGATCAGTCTCTGGCTGATGCTGTTTTGTTTCATACTGTTAACTGGTTCGTATATTCCATGTTGTACGGTGTGGATGGTGTCGGCTGGTATGTATCTTGCCCTTAGATTAACAAAAATCCTTTCCTCGTACTGTCCGTCTCCTCTGGGCACAGTTCTTTAACTGAGGTCTGGAGGAGGGGCATAGAGGGAGGAGCCAGTGCACACCCATCTAAAGTCTTTAGAGTGCCCATGTCTCCTGCAGAGCCCGTCTATACCCCATGGTCCTTACGGAGTCACCAGCATCCTCTATGGACTAGGAGAAAAAGATTTACCGGTAAGTTTAAAATCTGATTTTTTTCCGCTAAAAATTTGTCCAACACTTTTTTAAACTTATTGGGGTATATTTACTAAGCTCCCGATTTTGACCGAAATGGTGTTTTTTCTTCAAAGTGTCATCTCGGGAATTTACTAAACTCAAATCACGGCAGTGATGAGGGCATTCGTATTTTTATTACGGCTGTGTATTAAAAATACGAATGAATACACCATCGGTCAAACACGGCTGTTTAGGTATTGAACTCTGTCATTTACTAAGCATTCGTATTTGAAATCTCTACCGTGAAAATGCATCTGCGCCGTGATAAAATACTAATCGTACAAAAAGCCTAACAAAAAATAGACCTGCTTTTGAGAAGCGTATTTACATGTGTTGCCAATTCTACATTACTCACACCTGACTTTTTGGACCTTTAAAAGGGGCCCAAACACATTTTTCTCCTCTCTCACTCTGAAATGGCTGCTACTGTGTGTAGTACTTTCTTGTTTGCTGGGGGATACCTGACACTGCTCCATGAGGCTACAATAAACCAAGGCCAGGAAAATGAACATGGTCAGCAGGTTGTACATGTTCTGCGTAGGCTGGGCATGCCTGTTTTTTTTAGTGGGCGTTTAAACTCTAACAAATTGGCTGATGACCAGGTTATACAGATGGTCCGACTAAATGTAAATAACATTTAACGTCTGTATGACCTTGACAAACTGAACCTAGACCCTGAGACAGCAACGCTCCTGGTTGTGTTGCACTTTATGGCTACTGGCAGCTTCCAGCCTGTGACTGGCGATGTAATTAGTATCTCACAGGCCACCTTTTATAAATATTTAATTCAGGTTAGTTAAAACATACATACACGTCTATGTCTAAGTGGTGCTTCTGTAATGTAATATAACACAGTATTGTATTGATTACAGGTCATGAAACTCACCGTAAAATTTAGGAATGTCCACTCAGGTTTTGGATGTCTTGGATGGCCACATAGATGCCTCTCTCTGCTTCCCTACCCAGGAGTCGCAGTGGCATGCAGTCAGGGTAGCTTTCTCTGAGCTTGCGGCCATGCCCAATGTGCTGGGTGCCATAGATTACACACACGTTGAGCTGAGGCCACCTAGGGGCAGCCAAAATATTTATACCAATAGACATCTGGGCCAAGACACTAATGTGCCGGTGGTTTCTGTAGCTAATGAAACAATACACATATTCCGTGTGAACAATTTATTATCTTCAACACAGGCATTTTTGCTGTAACAAATCAACATAAATTTTTAAATTAACAAACTATTAGCTGCAGGCCTGATTATTATTATTTTTGGTGTGTTCTGGGTGCAGAGGATTGGGCTGGCTCGTTGGTCCGGGTTCTACTGGAGCGTCTAACTGGGGATTGAACTGGGGTCTGGCTTGGTGTAGTTGTCCCCGAGCTAGAGCTGACTTGGTGTGATGCCAACACCTTAAGGCTTTGACTGAGTATATTGAGGCTTGCAGTCAGTTGCGTATTAGCGGCAGTGTTGCTTGCTATTATTCTGGACAGGTTGTCGTTTACAATTTGGTTGTGTTGGATTAGCTGAATTAGGGATTGGTGCTGCCGCTGTTGTTCATCCATGATGCGTTGGAGATTGGCTTGCATTTGGGAGTTGTCTGCCCTCATCTGCTCCATTGAATTGGCAATTCTGCCCACCTGAACTATAAGTCTGCCTGAGTTTCGACTCAGTCTAGGCAGATGATGGGGCAGACTTGCCAGGTATTGGCTGTGGGTGTTGAGGCACGCATAGTTTTGGTCCTGTTGTGAGGCCCAACGGCTCCAAAACTCAGGGCCCATTTGTGTCTGGGGTGGTGTTGTGCTCAATTGGGGGCTGTGGGATGTTTGGGGTGGTTGGGGTATGTCCTGCGGCGTGGTTGCTGGGTAGGATCGATGGGCTGCAGGTGTAGTGTGTAGGTTTCCTGCTGGTCACTTTCCTGCTGGGCATCCTCGGTCATGAAGGCTGGTTCTGTATGGGGTTGAAGACAGCCACTATTTAGTAATTATTTAGCATTGGTCTTACGTCAACATGCATTACTTCTTAATATTGATGTTGGATTTGATAAATAGATTGTGGCCTAAACTTTACTATGTTGTTCACCTTTTTGGATAAATATGTGGCTTCTAACGTTCACTACTCAGTTGTAATAAGTTTGAGGGAATTGTTGGACTCTGAGCCATAATTAATGTGCGAACACGAAGAACTCTAACAACTACAAATTACTACATTTACATATTGGGTATGAAGCTTCCTTTGGAACAACACACACAATACAATAAATGTGTTGACCAATACACTCATACATTGTTCAAGGCAGTCAGTGGTCTGCCCAAAACGTTAACAAATATAGTGGTCTAAAATGTAAACATTAACAATGGGTGAAAAAGTCTTAAGGTGCCCTATGTTTAGAACTGGTTATGTTGGCCATGCTAAACAATTGGATGAGACTTAACATTTATGTAGGTGTTTTTAGCAAAGATTAAAAGTAAAAATATTTGTTGATCTGGCCAACATCACATCTGACAATTAACCATCTAAAAAAACCTTACCACCATGTGCTTGCTGTTGGTGATTATTACAAGGATGACTGTTCATGTGTTGTTGTTTTTTTGCTGTGCACAAACAGTGGTGCAGATGTATAAACCTGGAGAAGGCATAAGGAAGTGATAAACCAGTGATATGTGCAAGGTGATAAAGGCACAAGGCAAACAGCTCCATTATGTAAATTTACTTTTTTTTGTTTTTGTGCTGCTGCCTTTATCACCTTGCACATATCACTGGTTTTTCACTTCCTTATGCCTTCTCCAGGTTAATACATCTAATCCACTGTTTTTTACCTGCTTTACAGGTAATTGTTATGTTTACTCACCAGACAACTGAGGGGATTGTGGAGCCTCACTTTGTGGGCTGGCCAAAATAGCTTGTGGTGGCAGGGCCGACACTGTGGAGATGCGCCGTTGGGGTGGTGATGATGGTGCTGCTGATTCAGCCTCAAGACGGCGTCTCTTGGTTGGCCTACTAGCCACAGTAACCGAGCCCTGTGATGGGCGCCTTAGTGGAGGGGGGTTTGCTGAAGAAGAACCTATGTGATAAGATAAACATTAACATTTTGTTTTTCTATGTGTTTGCAGAATATGTGTTTACAGTAAAATCTTACCTGCATTGCCACCATCTGCATCTCTTGGCAGTGTTTGGATGTGGCCTGGCTGTGCTGCTTCTCTTTCGTACTGTAGAAATATGAAGAATGTCCTCATGAACATACTATTTTGTTGATATGTTATGCAAATTCCTTATTGTGATGTAAACATATGTGGTACCTGATGAGAACTAAACTATACGATGCTTATGATTTTCTGCCTGACTTCATTGGGTGTGTATACTTTAAATAAGAACCAATTTCACCAAACAATACATACACAAAGGCGCATAATACACAATATTATACTACTTAAAACCCAAACGTCGTAGCTTGACACAACCACAATATTGCACGCTAAATTACCAATTTTTGATGCTAACAAGAAAACACTACCCACAAATATCTGCACAAAATTGTAAACATCAAAACCAAATATGCATGAAAAATCACATCAAGCACACAAAGGACAACCCAGAACAACACACAATAAACATAAATCCATTGAAATTGTGAAATAAAAAAACTTTGCATAAAACATAATAATCACACTTCTTTAAAATACACCTGCAAACTTTTACTTTTCAAATAAAACACCAGAAAAAGGCCAAGGCAACCAGAAAAATTAACAATACAAAGGAAAAAAACATACATAATTGATATTAACACTACATCAGGCATGGGCAACCTGTGGCTCTCCAGATGTAGTGAAACTACACATCCCAGCATGCCCTGCCACAGTTTTAGCATTCCATAATAGCAAAACTGTGGCAAGGCATGATGGGACTTGTAGTTTTACAACAGCTGGAGAGCCACAGGTTGGCCAGGCCTGCACTACATCACCAACACATTAGAAGAATGAACCAACTTACAATCACAATTAGCTAGAAGACATTTCAGACAACTAAGGACAAAGCACAGATGTTTAAATTTTAAAAAACAAGACAAATAACTCACCATCCTGCCTTGGCCGATCCGAATCCCGGACATGAGTCGCACCAACCACTTCTGGCGGAATCAGAGTACGCACAGGCTCCTCCCAATCCTGATAAGACGCTCGGAAGGGGTGTCCACCCCCGGTCTGGCGGGCTGATTTAGCCTCCTTCGACATCTTTGCCTTGACACGGCGCTTGATGTCGTAGAATCGTTTACGACACGTGTCCTCGGTCCGCCTCACCACACCCTCACTATTCACAGCCGCAACGACCTTCCCCCACAGAACAGTCTTCCTGCGTGACGACACCTTTGCAGCATCATGGCCAAACAACTGTCGATGATGCCTCATCAGCTCCCGCACCAATGCCATATTCTCAGCGTAGCTGAATTTAACATTGCGGCCCGTCTTTGTAGTGGTGCGTGGCTGCGGAGCCACAACACCATCACTATTACTGGAGGCCGCAGCAGCAACCTCCCCCTCCTCCTCACTAACCTCCTCCACCTCACTCACCTCCTCCCTCTCACTCACCTCCTCCCTCTCACTCACCTCCTCCACCTCACTCACCTCCTCCACCTCACTCACCTCCTCCACCCACACTCACCTCTGACTGGGACATAATCAGGACAAACAACAAATAACACTGGGAAAAAAAACAGTAAACACACTCCTCCACTACCACTACACACCACACACCAAACACACACACACACACACACACTCACTCACAAACAATGACAAGAGACGTTAAAAAAAATACAATGACAAAAAACTTGACAGACTTTTAAATAACTACACAACAAGTATGACAAGACTACTTACACACACAGTACAGCACTCAACAATCGAAAAGAACCTCCTCAAATCCGCCACAAACTCCAAAAAACTCACCAACTCCTAACACACCTTCCTCTCACCTCTCCACTAGCTAAACCCACGAGGTGCGGGTGGTTTGGGGCGTTTTTATAGTAATGAGCACAGACACTCCTCCATCACGAATCAAACCAATCACGGACGAGTGACAAAAACTAAGCGTAGGAAAAATACGCGTCCGGGAACGGATAAACAGAAATGTGACGCAGTCGTAAATAAAACTCATAACACGGCCGCAAAACCACTAAATCGGCCGCATTCTACCTTACAAAACCACGAATAACATCGACATCGGAAAACACGAAAAATACAAATACGACAGCTTAGTAAATGAGGCGTAACATTTTCAAAAAGTTGCAAATTCACACATTCGATGTCATTCGTGATGAATCTCTCTCCAAATCGGTACAAATACGATTTTTAGTAAATTTACCCCATTGAGTTAGAAAAGACAACCTTCTCCAGCAGAGAATTCCATATCTTTACCACCCTCACCTTCCTTCACTGGGATTGAAAAGTCCTTTCCTCTAACCTAAGGGGGTGGCCACATGTTCTGTGTACAGATCTCTTTGTAAACATGTTGCCTGATAATTCCCTATATAGCCCCTCAATGTATTTATAAATATTAATCATATCTCCTCTTAAGATCCATACACACTTAACGATATAATGAGCGACGTCGCTCATTTTCCCCCTCCTTGAGCGACGTCGCTCATTTTATCTTTAAGTGTGTATGCCGCCAGCGACGACCGATGCGCGGCCCCGCGGGTCGGCAACGATCGTCGCTGTCGGTAGGGCATGCATGAAGGATGTGGACTGTCGTCCACGACCTTCATGCAGGGCTGGCGGGGGCGTGACGTCACTGAGCGATATGAGCGGTCATATCGCTCAGTGCGTACAGGCGGCCGCCGACCGGCCGGCCCGGGAGGGGGAAACGTTAGACGATGTCGCTCACAGAGCGACATCGTCTAATGTGTATGGGCCTTTAGTCACCTCTTTTGTAATGTAAACATATCTAACCTGGTTAGCCTTTCATTATAGTCCAATGACTCTACAGCAGTGACGTGCAGTGAGGTCATAGGCTGGGGGGGCACTATATATATCAGGGCAATACCTAGCCCAGTGGCCCCCTGTCTCACCTGGGTGTCCGGGACTGTGCCGCTGCTGCTGGCTGGGAGAGGGAAGTGCGCTGTCCGCCACCGCGCGCATCACTGCTTTCAGGACCACTGCTTCCACCCGCCAGTCACCACCGGGTCCCGCCGCTTCCGCCCGCCGCATATAGGGGTGATTGGACAGCGGATCCAGCACTGGATCCGCTGTCCAATCACAGCTGCCTTGCTGACATGGGCATGGTGTCCCTGTCAATGAGGCACTTATAGAAGTGCCGCTTACTCCATAGTTTTTAATGGGCTTTTACAGCCCAAATGCTTGGTCCTGCCCCCCGCTTAATCCCGTTCTAATTGCCAACGGGAGGCACTGCTATCGGTGCCTCCCAAACCAATTTAAAAGTACTAAAAAGATTACCATAATATAAAGATGATACTTATAACACAAAATATGTGTCATAAGTATCTTCTTTGTATTATTTCAATCATTAATGACAGGGGAGGCACTGCCTCTCCTGACGGCACGTCCCTGCTCTACAGGGCCGTACTGACGGGGAGATGTGTGCTGAGCGATTTATCACAGACCGCTCAGCACACATCTCTCCCCCCACTCAGCACAGCGCAATGTGTGCTGAGCGAGGGGAGAGGGACGGGGGGCCACTAGGGCCACTAGATGTGACCTTCTAGATGTAGCCGGCACCCCTACACACGGAGCGATGTGTTCTTAAATTCTAAGCAATCTAGTCAGATTGCCTAGAAATTATGTGAACATCGCTGTGTGTACCCCCCTTACGCTTTTGATCAATTTAGTAGCTCTTCTCTGAACTTTTTCGAGTTCCAATATGTCTTTATTATATTTTATCCTAATTTTATCATTTTTTATTTTTATTATTATTTTTTCACCTTCCATTCTTATTTTTATTTTTTTATTTTTATGTTTATTTTTACAAATTTATTTTCATTTTTATCCTTTATTTTTACTTTAAGGCGGTACTACCTGTATACACACAGTTAGAAGTGTTCATTTAGAGTCCCTTTCTATATTTCTCTGTGAATTACCATATGGCAAGCTAGCTGCGGAGAAAATGTGCCGCTAATTAATGTATCTGCTCTATAATATGCGCAGAAACCAGTATTCCTAATTTCCCATGTTGTTATATATTATATTTATTATAAGAATGTGTATATACTATATTGGTGTTCGTTCCGAATTTCAATAGGATAAATCTAAACAGGTTACGTTATTTTATGATTAGTCATCTCTGCCAGTCATTATTAGTGTTTCTGTTTAAGTACAAGAGAGCCTTCGTTTTCTGCATTTCACCTGTTTTTAATATTGCTGATGACAGACATCTGTTCACACTGATCGGTTCAGCCCTTAAATACCGGATACTTTGGAGGCAGGAATCTACCTTTGAAAAAGTCACGTGGAGCGTGACGAAACGCGTCAGGACCCGCCCCCACTCACACCTAGCTCAGGTGTAACTACAAGGTGCACATCGATCTACACTGCACCCTCCGCCTACAGCTTCCGTCATTAGCGGCTTTAACATACACGCCGCCACAGTCAGCTTGTGAAAAAGACGGCTTTCTCCCCTCCGCTGCACAGCTTATGTGCTTATGGGCACTGCAGGACTCTTATGCCGAGGACGCTCGGCTCTGACCAGCCCACCGGAGAGGTATTGAGATTTGCTCTAACCGAGGGACCCATATTCAATTGGGACATTATCAGTGCACCCTGTCTTCTAATAGCAACTAATTCCATCAAGTGGAATACGGACTCTCTCTATTAAGGTTATGTCCATCATATTGACCTTGAGCTACTACTAGTTATTATGAGTTCACTATACTAGTGACTCTTCTTAATATCACTTTTACCGGTATATATGTTTTAATTCTATTTTTATTTATTAATAAATACTGTTATCATTTACGTTGGCTCTCTGTACAGTATATTCATTTTCCTGACATCCAGCGCAGCCGTTTGTCTTTTTTTCTTATGTCTTTATTATAGTGTGGTGCCCAGAACTGTACACAGTATTCCAAATGTGGCCGTACCAATGATTTAACCCTGTCTCCATCTCCCGTTTTATGCGTGCTAGTACCTTATTTGCCTTTGCTACTGCACACTCACACTGGGCACTAGTACTAAGTCTATTGTCGATGAGTACCCCCAGATCTTTCTCTATTACTGATATGCCGACCATTTCCCCATTTAATTTGTAAATAGAATGTTTGTTCTTTGTCCCAAAAATAGGATTTTAATTACCTACGGTAAATCCTTTTCTCGTAGTCCGCAGAGGATGCTGGGGTCCAATTTAGTACCATGGGGTATAGATGGGTCCTTTGGGAGCCACTGGCACTTTAAGAGTTTAATAGTGTGGGCTGGCCCCTCCCTCTATGCTCCTCCTACCAGACTCAGTCTAGAAACTGTGCCCGAGGAGACGGACATACTTCGAGAGAAGGAAATACACAGATAGTGGTGAGATTCACACCAGCTCACACAGAACAAAAAAGGAAAGCCAAGCCAACCAACGTGGAACAATTCAGCAACGGCTGAACCAACAATACTGAACCAAGAACAATGCAGGAATACAAAGCACTGAGCGGGCGCCCAGCATCCTCTACGGACTACGAGAAAAGGATTTACCGATAGGTAATTAAAATCCTATTTTCTCTTACGTCCTTGAGGATGCTGGGGTCCAATTTAGTACCATGGGAATGTACCAAAGCTCCCAGTACGGGAGGGAGAGTGCGGAGGTTCCTGCAGAACAGATTGACCAAACTTTAGGTCCTCAGAGGCCAAAGTATCGAACTTGTAGAATTTAGCAAACGTGTTTGACCCTGACCAAGTAGCTGCTCGGCAAAGCTGTAAAGCCGAGACACCCCGGGCAGCTGCCCAGAAAGAACCCACCTTGCGAGTAGAGTGGGCCTGAACAGAATTTGGAATCGGCAATCCTGCCGTCGAATAAGCATGCTGGATAGTAAGCCTGATCCAGCGAGAAATCGTCTGCTTAGAAGCAGGACACCCAATCTTGTTGGGATAATAAAGGACATATAGAGCGTCCGATTTCCTGTGACGAGAAGTTCTCTTCACATATATCTTCAAAGCCCGCACAACATCCAGGGACTTTGAGCTAATTGAGATGTCAGTAGCCACTGGCACCACAATAGGTTGATTGATATGAAAAGCCGACACAAACTTTGGAAGAAATTGCTGACGCGTTCTGAGCTCAGCTCTATCCTCATGGAAAATCAAGTAGGGGCTCTTGCATGAGAATGCCCCCAATTCCAACACACGTCTTGCAGATGCCAATGCCAACAGTGTGACCGCCTTCCGAGTAAGAAACTTTACTTCCACCTCCTGTACAGGTTCGAACCAATCCGATTGTAAGAACTGCAGCACCACATTAAGATCCCAAAGCGTCGTAGGAGGCACAAAGGGTGGTTGGATGTGCAGAACTCCTTTCAAGAAAGTCTGAACCTCAGGGATCGCAGCCAATTGTTTATGGAAGAAAATGGACAAGGCCGAAATCTGGACTTTGATTGAGCCAAGCGTAGGCCCAGATCCACACCAGCTTGCAGAAAGAGGAGAAACGTCCCAGTTGAAACTCCACCATAGGAAACTTCTTGGATCCACACCAAGAGACATACTTTTTCCAAATCCGATGGTAATGTTTAGACGTTACCCCCTTCCTAGCTTGGATCAGAGTAGGAATAACCTTGGTTGGAGTGCCCTTCCGAGCTAAGATCTGGCGTTCAACCTCAATGCAGTCAAACGTAGCCGCGGTAAGTCTTGATAGGCGAACGGCCCCTATTGTTGAAGGTCCTCGCAAAGAGGAAGAGGCCTCGGATCCTCCAGCAGTAATGCCAGAAGATCCGCATACCAAGCCCTTCTTGGCCAGTCCAGGGCAATGAGGATTGCCGGAATTCCTGATCTTTTTATTAGTTTGAGAACCCTTGGGATGAGTGGAAGTGGAGGGAACACATACACTGACTGGAACACTCACAGAGTCACCAGGGCGTCCACCGCCACTGCTTGTGGGTCTCGTGACCTGGAACAGTACCTCCAAAGCTTCTTGTTGAGGCGAGAGGTCATCAAGTCTATTTGAGGTACACCCCATTGGCTTGTCACCTCTGCAAACACCTCCGGGTAGAGGCCCCATTCTCCTGGAAGGAGATCATGTCTGCTGAGGAAGTCCGCTTCCCAGTTGTCCACTCCCGGAATGAAGACTACCGACAGCGCCAGCATGTGTCTTTCTGCCCAGAGGAGGATTTTTGTTACCTCTGACATTGCAGCCCTGCTCTTCGTTCCGCCCTGCCTGTTTATGTAGGACACTGCTGTGACGTTGTCTGACTGAACTTGAATGGCTCGATCTTGCAGAAGATATGCCGCTTGTAGAAGGCCATTGTATATGGCCCTTAGTTCCAGAATGTTTATTGGAAGGGCAGATTCCTGACTTGACCACCTTCCTTGGAAGTTTTCCCCCTGGGTGACTGCTCCCCAACCTCTGAGGCTTGCATCCATGGTTAGAAGAATCCAATTCTAAATTCCGTACCTGCGGCCCTCGAGCAGGTGAGAAGTTTGCAGCCACAAGAGGAGTGAAATTCTGGCTTTCGGTGACAGGCATATCCGCTGGTGCATGTGAAGATGTGATCCCGACCACGTGTCCATCTGGAAGAACCTTGCATGGAATCTTCTGTACTGTAGAGCCTCGTAGGAGACTACCATCTTCCCCAGAAGGCAAATGCACTGATGAACCGATACCCGTGCTGGACGCAAGACATCCTGGACCATTGATTGGAGCACCAACGCTTTCTCCAGTGGTAGAAACACCCTCTGCATTTCCGTGTCGAGTATAATCCCCAGGAAGGGCAGTCTCCTTGTCGGTTCCAAATGTGACTTTGGAAGGTTCAGGATCCACGCATGATCCCGGAGTAGTTAAGTTGAGAGTGCAATACTCTGCAACAGCTTCTCCTTGGAAGATGCTTTTATCAGCAGATCATCCAGATATGGAATTATGTTCACTCCCTGTTTGCGGAGGAGGAGCATCATCTCCGCCATGACCTTGGTGAACACCCTCGGTGCTGTGGAGAGGCCAAATGGTAATGTCTGGAACTGATAGTGACAGTCCTGTAGTGCAAACTGTAGATAGGCCTGGTGAGGCGGCCAGATCGGAATGTGAAGGTATGCATCCTTGATATCCAGGGATACTAGGAATTCCCCCTCCACAGACCTGAGATCACCGCTCTCAGAGACTCCATCTTGAATTGGAAAACCCTCAAGTAAGGGTTCAATGACTTCAGGTTCAAAATAGGCCTTACCGAACCATCCAGTTTTGGTACCACAAACAGATTTGAGTAATAACCCTTGGTTATTAGGTGAGGTGGAACTGGAACAATGACATTTGTTCGTGCCAATTTTTGAATGGCTTCCTGTAGGATAGCACTTTCTGTCAGCGAAACTGGTAAGCCTGATTTGAAGAATCTGTGAGGTGGGAGTTCCTGGAACTCCAGTCTGTATCCTTGGGCAACAATATCTGTCACCCAGGGATCCAGGCATGATGACGTCCAGACGTGACTGAAATCTTTTAGTCTCGCTCCCACCTGTCCGATCCCCAGGCTGGGAGGTCCACCGTCATGCTGAAGATTTTGAGGAAGCAGAACCTGGTTTCTGTTCCTGGGAACATGGTGGTGCAGGTTTTCTGGTTTTTCACCCAACCGCCTTAAAAGAAGGTGGGGGGAGGTATGGATTTTTTTTAATTTTGCGGTCAGAAAAGGACTGCAGTGAAGGCGTAGGATAAGATTTCCTAGCCGGTGCTGCTGTGGAGGTAAGAAATGTCAACTTACCTGCAGTCGCCGTGGAAATCGATGCATCCAATGCGTCCCCAAATAGTGCCTGACCTGTGAAGGGTAGGTTCTCCACACTTTTCTTGGATTCTGCATCCGCAGTCCATTGGCGTAGCTAGAGTCCTCTGCATGCCGATACTGCCATGGAAGTAGCCCTCGCATTAAGCAGGCCAAGGTTCTTCATGGCCTCCACCATGAAACTTGCAGATTCCTGTATGTGACGTAAAAACAAGTCAATGTCACTCCTATCCATAGTATCTAAGTCGTCTAGTAAAGTGCCTGACAATTTTACTATGGCTTTTGAAATCCACGCACAAGCATTAGCGGGCCTTAAAGCCACGCCTGTAGCCGTGTATAGTGATTTGAGTGTAGTCTCAATTTTGCGGTCAGCCGGCTCCTTTAAGGCGGTTGAACTAGGGACAGGTAAAACCACCTTTTTAGACAACCTAGATACTATAGGCAGGTTTGCCCACTTCCTCCTGTCCTCGTCAGGGAAAGGGAAAGCAATGAGAATTCTTTTCGGGATTTGGAATTTTTTTCTCTGGGTTTTCCCTGGATTTTTCAAATAAGGAGTTTAACTCCTTTGAAACCGGGAAGGTGAGCAAGGATTTCTTATTTACTGTAAAATAAGATTCCCCTTCCGGCTCAGGTACCTTCTCCGTAATATGCAAAACATCCCTAATGGCTTCAATCATGAGCTGCACCCGTTTAGCAAGGGATGCATCTCCCCCCTGCATATGCCCATCACTATACCCTGTATCAGAGTCGGTATCAGTGTCAGCTTGCATTATCTGGGCAAGCGTACACTTTTGCGGGTATGTAGGTGGGCTCTTAGATGAAGTAGTGGGAGCTGAAAACTTCAAACTCTACAGATTTTCTCAATAATGGAGCCTTCTGAATCTGAACCCCCATGGGTTGATACTTTAAGGGGAATGATAGCCCAGATTTCAAATAGGATGTCACATACTGAGAAGGAGACAGAGACAGCATATTGCAGTCCTGAGTACATAGAATAGACTCCTCAGGAGAAGATAAACACTCTGCAGTGCAGGACACAGAGTCCTTAGACATGGTAATGTGGGATTAGTGATGAGCGGGTTCGGATCCTCGGGATCCGAACCCGCCCGAACGTCACCTTTTTTTTCACGGGTCCGAGCGACTCGGATCCTCCCGCCTTGCTCGGTTAACCCGAGCGCGCCCGAACGTCATCATCCCGCTGTCGGATTCTCGCGAGATTCGGATTCTATATAAGGAGCCGCGCGTCGCCGCCATTTTCACACGTGCATTGAGATTGATAGGGAGAGGACGTGGCTGGCGTCCTCTCCGTTATAGTAGAAAAGACTGAGTGACTTAGTTATAATTGTGGGGAGGATTGGGGACAGGGAGCAGCTGTTAGGGAGTACAGTGCAGGGTTTTGATTATAATACCACCAGTGAGTTTAATCCGTTGTTTCTCTGCCTGAAAAAAATGCTCCACCATATCTGTGCTCACTCAGTGTGCTGCACTGCTGCATATATCTGTGCTGAGTGCACTGCTCACACTGCCTAATTGTGGGGACTGGGGAGCAGTTATAGCAGGAGTACAGTGCACAGTTTTGCTGACAGTGACCACCAGTCCAGTATACATTTGTCTGCCTGAAAAACACTCCTGTGGTGGCTTTTTTTTCTTCATACTAGTTTAGCAGTCTGCTGACAGTGTCCACCAGGTCCGTTATTATTAGACAGTGTATTATATATATATATAGCAGTACGGTAGGCCACGGCTGTACCTACCTCTGTGTCGTCAGTGCACTCGTCGTCCATAAGTAATATAATACTATACTATCCATCCATCTACATTGTATACCTGTGGTGGGTTTTTTTTTCTTCATACTAGTTTAGCAGTCTGCTGACAGTGTCCACCAGGTCCGTTATTATTATACAGTATATTATATATATATATAGCAGTATGGTAGGCCACGGCTGTACCTACCTCTGTGTCGTCAGTGCACTCGTCGTCCATAAGTAATATAATACTATACTATAGTATCCATCCATCTACATTGTATACCTGTGGTGGCTTTTTCCCCCTTCATACTAGTTTAGCAGTCTGCTGACAGTGTCCACCAGGTCCGTTATTATTATTATTATACAGTATATTATATATATATATATAGCAGTACTGTAGGCCACGGCTGTACCTACCTCTGTGTCGTCAGTGCACTCGTCGTCCATAAGTAATATAATACTATACTATCCATCCATCTACATTGTATACCTGTGGTGGTTTTTTTTTTCTTCATACTAGTTTAGCAGTCTGCTGACAGTGTCCACCAGGTCCGTTATTATTATACAGTATATTATATATATATATAGCAGTACGGTAGGCCACGGCTGTACCTACCTCTGTGTCGTCAGTGCACTCGTCGTCCATAAGTAATATAATACTATACTATCCATCCATCTACATTGTATACCTGTGGTGGTTTTTTTTTTCTTCATACTAGTTTAGCAGTCTGCTGACAGTGTCCACCAGGTCCGTTATTATTATACAGTATATTATATATATATATATATAGCAGTACGGTAGGCCACGGCTGTACCTACCTCTGTGTCGTCAGTGCACTCGTCGTCCATAAGTAATATAATACTATCAGGGCCGGTTCAAGGGCGCACAGCGCCCCGGGCAGGAAAGGGGGCGTGGTCTAATACAGGGGGAGTGGTCAGTTACGCCCCCTGTACATTCTAGCGCCGCTTGAATGCTGAGCGATGCGCGATGACGTCATCGCGCACCGCACAGCAAAAGGTCCTCTCCACGAAGGGAAACTAGACGCTATGCGTCTAGTTCCCTTCGTGGAGAGGACCTTTGCTGTGCGGTGCGCGATGACGTCATCGCGCACCGCTCAGCAAAGTTACTCTCCACGAAGGGAAACTAGACGCATAGCGTCTAGTTCCCTTCACAGGGGATGGCAGCGGGCATTTGAGGCGGACGGGGGACACAGTGGGCAGCAGTGGCGGATCTTGCCACGGTGCGGTGCCCTCCGGATGGCGCCAGCGCCCTCCGGAAGGCGGCGCCCCGGGCAAAAGTCCTGCTTGCCCGTGGCAAGATCCGCTACTGAATACTATACTATCCATCCATCTACATTGTATACCTGTGGTGTTTTTTTTTTCTTCATACTAGTTTAGCAGTCTGCTGACAGTGTCCACCAGGTCCGTTATTATTATTATACAGTATATTATATATATATATATATATATATATATAGCAGTACGGTAGGTCACGGGTGTACCTACCTCTGTGTCGTCAGTGCACTCGTCGTCCATAAGTAATATAATACTATACTATCCATCCATCTACATTGTATACCTGTGGTGGCTTTTAGTTGTGCGCATTAAAATATGGAGAACAAAAATGTGGAGGTTAAAAAAATAGGGAAAGATCAAGATCCACTTCCACCTCGTGCTGAAGCTGCTGCCACTAGTCATGGCCGAGACGATGAAATGCCATCAACGTCGTCTGCCAAGGCCGATGCCCAATGTCATAGTACAGAGCATGTAAAATCCAAAACACAAAAGATCAGTAAAATGACCCAAAAATCAAAATTAAAAGCGTCTGAGGAGAAGCGTAAACTTGCCAATATGCCATTTACGACACAGAGTGGCAAGGAACGGCTGAGGCCCTGGCCTATGTTCATGGCTAGTGGTTCAGCTTCACATGAGGATGGAAGCACTCATCCTCTCGCTAGAAAAAAGAAAAGACTTAAGCTGGCAAAAGCACAGCAAAGAACTGTGCGTTCTTCGAAATCACAAATCCCCAAGGAGAGTCCAATTGTGTCGGTTGCGATGCCTGACCTTCCCAACACTGGACGGGAAGAGCTTGCGCCTTCCACCATTTGCACACCCCCTGCAAGTGCTGGAAGGAGCACCCGCAGTCCAGTTCCTGATAGTCAAATTGAAGATGTCAGTGTTGAAGTACACCAGGATGAGGATATGGGTGTTGCTGGCGCTGGGGAGGAAATTGACAAGGAGGATTCTGATGGTGATGTGGTTTGTTTAAGTCAGGCACCCGGGGAGACACCTGTTGTCCGTGGGAGGAATATGGCCATTGACATGCCTGGTCAAAATACAAAAAAAATCAGCTCTTCAGTGTGGAATTATTTCAACAGAAATGTGGACAACTGGTGTCAAGCCGTGTGTTGCCTTTGTCAAGCTGTAATAAGTAGAGGTAAGGACGTTAACCACCTCGGAACATTCTCCCTTATACGTCACCTGCAGCGCATTCATAATAAGTCAGTGACAAGTTCAAAAACTTTGGGCGACAGCGGAAGCAGTCCACTGACCAGTAAATCCCTTCCTCTTGTAACCAAGCTCCCGCAAACCACACCACCAACTCCCTCAGTGTCAATTTCCTCCTTACCCAGGAAAGCCAATAGTCCTGCAGGCCATGTCACTGGCAAGTCTGACGAGTCCTCTCCTGCCTGGGATTCCTCCGATGCATCCTTGAGTGTAACGCCTACTGCTGCTGGCGCTGCTGTTGTTGCTGCTGGGAGTCGATCGTCATCTCAGAGGGGAAGTCGGAAGACCACTTGTACTACTTCCAGTAAGCAATTGACTGTCCAACAGTCCTTTGCGAGGAAGATGAAATATCACAGCAGTCATCCTGTTGCAAAGCGGATAACTCAGGCCTTGACAACTATGTTGGTGTTAGACGTGCGTCCAGTATCCGCCATTAGTTCACGGGGAACTAGAGAATTGCTTGAGGTAGTGTGCCTCCGTTACCAAATACCATCTAGGTTCCACTTCTCTAGGCAGGCGATACCGAGAATGTACACGGACGTCAGAAAAAGAGTCACCAGTGTCCTAAAAAATGCAGTTGTACCCAATGTCCACTTAACCACGGACATGTGGACAAGTGGAGCAGGGCAGACTCAGGACTACATGACTGTGACAGCCCACTGGGTAGATGTATTGCCTCCCGCTGCAAGAACAGCAGCGGCGGCACCAGTAGCAGCATCTCGCAAACGCCAACTCGTTCCTAGGCAGGCTACGCTTTGTATCACCGCTTTCCAGAATACGCACACAGCTGAAAACCTCTTACGGCAACTGAGGAAGATCATCGCAAAATGGCTTACCCCAATTGGACTCTCCTGGGGATTTGTGGCATCGGACAACGCCAGCAATATTGTGCGTGCATTACATCTGGGCAAATTCCAGCACGTCCCATGTTTTGCACATACCTTGAATTTGGTGGTGCAGAATTATTTAAAAACGACAGGGGCGTGCAAGAGATGCTGTCGGTGGCCAGAAGAATTGCGGGTTACTTTCGGCGTACAGGCACCGCGTACAGAAGACTGGAGTACCACCAAAAACACCTGAACCTGCCCTGCCATCATCTGAAGCAAGAGGTGGTAACCAGGTGGAATTCAACCCTCTATATGCTTCAGAGGATGGAGGAGCAGCAAAAGGCCATTCAAGCCTATACATCTGCCCACGATATAGGCAAAGGAGGTGGAATGCACCTGTCTCAAGCGCAGTGGAGAATGATTTCAACGTTGTGCAAGGTTCTGCAACCTTTTGAACTTGCCACACGTGAAGTCAGTTCAGACACTGCCAGCCTGAGTCAGGTCATTCCCCTCATCAGGCTTTTGCAGAAGAAGCTGGAGGCATTGAAGGAGGAGCTAAAACAGAGCGATTCCGCTAGGCATGTGGGACTTGTGGATGGAGCCCTTCATTCGCTTAACCAGGATTCACGGGTGGTCAATCTGTTGAAATCAGAGCACTATATTTTGGCCACCGTGCTCGATCCTAGATTTAAAACCTACGTTGGATCTCTCTTTCCAGCAGACACAAGTCTGCAGAGGTTCAAAGACCTGCTGGTGAGAAAATTGTCAAGTCAAGCGGAACGCGACCCGTCAACATCTCCTCCTTCACATTCTCCCGCAACTGGGGGTGCGAGGAAAAGGCTACGAATTCCGAGCCCACCCGCTGGCGGTGATGCAGGGCAGTCTGGAGCGACTGCTGATGCTGACATCTGGTCCGGACTGAAGGACCTGCCAACGATTACTGACATGTCGTCTACTGTCACTGCATATGATTCTCTCACCATTGAAAGAATGGTGGAGGATTATATGAGTGACCGCATCCAAGTAGGCACGTCAGACAGTCCGTACGTATACTGGCAGGAAAAAGAGGCAATTTGGAGGCCCTTGCAGAAACTGGCTTTATTCTACCTAAGTTGCCCTCCCTCCAGTGTGTACTCCGAAAGAGTGTTTAGTGCCGCCGCTCACCTTGTCAGCAATCGGCGTACGAGGTTACTTCCAGAAAATGTGGAGAAGATGATGTTCATTAAAATGAATTATAATCAATTCCTCCATGGAGACATTCACCAGCAGCAATTGCCTCCAGAAAGTACACGGGGACCTGAGATGGTGGATTCCAGTGGGGACGAATTAATAATCTGTGAGGAGGGGGATGTACACAGTGAAAGGGGTGATGAATCGGACGATGATGATGAGGTGGACATCTTGCCTCTGTAGAGCCAGTTTGTGCAAGGAGAGATTGATTGCTTCTTTTTTGGTGGGGTCCCAAACCAACCAGTCATTTTAGTCACAGACGTGTGGCAGACCCTGTCGCTGAAATGATGGGTTCGTTAAAGTGTGCATGTCCTGTTTATACAACATAAGGGTGGGTGGGAGGGCCCAAGGACAATTCCATCTTGCACCTCTTTTTTCTTTCATTTTTCTTTGCGTCATGTGCTGTTTGGGGAGTATTTTTTTGAAGGGCCATCCTGCGTGACACTGCAGTGCCACTCCTAGATGGGCCAGGTGTTTGTGTCAGCCACTAGGGTCGCTTAGCTTAGTCACACAGCTACCTCATTGCGCCTCTTTTTTTCTTTGCGTCATGTGCTGTTTGGGGAGTATTTTTTTGAAGGGCCATCCTGTCTGACACTGCAGTGCCACTCCTAGATGGGCCAGGTGTTTGTGTCGGCCACTTGTGTCGCTGAGCTTAGTCACACAGCTACCTCATTGCACCTCTTTTTTTCTTTGCGTCATGTGATGTTTGGGGAGTATTTTTTTGAAGGGCCATCCTGTCTGACACTGCACTGCCACTCCTAGATGGGCCAGGTGTTTGTGTCGGCCACTTGTGTCGCTTAGCTTAGCCATCCAGCGACCTCGGTGCAAATTTTAGGACTAAAAATAATATTGTGAGGTGTGAGGTGTTCAGAATAGACTGAAAATGAGTGGAAATTATGGTTATTGAGGTTAATAATACTATGGGATCAAAATGACCCCCAAATTCTATGATTTAAGCTGTTTTTTTAGGGTTTTTTGAAAAAAACACCCGAATCCAAAACACACCCGAATCGGACAAAAAAAATTCGGTGAGGTTTTGCCAAAACGCGTTCGAACCCAAAACACGGCCGCGGAACCGAACCCAAAACCAAAACACAAAACCCGAAAAATTTCCGGTGCACATCACTATGTGGGATATACACACTTATACACACACAGGAAAATATCAGACACCGTTTCCCCCAGAGTACCTTCAGAGAGTCACAGAGTATAAGGAGCCAGCCACACAGTGCCCCAGTAGGCAGTTATTATGATAAAAGCCTGGCACAGACTAACTACCCTTAGTAGGGTAATTAATACTATAATCACACTCCCCCCCTTCCCTGTCTATAACACCCTGGTACCGCTGAGGTATGCTGGAGTTATGTGGAGGGCAGCGCTCCCTGTCAGCGTTCTTTCCTATGTATCTGCAGGGAGAAAATGGCACTGGTGAGTGCTGGATCCGCTCTGAGAGGAAGCCCCGCTTCTAGCAATGGCGCGTGGCTTCCCGCACTAATTATTTATACTGGCCTGAGGTGTTTGTTGCTAACAGCGGGATTAGCCCCTGTTAGCTGAGTGACCAGTTTAGGGTGAATTGTGCATGCTCAGGTCGCCCCTCAAAGCGCTTACACAAAGTGTTGCTGAGCTGACCGGTGCGCAGCCTTCTAGAGCTGCGCTCCCACCATTGTGCCGCCAAACCCACCTGCGAACCGCTAACCGGGACGCCGGCGCTGTACTCACCACACTTCTTTCTTCTGGCTCTGTTAGGGGGTGGCGGCCGTGCGGTAGGAGTGAGCGGTCGCCTCGTGGGCTTGCAACCAGCACCCTCAGGAGCTCAGTGTCCTGTCAGCGGAGATAGAGAACCATTAACTCTTCAGGAAGTTGGTTCCTACTCCCCCCATACCCCCTAAGTCCCACGAAGCAGGGGGGCTGTTGCCAGCAGCCTTCCTGTACCTAACAACTCTTAGAAAAAATAAAACTCAAAAAATTTCTAGGAGCTCCCCTAGCTGTGACCGGCTCCTCCGGGCACATTTTCTAAACTGAGTCCGGTAGGAGGGGCATAGAGGGAGGGGCCAGTCCACACTATTAAACTCTTAAAGTGCCAGTGGCTCCCAATGGACCTGTCTACACCCCATGGTACTAAATTGGACCCCAGCATCCTCTAGGATGTAAGAGAAAAGCATTTATCTGTATTAAACCTCATACTCCACTTTGCAGCCCAAACTTCCAATTGAATTAAGTCATTCCGACAGTCAACATCTCTGTTTTAATAATTTTACACAGTTTAGTGTCATGTGCGAAAATGGACACTTTGCTATCAAGACCATCCCCCAGGTCATTTATAAATATGTTAAATGGAAGAGGACCTAGTACAGACCCTTGGGGTACACCACTTAATACTTTGGCCCAGTTGGAATACTTAACATTAACCACAACTCTCTGCTCTCTATTTTCCAACCAGTTTTTGACCCATTACAAAATGTGTTTCCTAGACCGAGCTCACTTATACCCCTTTCACACCAAAAATGCAGGGTCTTACCCAGGAATACGGTCCTGGGATCATGCAGGGACATTCCCAGGTAAGACGCCTTGCATACCGCAGTCAGCAGCCTGGCATATTGCCAGGTTGCTGACGTCAGCGGTGACGCGGCGGGGGCAGCGCTAGAGATCACATGATCTCCAAGCGCCGTCTGTACATAGAGAGTGAACGGGAGCCGGGGTGCATTGACTCGGCTCCCGTTCACACCGCACAGTGAGCCGGGTTGAACGCGGGTTCAACCATGGTCAAGAGTAGGATTGAAATACCGGGTCACTTGACCCGGTATTTCAGCCCGGTACCCTTTCATACCGCACATGAACCCGTGTTCAGAGGTGCTGGTGTGAAAGGGGTATTAGTTTATGTAGCAGCCTCTTAGTTTATGTATCAACCTCATGTCAAAGGCTTTAGCAAAATCTAAAAATACCACATCCACTGTATTTCCCTGGTCTAAGTTCGTACTTACTTCCTCATAGAAGCTAATTAAGTTTGTTTGAGAAGACCTGTCCCTCACAAACCCATGCTGGTTCTTAGTCATAATTTTGCAGGATGCTAAGTACTTTTGAATGCTATCCCTTAATATACTTTCTGTTATTTACCCCACTATAGATGTCAAACTTACCGGCCTATAATTTCCGATAAATTTTGTTTCCCTTTTAAATAATGGCACTACATCTGCTATTTGCCAGTCCCTTGGTACTAATCCAGATTTCATTGAATCACTAAAGATTAAGTATAACGACCTTGCTATTTCTGAGCTTAGCTCCATTAAAACCCTAGGGTGAAATCCATCAGGGCCAGGAGATTTATTAGTCTTAATTGTATTTAATCTTTCATGGACTACTTCTACACTCAGCTGAGTATTGAGTAACGGCAGGTGCATCAGAACGTTTTTAGGTTGGGGGGGCAAGATATAATCTCATTTTGGCGACCCTAAATTGCTGAATCGCTAAAGGCCAGATCCACATGAAATACATCGAGAAGGCCAGATCCACATGAAATACATCGAGAAGACCAGATCCACACTAAATTCCTACACCCAGAAAAGCATACTATTTTTTTGGCTGCCTCATGTACAGATGTAGCCACGCTCATCATCACGACATGGATGGGATGGCATGGCTAGCGTGCCTGCATCTATGGCATGCACGCCATAGACTTCAGTGGCGCAATCGCCAGCTGCAACTAGTTGCAGCACAACATACTAATTAGTGACCAGAATGTCTAATTGTATGATGTCACTGCAGCTCTCCCATGTCACTCTAGTTTCCCACCACGTGCCCCATGTAGCAGGGAGAGTAGATAAGCACTAGCAGTGACCAGTGCAGTGCTGGTGCCGAGGGAGTTACAGGGAGGGTGAGGGCAGGGATACTGAGGGGGAGTTACAGGGAGGGTGAGGGCATGGATTCTGACAGGGAGCTAGAAGGAGTGTGAGGAGCACTGAGGGGGGAGCTACATGGTGGGTGAAGGCAGGGGCACTGAGGGGGAAGCTCCAGGGAGGGTGAGGGCAGGGGCACTGAGGGGGGTGTTAGAGGGAGGGTAAGGGCTGGGACCCTAAGGGGGAGTTACAGGGAGGGTGAGGGGGGAGTTAGAAGGAGGGTAAGAGTTACAGGGAGGGTGAGGGCAAGGACGCTGATGGGGTGTTAAAGGGAGGGTGAAGGCAGGGGCACTGAGGGGGGAGTTACAGGGATGGTGAGTGTAGGGGAACCGAGGGTGGACTTACAGGAAGAGTGAGGGCAAGGGTCTAAAAAAATAGCTTTATTAGAATAAATAAAATACTCTAAATCCAAGTGTGGATTAAACATCTATATACAGACTATAAGGTACGGAGAGCCCTCCCCACCCCGACTGTCAATTACCATATATTTGGAGTATAAGTTGTCGAAGTCGAAAAATAAGATTTTACTCACCGGTAAATCTATTTCTCGTAGTCCGTAGTGGATGCTGGGACTCCGTAAGGACCATGGGGAATAGCGGCTCCGCAGGAGACTGGGCACAACTAAAGAAAGCTTTAGGACTACCTGGTGTGCACTGGCTCCTACCTCTATGACCCTCCTCCAGACCTCAGTTAGGATACTGTGCCCGGAAGAG
The DNA here is from genome assembly GCF_028390025.1 of Pseudophryne corroboree. Lineage (NCBI taxonomy): Eukaryota > Metazoa > Chordata > Amphibia > Anura > Myobatrachidae > Pseudophryne > Pseudophryne corroboree. The sequence continues at coordinate 452,779,866 of NC_086444.1, forward strand.
CTGACACAATAAGGAAGGATTTTGAATCCCGGGTAAGACTCATACCAGCCACACCAATCACACCGTATAACTCGTGATACTATACCCAGTTAACAGTATGAACAATAACTGAGCCTCTCAACAGATGGCTCAACAATAACCCTTTAGTTAAACAATAACTATATACAAGTATTGCAGACAGTCCCAGCATCCACTACGGGCTACAAGAAATAGATTTACCGGTGAGTAAAATCTTATTTTCTCTGACGTCCTAAGTGGATGCTGGGACTCCGTAAGGACCATGGGGATTATACCAAAGCTCCCAAACGGGCGGGAGAGTGCGGATGACTCTGCAGCACCGAATGGGCAAACTCTAGGTCCCCCTCAGCCAGGGTGTCAAACTTGTAGAATTTAGCAAATGTGTTTGACCCCGACCAAGTAGCTGCTCGGCAAAGTTGTAGAGCCGAGACCCCTCGGGCAGCCGCCCAAGAAGAGCCCACCTTCCTCGTGGAATGGGCTTTCACTGATTTAGGATGCGGCAGTCCAGCCGCAGAATGTGCAAGCTGAATCGTACTACAGATCCAGCGAGCAATAGTCTGCTTTGAAGCAGGAGCACCCAGCTTGTTGGGTGCATACAGGATAAACAACGAGTCAGTTTTCCTGACACTAGCTGTCCTGGAAACATAAATATTCAGGGCCCTGACTACGTCCAACAACTTGGAAGCCTCCAAGTCTTTAGTAGCCGCAGGCACCACGATAGGTTGGTTCAAATGAAAGGCTGATACCACCTTAGGGAGAAACTGGGGACGAGTCCTCAATTCTGCCCTATCCATATGGAAAATCAGATAAGGGCTTTTACATGACAAAGCCGCCAATTCTGACACACGCCTGGCCGAAGCCAAAGCCAACATGTCACGATCCGGGTATCTGGACGCCATTACCTGCCGTTTAGGTGTCTTCTCAGGCTGGCCCAGCGTTCCAAGTCCGGATCTCATCTGTGTCAACACTCTGCACATCCCTCCTGTCATTCTGAGACACTACCACAGCGGCGCCATGTTTGAATCCAACATGGCGTCTCCCGTCCTCTGCGGCCTCCACCGCCATTCCTGTGTTATTGCTGCGTGCTCTCAGAGTGATTTATCATGCCTCCCACAGTCTCCGCTGTCCTTCATGTGTCTCAGCATGTAACTGTTATATGACGTCTCCTGCCCTCCGCGGCCGGCGCCGCCATTATCACTATGTTTGCATATATCATTCCAAACCAGGTTTTCCCTCCAGGTTCCAGCATGGGCGCAGCCATGTTGGATTTGATCACATGCTCCAATTCCTCCAATCCACCATCTCTGGAATCTGCATAATTGCCTAGCCAATGCCTGCATAGCAGCAGGTATAAGTATCCTGTGTCTAGGCCAGATAGATGTCAGTGCTTTGAATGTCATACCTTGTTCCAGTCTCTCTCTCCTGTGGCTTGTTTCTCCAGGTTCCAGCTCCTGTCTCCAGCATCCACAAAGAGACCCGCACCTGCTTTCCATCCTGCGGTGCAGCCTGACTCTGCAATCCTCTGTGACTGCTCCAGCTTTCAGCTATTACTTCGTTTGCTTCCAGCTTCCAAGCTTTCAGCTATTAACCCATCTGTTTCCAGCAACCTGCTTCCAACAGAATTCAGCCTCCTTAAAGAGCCGGAGTTCTCCCAGCGGATTTCTACTTACCAGCAGTATCCACTACCACCGGTAACCACTCTTCATTTCATCTGTTTCCACGCACCCTAGCATCTTTCAGTTTTAACTCCGTGTCTCCACCATCTGGCTGGTTCCGTCCAGTGACTCCTACAGTGCATTCCAGTTACCAGCATCATCTCATACACCTACTGGCGTGTTCCTCGGTTGTCTCCACTACTACAGCCTGGCCTGGTAAGGTTATTCTACCCAAGGACTATAACATCCGTTCTGCAACCTACCAGTGCCCTCTTATACCTTTTATGGTTTAGTGATCCAGGAACTGTATTATCTGCCACTGCTAATACTGACTGTGAACGCTGTTGTGATTATACGGAGTCTGTTTAATAAACTTTCATTTGACTTTTAACCTGCTTGTCATGGTCACACCTTCGGGTTTCCTTCCACACTTACATGTCCAGGGGTCTGATTAAACCATCTAAGTTTAACTTCATTCCAGCCCCTACAACTGAGGCTTCCTCCCGTCAGCCTAAACCCTCAGTTGTGACACAACAGCATGACCACTTTCCACGTGAGATATTTTAATTCCACGGTTTTAAGTGGCTCAAACCAATGTGACTTTAGGAAATCCAACACCACGTTGAGATCCCAAGGTGCCACTGGAGGCACAAAAGGGGGCTGAATATGCAGCACTCCCTTAACAAAAGTCTGAACTTCAGGTAGTGAAGCCAGTTCTCTCTGGAAGAAAATCGATAGAGCTGAAATCTGGACCTTAATGGAACCCAATTTTAGGCCCATAGTCACCCCTGACTGTAGGAAGTGCAGTAAACGGCCCAGCTGAAATTCCTCCATTGGGGCCTTCCTGGCCTCACACCACGCAACATATTTTCGCCAAATGCGGTGATAATGGTTTGCGGTCACTTCTTTCCTAGCTTTAATCAGCGTAGGAATGACTTCCTCCGGAATGCCCTTTTCCTTCAGGATCCGGTGTTCAACCGCCATGCCGTCAAACGCAGCCGCGGTAAGTCTTGGAACAGACAGGGCCCCTGCTGCAGCAGGTCCTGTCTGAGCGGCAGAGGCCATGGGTCCTCTGAGATCATTTCTTGAAGTTCCGGGTACCAAGCTCTTCTTGGCCAATCCGGAACAATGAGTATAGTTCTTACTCCTCTTCTCCTTATTATCCTCAGTACCTTGGGTATGAGAGGAAGAGGAGGGAACACATAAACCGACCGGTACACCCACGGTGTCACTAGAGCGTACACAGCTATCGCCTGAGGGTCTCTTGACCTGGCGCAATATCTTTCTAGCTTTTTGTTAAGGCGGGACGCCATCATGTCCACCTGTGGCCTTTCCCAACGGTTTACAATCAGTTGGAAGACTTCTGGATGAAGTCCCCACTCTCCCGGGTGGAGGTCGTGCCTGCTGAGGAAGTCTGCTTCCCAGTTGTCCACTCCCGGAATGAACACTGCTGACAGTGCTAACACGTGATTCTCCGCCCATCGGAGAATCCTTGTGGCTTCTGCCATCGCCGTCCTGCTTCTTGTGCCGCCCTGTCGGTTTACATGGGCGACTGCCGTGATGTTGTCTGACTGGATCAGTACCGGCTGGTTTTGAAGCAGAGGTTTTGCCTGACTTAGGGCATTGTAAATGGCCCTCAGTTCCAGAATATTTATGTGTAGGGAAGTCTCCTGACTTGACCCTAGTCCTTGGAAGTTTCTTCCCTGTGTGACTGCCACCCAGCCTCGAAGGCTGGCATCCGTGGTCACCAGGACCCAGTCCTGTATGCCGAATCTGCGGCCCTCTTGAAGATGAGCACTTTGCAGCCACCACAGCAGAGACACCCTGGTCCTTGGAGACAGGGTTATCAGCCGATGCATCTGAAGATGCGATCCGGACCACTTGTCCAACAGGTCCCACTGAAAAGTCCTTGCATGGAACCTGCCGAATGGAATTGCTTCGTAGGAAGCTACCATCTTTCCCAGGACTCGCGTGCAGTGATGCACCGACACCTGTTTTGGTTTCAGGAGGCCTCTGACTAGAGATGACAGCTCCTTGGCTTTCTCCTCCGGGAGAAACACTTTTTTCTGTTCTGTGTCCAGAACCATCCCCAGGAACAGTAGACGTGTCGTAGGGACCAGCTGTGACTTTGGAATATTTAGAATCCAACCGTGCTGTTGTAGCACCTCCCGAGATAGTGCTACCCCGACCAACAACTGCTCCCTGGACCTCGCCTTTATCATGTCCAAATACGGGATAATTAAAACTCCCTTTTTTCGAAGGAGTATCATCATTTCGGCCATTACCTTGGTAAATACCCTCGGTGCCGTGGACAGACCAAATGGCAACGTCTGGAATGGTAATGACAATCCTGTACCACAAATCTGAGGTACTCCTGGTGATGATGGTAAATGGGAACATGCAGGTAAGCATCCTTGATGTCCAGTGATACCATGTAATCCCCCTCGTCCAGGCTTGAAATAACCGCCCTGAGCGATTCCATCTTGAACTTGAATTTTTTTATATATGTGTTCAAGGATTTCAAATTTAAAATGGGTCTCACCGAACCGTCCGGTTTCGGTACCACAAACATTGTGGAATAGTAACCCCGTCCTTGTTGAAGGAGGGGCACCTTGACTATTACCTGCTGGGAATACAGCTTGTGAATTGCCTCTAGCACTGCCTCCCTGCCTGAGGGAGTTGTTGGCAAGGCAGATTTGAGGAAACGGCGGGGGGGAGACGTCTCGAATTCCAGCTTGTACCCCTGAGATACTACTTGAAGGATCCAGGGATCCACCCGTCCCGAGCCCACTGATTGCTGAAGTTTTTGAGACGGGCCCCCACCATACCTGGCTCCGCCTGTGGAGCCCCAGCGTCATGCGGTGGACTTGGAGGAAGCGGGGGAGGACTTTTTCTCCTGGGAACTGGCTGTATGCTGCAGCTTTTTCCCTCTACCTCTGCCTCTGGGCAGAAAGGACGCGCCTTTAACCCGCTTGCCTTTATGGGGCCGAAAGGACTGTACCTGATAATACGGTGCTTTCTTTGGCTGTGAGGGAACATGGGGTAAAAATGCTGACTTCCCAGCTGTTGCTGTGGAAACGAGGTCCGAGAGACCATCCCCGAACAACTCCTCACCCTTATAAGGCAAAACTTCCATGTGCCTTTTAGAATCTGCATCACCCGTCCACTGCCGAGTCCATAATCCTCTCCTGGCAGAAATGGACATTTCACTTATTTTAGATGCCAGCCGGCAAATATCCCTCTGTGCATCTCTCATGTATAAGACTGCGTCTTTTATATGCTCTATGGATAGCAATATAGTGTCCCTGTCTAGGGTATCAATATTTTCCGACAGGGAATCTGACCACGCAGCTGCAGCACTGCACATCCATGCTGAAGCAATAGCTGGTCTCAGTATAATACCTGAGTGTGTATATACAGACTTCAGGATAGCCTCCTGCTTCCTATCAGCAGGCTCCTTTAGGGCGGCCGTGTCCGGAGACGGTAGTGCCACCTTTTTTGACAGACGTGTAAGCGCTTTATCCACCCTAGGGGATGTTTCCCAACGTGACCTATCCTCTGGCGGGAAAGGGTACGCCATTAGTAACCTTTTAGAAATTACCAGTTTCTTATCGGGGGAAGCCCACGCTTCTTCACACACCTCATTTAAATCCTCAGATGGGGGAGAAACCACTGGTAGTTTTTTCTCCCCAAACATAATACCCTTTTTTGTGGTTCCTGGGGTAATATCAGAAATGTGCAACACATTTTTCATTGCCTCAATTATGTAACGTGTGGCCCTATTGGAATGTACATTTGTCTCATCGTCGTCGACACTGGATTCAGTATCCGTGTCGACATCTGTGCCTGCCATCTGAGGTAGCGGGCGTTTTAGAGCCCCTGATGGCTTTTGAGACAGCTGGGCAGGCACAAGCTGAGAAGCCGGCTGTCCCACATCTGATATGTCGTCAAACCTTTTATGTAAGGAGTTGACACTTTCACGTAATTCCTTCCACAAGTCCATCCACTCAGGTGTCGGCCCCGCAGGGGGTGACATCACATTTATCGGCACTTGCTCCGCCTCCACATAAGCCTCCTCATCAAAAATGTCGACACAGCCGTACCGACACACCGCACACACACAGGGAATGCTCTGACTGAGGACAGGACCCCACAAAGCCCTTTGGGGAGACAGAGAGAGAGTATGCCAGCACACACCAACAGCGCTATATAACACAGGGATTAACACTATAACTGAGTGATTTTTCCCAATAGCTGCTTGTATACACAATATTGCGCCTAAATTTAGTGCCCCCCCCCCTCTCTTTTTTACCCTATGTAGTCTGGAAACTGCAGGGGAGAGCCTGGGAGCGATCCTTCCAGCGGAGCTGTGAGGGAAAATGGCGCCAGTGTGCTGAAGGAGATAGCCCCGCCCCTTTTTCGGCTGACTTCTCCCGCTTTTTTCTATGTATATCTGGCAGGGGTATTTTACACATATATAGTCTCTGACTATATTATGTGTTTTTTTGCCAGCCAAGGTACTTAATATTGCAGCCAAGGGCACCCCCCACCCCAGCGCCCTGCACCCATCAGTGACCGGAGTGTGAGGTGTGCATGGGAAGCAATGGCGCACAGCTGCAGTGCTGTGCGCTACCTTGTTTGAAGATCGAAGTCTTCTGCCGCCGATTTCCAGGACTCTTCTTGCTTCTGGCTCTGTAAGGGGGACGGCGGCGCGGCTCCGGGAACGGACGATCGAGGTCGGGCCCTGTGTTCGATTCCTCTGGAGCTAATGGTGTCCAGTAGCCTTAGAAGCCCAAGCTAGCTGCAAGCAGGTAGGTTCGCTTCTCTCCCCTTAGTCCCTCGTAGCAGTGAGCCTGTTGCCAGCAGATCTCACTGAAAATAAAAAACCTAAAATAAACTTTCTTTTTCTAGGAGCTCAGGAGAGCCCCTAGTGTGCATCCAGCTCAGCCGGGCACAAAATTCTAACTGAGGTCTGGAGGAGGGTCATAGAGGGAGGAGCCAGTGCACACCAGGTAGTCCTAAAGCTTTCTTTAGTTGTGCCCAGTCTCCTGCGGAGCCGCTATTCCCCATGGTCCTTACGGAGTCCCAGCATCCACTTAGGACGTCAGAGAAATATAACCACACGCATCACGTACAAACACCACACAGGTGGTCTCCGTGCGGGTGCTTGTTCCGCCGTGCATGCGCATGCTCGCACGTTACGTATGTTCGCTCACGCGGTCCTGCGTATTAGCGCGTGGTATGAGTAAATACGGTAGCATACGCATTCGCATGGAAAATCCATAAAGACATATTCCATATTTAATCCACATAGTACATAATTTACACATTGCCTACATGCACCACACCAGCAAGTTAAATTTACTTTGGAAAGGGAACAACAGAGATATTCAACTTTATAGGATATGAGGGGACAGAATTAGGTTAGGAGGTGGTGTTTGGTATCCAGCTGTACAGTATTTCAAGGGCAATATTCCGATGGCAGTTTGCAGAAAGTAGCACGCTCCTGTGCATAGATATGTGAAGGAATATATTATTAATATAACACTGTATGTACTGTACTCTTGATATTCAGAGGGAACCCAGTGGAGGACATCTGCAAGTGCACCTGGACCAGGCATCGCCCACCTATTCAAACTAGTGATGTGCACCGGACATTTTTCGGGTTTTGTGTTTTGGTTTTGGATTCGATTCCGCGGCCGTGTTTTGGATTCGGACGCGTTTTGGCAAAACCTCACCGAAAATTTTTTGGCGGATTCGGGTGTGTTTTGGATTTGGGTGTTTTTTACAAAAAACCCTAAAAAACAGCTTAAATCATAGAATTTGGGGGACATTTTGATCCCATAGTATTATTAACCTCAATAACCATAATTTCCACTCATTTCCAGTCTATTCTGAACACCTCACAATATTATTTTTAGTCCTAAAATTTGCACCGAGGTCGCTGGATGGCTAAGCTAAGCGACACAAGTGGCCGACACAAACACCTGGCCCATCTAGGAGTGGCACTGCAGTGTCAGGCAGGATGGCACTTCAAAAAAATAGTCCCCAAACAGCACATGATGCAAAGAAAAAAAGAGGCGCACCAAGGTCGCTGTGTGACTAAGCTAAGCGACACAAGTGGCCGACACAAACACCTGGCCCATCTAGGAGTGGCACTGCAGTGTCAGGCAGGATGGCACTTCAAAAAAATTGTCCCCAAACAGCACATGATGCAAAGAAAAAAAGAGGCGCACCAAGGTCGCTGTGTGACTAAGCTAAGCGACACAAGTGGCCGACACAAACACCTGGCCCATCTAGGAGTGGCACTGCAGTGTCAGGCAGGATGGCACTTCAAAAAAATTGTCCCCAAACAGCACATAATGCAAAGAAAAATTAAAGAAAAAAGAGGTGCAAGATGGAATTGTCCTTGGGCCCTCCCACCCACCCTTATGTTGTATAAACAGGACATGCACACTTTAACGAACCCATCATTTCAGCGACAGGGTCTGCCACACGACTGTGACTGAAATGACTGGTTGGTTTGGGCCCCCACCAAAAAAAATAAGAATTTACTTACCGATAATTCTATTTCTCGTAGTCCGTAGTGGATGCTGGGGACTCCGTAAGGACCATGGGGAATAGCGGCTCCGCAGGAGAATGGGCACAAAAGTAAAGCTTTAGAACTACCTGGTGTGCACTGGCTCCTCCCCCTATGACCCTCCTCCAAGCCTCAGTTAGGATACTGTGCCCGGACGAGCGTACACAATAAGGAAGGATTTTGAATCCCGGGTAAGACTCATACCAGCCACACCAATCACACCATATAACTTGTGATCTAAACCCAGTTAACAGCATGATAACAGGAGGAGCCTCTAGAAAAGATGGCTCACTACAGCAATAACCCGATTTTTTGGTAACAATAACTATGTACCAGTATTGCAGACAATCCGCACTTGGGATGGGCGCCCAGCATCCACTACGGACTACGAGAAATAGAATTATCGGTAAGTAAATTCTTATTTTCTCTGACGTCCTAGTGGATGCTGGGGACTCCGTAAGGACCATGGGGATTATACCAAAGCTCCCAAACGGGCGGGAGAGTGCGGATGACTCTGCAGCACCAAATGAGAGAACTCCAGGTCCTCCTCAGCCAGGGTATCAAATTTGTAGAATTTTACAAACGTATTTGCTCCTGACCAAGTAGCTGCTCGGCAAAGTTGTAAAGCCGAGACCCCTCGGGCAGCCGCCCAAGATGAGCCCACCTTCCTTGTGGAATGGGCTTTTACAGATTTTGGCTGTGGCAGGCCTGCCACAGAATGTGCAAGCTGAATTGTACTACAAATCCAACGAGCAATAGTCTGCTTAGAAGCAGGAGCACCCAGCTTGTTGGGTGCATACAGAATAAACAACGAGTCAGATTTTCTGACTCCAGCCGTCCTGGAAACCTATATTTCCAGGGCCCTGACAACGTCTAGCAACTTGGAGTCCTCCAAGTCCCTAGTAGCCGCAGGCACCACAATAGGTTGATTCAGGTGAAAACGCTGAAAATCACCTTAAGGAGAAACTGAGGACAAGTCCTCAATTCCGCCCTGTCCGAATGGAAAAACAGATGAGGGCTTTTACAGGATAAAGCCGCCAATTCTGACACGCACCTGGCCCAGGCCAGGGCCAACAGCATGACCACTTTCCATGTGAGATATTTTAACTCCACATATTTAAGTGGTTCAAACCAATGTGACTTTTGGAACCCAAAAACTACATTTAGATCCCAAGGTGCCACTGGAGGCACAAAAGGAGGCTGTATATACAGTACCCCTTTCACAACGTCTGAACTTCAGGGACTGAAGCTAGTTCTTTTTGGAAGAAAATTGACAGGGCCGAAATTTGAACCTTGGTGGACCCCCATTTCAGGCCCATAGACACTCCTGTTTGCAGGAAATGTAGGAATCGACCTAGTTGAAAATTCCTCCGTCGGGGCCTTACTGGCCTCGCACCACGTAACATATTTTCGCCAAATGCGGTGATAATGTTTTGCGGTTATATCTTTCCTGGCTTTGATCAGGATAGGAATGACTTCATCCGGAATGCCTTTCTCCTTCAGGATCCGGCGTTCAACCGCCATGCCGTCAAACGCAGCCGCGGTAAGTCTTGGAACAGACAGGGTCCTTGCTGGAGCAGGTCCCTTCTTAGAGGTAGAGGCCACGGATCCTCCGTGAGCATCTCTTGAAGTTCCGGTTACCAAGTCCTTCTTGGCCAATCCGGAGCCACGAATATAGTGCTTACTCCTCTCCATCTTATAATTCTCAGTACCTTGGGTATGAGAGGCAGAGGAGGGAACACATACACTGACTGGTACACCCACTGTGTTACCAGAGCGTCTACAGCTATTGCCTGAGGGTCCCTTGACCTGGCGCAATACTTGTCGAGTTTTATAAACATGTGGAAGACTTCTGGGTGAAGTCCCCACTCTCCCGGGTGGGGGTCGTGTCTGCTGAGGAAGTCTGCTTCCCAGTTGTCCACTCCCGGAATGAATACTGCTGACAGTGCTATCACATGATTTTCCGCCCAGCGAAGAATCCTTGCAGCTTCTGCCTTGCCCTCCTGCTTCTTGTGTCACCCTGTCTGTTTACGTGGGTGACTGCCGTGATGTTGTCCGAATGGATCAACTCCGGGTGACCTTGAAGCAGAGGTCTTGCTGAGCTTAGAGCATTGTAAATGGCCCTTAGCTTCAGGATATTTATGTGAAGTGATGTCTCCAGGCTTGACCATAAGCTCTGGAAATTCCTTCCCTGTGTGACTGCTCCCCAGCCTCGCAGGCTGGCATCCGTGGTCACCAGGACCCAGTCCTGAATGTCGAATCTGCGGCCCTCTAGAAGATGAGCACTCTGCAACCACCACAGGAGAGACACCCTTGTGCTTGGTGACAGGGTTATCCGCTGATGCATCTGAAGATGCGACCCGGACCATTTGTCCAGCAGGTCCCACTGGAAAGTTCTTGCGTGGAATCTGCCGAATGGGATTGCTTCGTAGGAAGCCACCATTTTTCCCAGAACCCTTTCATTGATGTACTGAGACTTGGCTCGGTTATAGGAGGTTCCCGACTAGCTTGGATAACTCCCTGACTTTCTCCTCCGGGAGAAACACCTTTTTCTGGACTGTGTCCAGGATCATCCCTAGGAACAGAAGACGAGTCGTCAGAATCAGCTGCGATTTTGGAATATTGAGAATCCAATCGTGCTGCCGCAACACTACCTGAGATAGTGCTACACCGACCTCCAACTGTTCCCTGGATCTTACCCTTATCAGGGAATCGTCCAAGTAAGGGATAACTAAAATTCCCTTCCTTCGAAAGAGTATCATCATTTCGGCCATTACCTTGGTAAAGACCCGGGGTGCCGTGGACCATCCATACGGCAGCGTCTGAAACTGATAGTGACAGTTCTGTACCACAAACCTGAGGTACCCTTGGTGAGAAGGGTAAATTGGGACATGAAGGTAAGCATCCTTGATGTCCCGAGACATCATGTAGTCCCCTTCTTCCAGGTTCGCAATCACTGCTCTGAGTGACTCAATCTTGAATTTGAACCTCCGTATGTAAGTGTTCAAGATTTTAGATTTAGAATCGGTCTCACCGAGCCGTCCGGCTTCGGTACCACAACAGTGTGGAATAATACCCCGTTCCCTGTTGCAGGAGGGGTACCTTGATTATCACCTGCTGAGAATACAGCTTGTGAATGGCTTCCAAAACTGCCTCCCTGTCAGAGGGAGACATCGGTAAAGCCGACTTTAGGAAACGGCGAGGGGGAGACGTCTCGAATTCCAATTTGTACCCCTGAGATATCACCTGAAGGATCCAGGGGTCTAATTGCGAGTGAGCCCACTGCGCGCTGAAATTCATTGAGACGGGCCCCCACCGTGCCTGATTCTGCTTGTAAAGCCCCAGCGTCATACTGAGGGCTTGGCAGAGGCGGGAGAGGGCTTCTGTTCCTGGGAACTGGCTGATTTCTGCAGCCTTTTTCCTCTCCCTCTGTCACGGGGCAGAAATGAGGAACCTTTTGCCCGCTTGCCCACGAAAGGACTGCGCCTGATAATACGGCGTCTTCTGATGTTGAGAGGCGACCTGGGGTACAAACGTGGATTTCCCAGCTGTTGCCGTGGCCACCAGGTCTGAAAGACCGACCCCAAATAACTCCTCCCCTTCTTCCAAATGCCGTTTGGAATCCGCATCACCTGACCACTGTCGTGTCCATAACCCTCTACTGGCAGAAATGGACAACGCACTTAGACTTGATGCCAGTCGGCAAATATTCCGCTGTGCATCACGCATATATAGAAATGCATCTTTTAAATGCTCTATAGGCAATAATATACTGTCCCTATCTAGGGTATCAATATTTTCAGTCAGGGAATCCGACCACGCCAAACCAGCACTGCACATCCAGGCTGAGGCGATTGCTGGTCGCAGTATAACACCAGTATATGTGTAAATACATTTTAGGATACCCTCCTGCTTTCTATCAGCAGGATCCTTAAGGGCGGCCATCTCAGGAGAGGGTAGAGCCCTTGTTCTTACAAGCGTGTGAGCGCTTTATCCACCCTAGGGGGTGTTTCCCAACGCACCCTAACCTCTGGCGGGAAAGGATATAATGCCAATAACATTTTAGAAATTATCAGTTGTTATCGGGGGAAACCCACGCATCATCACACACCTCATTTAATTTCTCAGATTCAGGAAAACTACAGGTAGTTTTTCCTCACCGAACATAATACCCCTTTTTGGTGGTACTCGTATTATCAGAAATGTGTAAAACATTTTTCATTGCCTCAATCATGTAACGTGTGGCCCTACTGGAAGTCACATTTGTCTCTTCACCGTCGACACAGGAGTCAGTATCCGTGTCGGCGTCTATATCTGCCATCTGAGGTAACGGGCGCTTTAGAGCCCCTGACGGCCTATGAGACGTCTGGACAGGCACAAGCTGAGTAGCCGGCTGTCTCATGTCAACCACTGTCTTTTATACAGAGCTGACACTGTCACGTAATTCCTTCCAACAGTTCATCCACTCAGGTGTCGACCCCCTAGGGGGTGACATCACTATTACAGGCAATCTGCTCCGTCTCCACATCATTTTTCTCCTCATACATGTCGACACAAACGTACCGACACACAGCACACACACAGGGAATGCTCTGATAGAGGACAGGACCCCACTAGCCCTTTGGGGAGACAGAGGGAGAGTTTGCCAGCACACACCAGAGCGCTATATATATATACAGGGATAACCTTATATAAGTGTTTTTCCCCTTATAGCTGCTGTATTTTTAATACTGCGCGTAATTAGTGCCCCCCTCTCTTTTTTAACCCTTTCTGTAGTGTAGTGACTGCAGGGGAGAGCCAGGGAGCTTCCCTCCAACGGAGCTGTGAGGGAAAATGGCGCCAGTGTGCTGAGGAGATAGGCTCCGCCCCCTTCTCGGCGGCCTTATCTCCCGTTTTTCTGTGTATTCTGGCAGGGGTTAAATTCATCCATATAGCCCAGGAGCTATATGTGATGCATTTTTTGCCATCCAAGGTGTTTTTATTGCGTCTCAGGGCGCCCCCCCCCAGCGCCCTGCACCCTCAGTGACCGGAGTGTGAAGTGTGCTGAGAGCAATGGCGCACAGCTGCAGTGCTGTGCGCTACCTTGTTGAAGACAGGACGTCTTCTGCCGCCGATTTTCCGGACCTCTTCTGTCTTCTGGCTCTGTAAGGGGGCCGGCGGCGCGGCTCTGGGACCTATCCATGGCTGGGCCTGTGATCGGTCCCTCTGGAGCTAATGTCCAGTAGCCTAAGAAGCCCAATCCACTCTGCACGCAGGTGAGTTCGCTTCTTCTCCCCTTAGTCCCTCGATGCAGTGAGCCTGTTGCCAGCAGGTCTCACTGAACATAAAAAACCTAAAACTAAACTTTTCACTAAGCAGCTCAGGAGAGCCACCTAGTGTGCACCCTTCTCGTTCGGGCACAAAAATCTAACTGAGGCTTGGAGGAGGGTCATAGGGGGAGGAGCCAGTGCACACCAGGTAGTTCTAAAGCTTTACTTTTGTGCCCAGTCTCCTGCGGAGCCGCTATTCCCCATGGTCCTTACGGAGTCCCCAGCATCCACTAGGACGTCAGAGAAAGAAGCAATCAATCTCTCCTTGCACAAACTGGCTATACAGAGGCAAGATGTCCACCTCATCATCATCCTCCGATTCCTCACCCCTTTTACTGTGTACATCCCCCTCCTCACAGATTATTAATTCGTCCCCACTGGAATCCACCATCTCAGGTCCCTGTGTACTTTGTGGAGGCAATTGCTGCTGGTGAATGTCTCCATGGAGGAATTGATTATAATTAATTTTGATGAACATCATCTTCTCCACATTTTCTGGAAGTAACCTCGTACGCCGATTGCTGACAAGGTGAGCGGCTGCACTAAACACTCTTTCGGATGACACACTGGAGGGAGGGCAACTTAGGTAGAATAAAGCCAGTTTGTGCAAGGGCCTCCAAATTGCCTCTTTTTCCTGCCAGTATACGTACGGACTGTCTGACGTGCCTACTTGGATGCGGTCACTCATATAATCCTCCACCATTCTTTCAATGGCGAGAGAATCATATGAAGAGACAGTAGACGACATGTCAGTAATCGTTGGCAGGTCCTTCAGTCCGGACCAGATGTCAGCACTGGCTCCAGACTGCCCTGCATCACCGCCAGCGGGTGGGCTCGGAATTCTTAGCCTTTTCCTCGCACCCCCAGTTGCGGGAGAATGTGAAGGAGGAGATGTTGACGGGTCACGTTCCGCTTGACTTGACAATTTTCTCACCAGCAGGTCTTTGAACCTCTGCAGACTTGTGTCTGCCGGAAAGAGAGATACAAAGTAGGTTTTAAATCTAGGATCGAGCACGGTGGCCAAAATGTAGTGATCTGATTTCAACAGATTGACCACCCGGGAATCCTGGTTAAGCAAATTAAGGGCTCCATCCAAAAGTCCCACATGCCTAGCGGAATCGCTCTGTTTTAGCTCCTCCTTCAATGTCTCCAGCTTCTTCTGCAAAAGCTTGATGAGGGGAATGACCTGACTCAGGCTGGCAGTGTCTGAACTGACTTCACGTGTGGCAAGTTCAAAGGGTTGCAGAACCTTGCACAACGTTGAAATCATTCTCCACTGCGCTTGAGTCAGGTGCATTCCCCCTCCTTTGCCTATATCGTGGCCAGATGTATAGGCTTGAATGGCCTTTTGCTGCTCCTCCATCCTCTGAAGCATATAGAGGGTTGAATTCCACCTCGTTACCACCTCTTGCTTCAGATGATGGCAGGGCAGGTTCAGGAATGTTTGGTGGTGCTCCAGTCTTCTGTACGTGGTGGCTGAATGCCGAAAGTGGCCCGCAATTCTTCAGGCCACGACAGCATCTCTTGCACGCCCCTGTCGTTTTTTAAATAATTCTGCACCACCAAATTCAATGTATGTGCAAAACATGGGACGTGCTGGAATTTGCCCAGATGTAATGCACGCACAATATTGCTGGCGTTGTCCGATGTCACAAATCCTCAGGAGAGTCCAATTGGGGTAAGCCATTCTGCGATGATCTTCCTCAGTTTCCGTAAGAGGTTGTCAGCTGTGTGCCTCTTCTGGAAAGCGGTGATACAAAGCGTAGCCTGCAAGGAACGAGTTGGCGTTTGCGAGATGCTGCTACTGGTGCCGCCGCTACTGTTCTTGCTGCGGGAGGCAATACATCTACCCAGTGGGCTGTCAGTCATATAGACCTGAGTCTGCCCTGCTCCACTTGTCCACATGTCCGTGGTTAAGTGGACATTGGGTACCACTGCATTTTTTAGGACACTGGTGACTCTTTTTCTGACGTCTGTGTACATTTTCGGTATCGCCTGCCTAGAGAAATGGAACCTAGATGGTATTTGGTACTGGGGACACAGTACCTCAATCAAGTCTCTAGTTGCCTCTGAATTAACGGTGGATACCGGAACCACGTTTCTCACCGCCCAGGCTGCCAAGGCCTGAGTTATCTGCTTTGCAGCAGAATGACTGCTGTGATATTTCATCTTCCTCGCAAAGGACTGTTGGACAGTCAATTGCTTACTGGAAGTAGTACAAGTGGTCTTCCGACTTCCCCTCTGGGATGACGATCGACTCCCAGCAGCTACAACAGCAGCGCCAGCAGAAGTAGGCGTTACACTCAAGGATGCATCGGAGGAATCCCAGGCAGGAGAGGACTTGTCAGACTTGCCAGTGACATGGCCTGCAGGACTATTGGCTTTCCTGGGTAAGGAAGAAATTGACACTGAGGGAGTTGGTGGTGTGGTTTGCAGGAGCTTGGTTACAAGAGGAAGGGATTTAGTGGTCAGTGGACTGCTTCCGCTGTCACCCAAAGTTTTTGAACTTGTCACTGACTTATGATGAATGTGCTGCAGGTGACGTATAAGGGAGGATGTTCCGAGGTGGTTAACGTCCTTACCCCTACTTATTACAGCTTGACAAAGGCAACACACGGCTTGACACCTGTTGTCCGCATTTGTGTTGAAATAATTCCACACCGAAGAGCTGATTTTTTTTGTCATTTGACCAGGCATGTCAATGGCCATATTCGTCCCACGGACAACAGGTGTCTCCCCGGGTGCCTGACTTAAACAAACCACCTCACCATCAGAATCCTCCTTGTCAATTTCCTCCCCAGCGCCAGCAACACCCATATCCTCATCCTGGTGTACTTCAACACTGACATCTTCAATTTGACTATCAGGAACTGGACTGCGGGTGCTCCTTCCAGCACTTGCAGGGGGCGTGCAAATGGTGGAAGGCGCAAGCTCTTCCCGTCCAGTGTTGGGAAGGTCAGGCATCGCAACCGACACAATTGGACTCTCCTTGGGGATTTGTGATTTAGAAGAACGCACAGTTCTTTGCTGTGCTTTTGCCAGCTTAAGTCTTTTCATTTTTCTAGCGAGAGGATGAGTGCTTCCATCCTCATGTGAATCTGAACCACTAGCCATGAACATAGGCCAGGGCCTCAGCCGCTCCGTGTCGTAAATGGCATATTGGCAAGTTTACGCTTCTCATCAGATGCTTTCAATTTTGATTTTTGGGTCATTTTACTGAACTTTTGTTTTTTGGATTTTACATGCTCTCTACTATGACATTGGGCATCGTCCTTGGCAGACGACGTTGATGGCATTTCATCGTCTCGGCCATGACTAGTGGCAGCAGCTTCAGCACGAGGTGGAAGTGGATCTTGATCTTTCCCTATTTTAACCTCCACATTTTTGTTCTCCATTTTTTAATGTGTGGAATTATATGCCAGTATCAATAGCAATGGCCTACTACTATATATACTGCGCACAACTGAAATGTTCCACAGGTATGGATGGATAGTATACTTGACGACACAGAGGTAGGTAGAGCAGTGGCCTTCCGTACCGTACTGCTATATATACTGGTGGTCACTGTGTCAGCAAACTGCAAAACTAAAATGCACCACAGGTATAGAATGTAGATGGATAGTATACTTAATGATGACACAGAGGTAGGTACAGCAGTGGCCTTCCGTACCGTACTGCTATAAATAGTATACTGGTGGTCACTGTGACAGCAAACTGCAAAACTAAAATGCACCACAGGTATAGAATGTAGATGGATAGTATACTTAATGACGACACAGAGGTAGGTACAGCAGTGGCCTTCCGTACCATACTGCTATATATAGTATACTGGTAGTCACTGTGTCAGCAAACTGCAAAACTAAAATGCACCACAGGTATAGAATGTAGGTGGATAGTATACTTAATGACGACACAGAGGTAGGTACAGCAGTGGCCTTCCGTACCGTACTGCTATATATAGTATACTGGTGGTCACTGTGTCAGCAAACTGCAAAACTAAAATGCACCACAGGTATAGAATGTAGATGGATAGTATACTTAATGATGACACAGAGGTAGGTACAGCAGTGGCCTTCCGTACCGTACTGCTATATATAGTATACTGGTGGTCACTGTGTCAGCAAACTGCAAAACTAAAATGCACCACAGGTATAGAATGTAGATGGATAGTATACTTAATGACGACACAGAGGTAGGTACAGCAGTGGCCTTCCGTACCGTACTGCTATATATAGTATACTGGTGGTCACTGTGTCAGCAAACTGCAAAACTAAAATGCACCACAGGTATAGAATGTAGATGGATAGTATACTTAATGACGACACAGAGGTAGGTACAGCAGTGGCCTTCCGTACCGTACTGCTATATATAGTATACTGGTGGTCACTGTGTCAGCAAACTGCAAAACTAAAATGCACCACAGGTATAGAATGTAGATGGATAGTATACTTAATGACGACACAGAGGTAGGTACAGCAGTGGCCTTCCGTACCGTACTGCTATATATTGTATACTGGTGGTCACTGTGTCAGCAAATTGCAAAACTAAAATGCACCACAGGTATAGAATGTAGATGGATAGTATACTTAATAACGACACAGAGGTAGGTACAGCAGTGGCCTTCCGTACCGTACTGCTATATATAGTATACTGGTGGTCACTGTGTCAGCAAACTGCAAAACTAAAATGCACCACAGGTATAGAATGTAGATGGATAGTATACTTAATGACGACACAGAGGTAGGTACAGCAGTGGCCTTCCGTACCGTACTGCTATATATAGTATACTGGTGGTCACTGTGTCAGCAAACTGCACAACTGAAATGCACCACAGGTATGGAATCTAGATGGATAGTTTTTTTTTTAATAAGGTAATTTTTATTCACAAACTGAAGAATAAGGTACAGACATTGCAGATCATCACAATATCACAACAATAAATCTTTCGGCTCAAGACAGACCTCCAATATTGGAGGAAATTCACATTCAAGGGATATCAGAACATGACCATGAGGGAATTACACATACTTTCTTGCTGTACAGATTATTTGGGTCTGCAAGATCCGCAGCCATCAATATAAATCCTCATACATTTTTATATTTACGCCCTTAAGCTAACCAATAAGAACATAACATCAACAGGGGAAAAACAAAAAACAAAAAACAAAACCTGAAGCAAGGTGAGAAGGGATAATCTGATTCCGGACCACAGTAATTATGCGGATAAACAGGCGGCTCCACAGGGCTCAACCGCCAAGCATCTCACTTATGTCACTAAGCAGTAAATATTTGGCAAGTTAGCATTTCAGTGCCCTCTATATTTGCGGGGTCATGTGCGCATGGGGGGAGTCGAGCCATGGAGACCAGACCTTTTCAAATTTGGCTGATGCGTTCTGTTTCATATATATATATCTTTCCTTAATTATTGTATCATTAATTAGGGTCTTAAGCCCAGATACCGAAGGGGCTCTGGGGGCCATCCATAGCCTCGCAATGCAAACCTTAGCCAAGGCACATACATTACTGGCATAGAGACCCCTTGAAACAGACAGAGAGGATGAGCATCCCATCCCCAGAATACAGAACTGAGGGGTAAGCACTCCGCCAGTTACTCCTGTACTTTCCAGGATTGACCCGACCCCCAACCAGAACACCCTCAGCCTCGGACAATCCCACATTAGATGCCAAAATGTTCCGACCTCCCCCCCGCATTTAGGACAAAGGCCAGATCCGCCCGTACCGAAAGTAGCTAGTCTAGCCGGAGTCATATATGTCCTGTGTAAAATGAAGAATTGAATCTGCTGAAATCTAAGAGATTTGGTAACTTTGGCAGGGTATTCCAGAGCGAGGGCCCAGTCCTCTTCAGTTATTAAACCCATATCCTCCTCCCATTTTCCTCGGAGACGTGTCAGAGGGTCCGCATGGAGCTTAGCAAGTAAATATCCATACGCACAGGAGACCATCTTAGCTCGACCCAAAGTAGCCACAAAGGTCTTGATGGGAAATGGGAGGATACGTGGGGGGGACTCAGCAAACTGGGACTGGAGGGCGTGACGAAGCTGGAGATATCTGAAAAAATAGGAATTGGGTAACCCAAACTCATCTTTCAGTTGCTGAAAGGATTTGAGTACCCCATCTAGGTAGAGTTGGGAAATAGAAACCACAGATCTAGGGGCCCACACCTCCCGCCCCTCAAGCGCGTGTAGTTCAGGGAGCCAGTCAGAGTACCATAGGGGGGTATCAGGGTCCAAACCATCGTATCCCAAGAGGACTCTCAGGGCCTGCCATATTTTTAATGCCTGGAAAATAATAGGGGGAAGAAACCGAGATATGCTCCCACTCAACAGCACCTGCACAGGAGAGAGGTGAGGAAAGTAGGAGCGAATAAACTCACAGTGTAAGGAGTTAACCCCAGAATCCTGCGCCCACACACTAATATGAGTCAGCTGGGCAGCATAGTAATACATCTGAAAATTAGGCAGAGCCAGGCCACCGTCAGAGCGCTGCCTGGTAAGGGTATTTAGCTGTATCCTAGAACGTTTGTTAGCCCATATCAAAGAGGATAGAACACTATTTAATTTTCTAAAGAATAGCGGATAAATATATACCGGGGACTGGAGAATAATGTATAAAAGTTTGGGGAGTATAATCATTTTAATGAGATTGACCCTGCCAGACACCGTCAGTGGAAGCTTACACCAAGCTTTGGATTTGCCCATAATCCACTGCATGGCTGGGTCCAGGTTCAGAGGGACAAAATCGGAAGGGTCACTAGTTATTTGAATCCCGAGGTATTTAAATTGTATCGTCCAACGTAGTGGCAGGGGGATTTTGGGAATAGTAGGGGGGGGGCCTATGACTGGCATAATGTACGATTTAGACCAGTTAATTCTAAGTCCCGAGTGATCACCAAAGCACTCAATCACCCGTAGCAGAGTGGGCATTGACTTGGTGTAATCTTGCAAGAACAGCAACATGTCATCAGCATAAAGAGCTATTCTATCCTCACGTGAGCCCGTACTGATTCCCACAATATCTGGGTGTGATCTTATCAGACAGGCCAGGGGCTCAATGGCCAAGGCAAACAGTGCGGGGGATAGGGGGCAGCCTTGTCTAGTCCCACGGGATAGCTGGAAAGAGGGGGATACATAGCCGTTCACCAAGATCCTGGCACTCAGATGTTGATACAGTAGTTTAGTCCAACTGATAAAGTTGGGTCCAAAGCCCATACGAGCCATCACCTCCCATAAATAAGCCCATTCAACGCTGTCAAAAGCCTTGGCCGCGTCTAGCGAGACCACAGCCGAGTCAGAAGGGGAGTCATGTGGGAGTTGCAGAATGGTATATAGTCTAGAGATGAGCGCCTGAAATTTTTCGGGTTTTGTGTTTTGGTTTTGGGTTCGGTTCCGCGGCCGTGTTTTGGGTTCGACCGCGTTTTGGCAAAACCTCACCGAATTTTTTTTGTCGGATTCGGGTGTGTTTTGGATTCGGGTGTTTTTTTCAAAAAACCCTAAAAAACAGCTTAAATCATAGAATTTGGGGGTAATTTTGATCCCAAAGTATTATTAACCTCAAAAAACATAATTTACACTCATTTTCAGCCTATTCTGAACACATCACACCTCACAATATTATTTTTAGTCCTAAAATTTGCACCGAGGTCGCTGTGTGAGTAAGATAAGCGACCCTAGTGGCCGACACAAACACCGGGCCCATCTAGGAGTGGCACTGCAGTGTCACGCAGGATGTCCCTTCCAAAAAACCCTCCCCAAACAGCACATGACGCAAAGAAAAAAAGAGGCGCAATGAGGTAGCTGACTGTGTGAGAAAGATAAGCGACCCTAGTGGCCGACACAAACACCGGGCCCATCTAGGAGTGGCACTGCAGTGTCACGCAGGATGTCCCTTCCAAAAAACCCTCCCCAATCAGCACATGATGCAAAGAAAAAGAAAAGAAAAAAGAGGTGCAAGATGGAATTATCCTTGGGCCCTCCCACCCACCCTTATGTTGTATAAACAAAACAGGACATGCACACTTTAACCAACCCATCATTTCAGTGACAGGGTCTGCCACACGACTGTGACTGATATGACGGGTTGGTTTGGACCCCCCCCAAAAAAGAAGCAATTAATCTCTCCTTGCACAAACTGGCTCTACAGAGGCAAGATGTCCACCTCATCTTCACCCTCCGATATATCACCGTGTACATCCCCCTCCTCACAGATTATCAATTCGTCCCCACTGGAATCCACCATCTCAGCTCCCTGTGTACTTTGTGGAGGCAATTGCTGCTGGTCAATGTCTCCGCGGAGGAATTGATTATAATTCATTTTAATGAACATCATCTTCTCCACATTTTCTGGATGTAACCTCGTACGCCGATTGCTGACAAGGTGAGC
This sequence comes from Pseudophryne corroboree, assembly GCF_028390025.1. Classification (NCBI taxonomy): domain Eukaryota; kingdom Metazoa; phylum Chordata; class Amphibia; order Anura; family Myobatrachidae; genus Pseudophryne; species Pseudophryne corroboree. Next base: position 452,801,828 of record NC_086444.1, read on the forward strand.
GGCGGCACTAAACACTCTTTCGGAGTACACACTTGTGGGAGGGCAACTTAGGTAGAATAAAGCCAGTTTGTGCAAGGGCCTCCAAATTGCCTCTTTTTCCTGCCAGTATAAGTACGGACTGTGTGACGTGCCTACTTGGATGCGGTCACTCATATAATCCTCCACCATTCTATCAATGTTGAGAGAATCATATGCAGTGACAGTAGACGACATGTCCGTAATCGTTGTCAGGTCCTTCAGTCCGGACCAGATGTCAGCATCAGCAGTCGCTCCAGACTGCCCTGCATCACCGCCAGCGGGTGGGCTCGGAATTCTGAGCCTTTTCCTCGCACCCCCAGTTGCGGGAGAATGTGAAGGAGGAGATGTTGACAGGTCGCGTTCCGCTTGACTTGACAATTTTGTCACCAGCAGGTCTTTCAACCCCAGCAGACCTGTGTCTGCCGGAAAGAGAGATCCAAGGTAGGCTTTAAATCTAGGATCGAGCACGGTGGCCAAAATGTAGTGCTCTGATTTCAACAGATTGACCACCCGTGAATCCTTGTTAAGCGAATTAAGGGCTGCATCCACAAGTCCCACATGCCTAGCGGAATCGCTCCGTGTTAGCTCCTTCTTCAATGCCTCCAGCTTCTTCTGCAAAAGCCTGATGAGGGGAATGACCTGACTCAGGCTGGCAGTGTCTGAACTGACTTCACGTGTGGCAAGTTCAAAGGGCATCAGAACCTTGCACAACGTTGAAATCATTCTCCACTGCACTTGAGACAGGTGCATTCCATCTCCTATATCGTGCTCAATTGTATAGGCTTGAATGGCCTTTTGCTGCTCCTCCAACCTCTGAAGCATATAGAGGGTTGAATTCCACCTCGTTACCACTTCTTGCTTCAGATGATGGCAGGGCAGGTTCAGTAGTTTTTGGTGGTGCTCCAGTCTTCTGTACGTGGTGCCTGTACGCCGAAAGTGTCCCGCAATTTTTCTGGCCACCGACAGCATCTCTTGCACGCCCCTGTCGTTTTTTAAAAAATTCTGCACCACCAAATTCAAGGTATGTGCAAAACATGGGACGTGCTGGAATTTGCCCATATTTAATGCACACACAATATTGCTGGCGTTGTCCGATGCCACAAATCCACAGGAGAGTCCAATTGGGGTAAGCCATTCCGCGATGATCTTCCTCAGTTGCCGTAAGAGGTTTTCAGCTGTGTGCGTATTCTGGAAAGCGGTGATACAAAGCGTAGCCTGCCTAGGAAAGAGTTGGCGTTTGCGAGATGCTGCTACTGGTGCCGCCGCTGCTGTTCTTGCGGCGGGAGTCCATACATCTACCCAGTGGGCTGTCACAGTCATATAGTCCTGACCCTGCCCTGCTCCACTTGTCCACATGTCCGTGGTTAAGTGGACATTGGGTACAACTGCATTTTTTAGGACACTGGTGAGTCTTTTTCTGACGTCCGTGTACATTCTCGGTATCGCCTGCCTAGAGAAGTGGAACCTAGATGGTATTTGGTAACGGGGGCACACTGCCTCAATAAATTGTCTAGTTCCCTGTGAACTAACGGCGGATACCGGACGCACGTCTAACACCAACATAGTTGTCAAGGACTCAGTTATCCGCTTTGCAGTAGGATGACTGCTGTGATATTTCATCTTCCTCGCAAAGGACTGTTGAACAGTCAATTGCTTACTGGAAGTAGTACAAGTGGGCTTACGACTTCCCCTCTGGGATGACCATCGACTCCCAGCGGCAACAACAGCAGCGCCAGCAGCAGTAGGCGTTACACGCAAGGATGCATCGGAGGAATCACAGGCAGGAGAGGACTCGTCAGACTTGCCAGTGACATGGCCTGCAGGACTATTGGCATTCCTGGGGAAGGAGGAAATTGACACTGAGGGAGTTGGTGGGGTGGTTTGCGTGAGCTTGGTTACAAGAGGAAGGGATTTACTGGTCAGTGGACTGCTTCCGCTGTCACCCAAAGTTTTTGAACTTGTCACTGACTTATTATGAATGCGCTGCAGGTGACGTATAAGGGAGGATGTTCCGAGGTGGTTAACGTCCTTACCCCTACTTATTACAGCTTGACAAAGGGAACACACGGCTTGACACCTGTTGTCCGCATTTCTGGTGAAATACCTCCACACCGAAGAGCTGATTTTTTTGGTATTTTCACCTGGCATGTCAACGGCCATATTCCTCCCACGGACAACAGGTGTCTCCCCGGGTGCCTGACTTAAACAAACCACCTCACCATCAGAATCCTCCTGGTCAATTTCCTCCCCAGCGCCAGCAACACCCATATCCTCCTCATCCTGGTGTACTTCAACACTGACATCTTCAATCTGACTATCAGGAACTGGACTGCGGGTGCTCCTTCCAGCACTTGCAGGGGGCATGCAAATAGTGGAAGGCGCATGCTCTTCACGTCCAGTGTTGGGAAGGTCAGGCATCGCAAACGACACAATTGGACTCTCCTTGTGGATTTGGGATTTCAAAGAACGCACAGTTCTTTGCGGTGCTTTTGCCAGCTTGAGTCTTTTCAGTTTTCTAGCGAGAGGCTGAGTGCTTCCATCCTCATGTGAAGCTGAACCACTAGCCATGAACATAGGCCAGGGCCTCAGCCGTTCCTTGCCACTCCGTGTGGTAAATGGCATATTGGCAAGTTTACGCTTCTCCTCCGACAATTTTATTTTAGGTTTTGGAGTCCTTTTTTTTCTGATATTTGGTGTTTTGGATTTGACATGCTCTGTACTATGACATTGGGCATCGGCCTTGGCAGACGACGTTGCTGGCATTTCATCGTCTCGGCCATGACTAGTGGCAGCAGCTTCAGCACGAGGTGGAAGTGGATCTTGATCTTTCCCTAATTTTGGAACCTCAACTTTTTTGTTCTCCATATTTTATAGGCAGAACTAAAAGGCACCTCAGGTAAACAATGGAGATGGATGGATTGGATACTAGTATACAATTATGGACGGACTGCCACGGTTAGGTGGTATAAAAAAACCACGGTTAGGTGGTATATATTATAATAATAATACAATTATGGATGGACGGACTGCCTGCCGACTGCCGACACAGAGGTAGCCACAGCCGTGAACTACCGCACTGTACACTGGTTGATAAAGAGATAGTAGTATACTCGTAACAACTAGTATGACACTATGACGACGGTATAAAGAAAGAAAAAAAAATACCACAGTTAGGTGGTATATATTATAATAATAATACAATTATGGATGGACGGACTGCCTGCCGACTGCCGACACAGAGGTAGCCACAGCCGTGAACTACCGCACTGTACACTGGTTGATAAAGAGATAGTAGTATACTCGTAACAACTAGTATGACACTATGACGACGGTATAAAGAATGAAAAAAAAACCACGGTTAGGTGGTATATATTATAATAATAATACAATTATGGATGGACGGACTGCCTGCCGAGTGCCGACACAGAGGTAGCCACAGCCGTGAACTACCGCACTGTACACTGGTTGATAAAGAGATAGTAGTATACTCGTAACAACTAGTATGACACTATGACGACGGTATAAAGAAAGAAAAAAAAATACCACGGTTAGGTGGTATATATTATAATAATAATACAATTATGGATGGACGGACTGCCTGCCGACTGCCGACACAGAGGTAGCCACAGCCGTGAACTACCGCACTGTACACTGGTTGATAAAGAGATAGTAGTATACTCGTAACAACTAGTATGACACTATGACGACGGTATAAAGAAAGAAAAAAAAATACCACAGTTAGGTGGTATATATTATAATAATAATACAATTATGGATGGACGGACTGCCTGCCGACTGCCGACACAGAGGTAGCCACAGCCGTGAACTACCGCACTGTACACTGGTTGATAAAGAGATAGTAGTATACTCGTAACAACTAGTATGACACTATGACGACGGTATAAAGAATGAAAAAAAAAACCACGGTTAGGTGGTATATATTATAATAATAATACAATTATGGATGGACGGACTGCCTGCCGACTGCCGACACAGAGGTAGCCACAGCCGTGAACTACCGCACTGTACACTGGTTGATAAAGAGATAGTAGTATACTCGTAACAACTAGTATGACACTATGACGACGGTATAAAGAAAGAAAAAAAAATACCACAGTTAGGTGGTATATATTATAATAATAATACAATTATGGATGGACGGACTGCCTGCCGACTGCCGACACAGAGGTAGCCACAGCCGTGAACTACCGCACTGTACACTGGTTGATAAAGAGATAGTAGTATACTCGTAACAACTAGTATGACACTATGACGACGGTATAAAGAAAGAAAAAAAAATACCACAGTTAGGTGGTATATATTATAATAATAATACAATTATGGATGGACGGACTGCCTGCCGAGTGCCGACACAGAGGTAGCCACAGCCGTGAACTACCGCACTGTACACTGGTTGATAAAGAGATAGTAGTATACTCGTAACAACTAGTATGACACTATGACGACGGTATAAAGAATGAAAAAAAAACCACGGTTAGGTGGTATATATTATAATAATAATACAATTATGGATGGACGGACTGCCTGCCGACTGCCGACACAGAGGTAGCCACAGCCGTGAACTACCGCACTGTACACTGGTTGATAAAGAGATAGTAGTATACTCGTAACAACTAGTATGACACTATGACGACGGTATAAAGAATGAAAAAAAAACCACGGTTAGGTGGTATATATTATAATAATAATACAATTATGGATGGACGGACTGCCTGCCGACTGCCGACACAGAGGTAGCCACAGCCGTGAACTACCGCACTGTACACTGGTTGATAAAGAGATAGTAGTATACTCGTAACAACTAGTATGACACTATGACGGTATAAAGAATGAAAAAAAAACCACGGTTAGGTGGTATATATTATAATAATAATACAATTATGGATGGACGGACTGCCTGCCGACTGCCGACACAGAGGTAGCCACAGCCGTGAACTACCGCACTGTACACTGGTTGATAAAGAGATAGTAGTATACTCGTAACAACTAGTATGACACTATGACGACGGTATAAAGAAAGAAAAAAAAATACCACGGTTAGGTGGTATATATTGTAATACAATTATGGATGGACGGACTGCCTGCCGAGTTCCGACTGCCGACACAGAGGTAGCCACAGCCGTGAACTACCGCACTGTACTGTGTCTGCTGCTAATATAGACTGGTTGATAAAGAGATAGTATACAATACATACAACAATATACTACTATACTGGTGGTCAGGCACTGGTCACCACTAGTCACACTGGCAGTGGCACTCCTGCAGCAAAAGTGTGCACTGTTTAATTTTAAATTAATATAATATTATGTACTCCTGGGGGCTCCTGCTATAACAACCTGCAGTGCTCCCCAGTCTCCCCCACAATTATTATAAGCTTTGCCTTTTATACATTGATGTGCAGCACACTGGGCTGAGCTGAGTGCACACAGACTGAGTCACACTGTGTGACTGGCTGCTGCTGTGTATCGTTTTTTTTCAGGCAGAGAACGGATATAGCAGAGAACGGATATATTATATTAAAATAAATAAAAGTTAACTAACAACAACTGCACTGGTCACTGTGGTAAACTCTGTCTGACTCTGCACAATCTCTCTCTCTCTTCTAATCTAATTTCTAATGGAGAGGACGCCAGCCACGTCCTCTCCCTATCAATCTCAATGCACGTGTGAAAATGGCGGCGACGCGCGGCTCCTTATATAGAATCCGAGTCTCGCGAGAATCCGACAGCGTCATGATGACGTTCGGGCGCGCTCGGGTTAACCGAGCAAGGCGGGAGGATCCGAGTCTGCTCGGACCCGTAAAAAAAACATGAAGTTCGTGCGGGTTCGGTTTCAGAGAAACCGAACCCGCTCATCTCTAATATAGTCTACGTAGATTAATAGATGTGGACTTCCCTGGCATGAAGCCAGTCTGATCCGAGTGAACGAGGGAGGTGATCACTGTGTTAAGCCGTACTGCCAATATCTTTGCCAGGATCTTAGCATCGGTGGGAATCAGGGAAATCGGCCTATAGGAGTCTGGAGACCCAGGGTCCTTACCGGGCTTTGGAATCACTATTATAATTGCCTCTGACATAGAGAGGGGAAGCTCATTATTGGCAAATATATCCAAGTATAGGGCATGGAGTCTGGGTCCAAAGAAATCTATATGAGTTTTGTAAACCTCAGAGGGAATCCCGTCACACCCCGGAGCCTTGCCATTAGGGGACATACCAATGGCCGCAGTCACCTCCTCGAGCGTCAAGGGCGCCTCCAGCAGCTCATAGGCCTCAGGGGAGAGTGCGGGCAACGCAATATCCCCCAGGTAGTGCGAGATGTCAAGAGTAGAGCACGTCAATTGTGAGCTATAAACACCAGAGTAATAAGATCTAAACAACTGCGCAATGTCCGGCGTGGTGTCAACAAAGGAGCCATCCCCATCGGACATCTGGGTGATCGTAGACCCAGGCCGATCGTAGTGTATCAGACGGGCCAAGAGTCCCCCCGTCCTATCAGCCTGCATATAAATATTAGTGGCCTTGAAAAGGAGAGAGCGTGAGTTTTTGTCGGACAGGTGGGCCATCCAAGCCGACTGAGCCACTAGCCAGCGTACCTTCGTAGTGGGGGCACCATCTAGCAGGTATTGGGACTCTAGTTCCCTGGCGTCCCTTTCAAGGGCCTGTTCCTTCTCCCTGGAGGATACTTTATGAGCCGCTATGCGTCCAATATATGAACCTCTCAAAAAAGCCTTAAATGAATCCCAAACTATCGTAGCCGGGGCTGACCCTACATTATCGTTAAAGTACCCCCCCCATTGAGTCTCGAGGTCACTGCAGTCACCAAGCTGGGTCAGCCAAGAGGGGTGCAGCTTCCAATAAGAGTGCCCCCTCTGACTTCCCACAGCGATAGTCATCAACATGGGGGAGTGGTCAGAGACCCCTCGGGCCTCATAATGAATGTCAATGATCCCCGGGACAAGGGCAGGGGACACTAGCATCAGGTCAATCCTGGAAAAGGAGCCATGAGTACTGGAAAAACAGGAGAACTGGCGGGCCGTAGGGTGACGGAGCCTCCACACATCAACCCACTGCAAGCTATCCAAGAAATCTGCAAACTTAGTAGGGCCACCACTCGCCAGCGCAACACTCGGGGAGTGCCATCGATCCAAGGACAAATCTAGGATGTTATTAAAGTCACCCAGGCATATCACTGGGGTAGTGGGAGATGAAGCGATGAAAGAGGCAGCCTGCTGCAACACAGCATATGAAAAGGGAGGGGGGACATACACCGCTAATATGTAATAGGGCTGGGAGCTCAGTTTACATTCCATAAATACAAATCTTCCATATGGGTCAGTTTTGATCGACAGTAATTCAAATTGCACTGATTTTTTAATCAGAACCGAGACACCCCTAGAAAAGGAAGAGTGAGAGGCGTGGTAAGCCCATCCCACCCAGGCCCGGCGTAAAGACAATAACCTATGTCCCTCTAAGTGGGTCTCACTGAGGCATGCAATGTCCGGGTCATATTTCTTAATCATATTTAAAACCAGAGATCGTTTGATTTTGTTATTCAGACCTCGGACATTCCATGCCAACAGCTTCAGATTAGTCATGACTCCATGTAGACTCTATGTGTCTCTCGGATAGACATTTCCCAGAATACAACTGAGAACCAACATCAGTAATACCAGTAACACATGACGTACATAAGCCCAGCATTATAATCCATAGCGTCTGAATTAATAAACATCCTTGCTTCAAAAAAAACTCAGGTAAGAAAAATAACAAACTAAAGAAAGAAAACCAAAAACAGCAGCAAAGAGAGCCGCAACTAGCAGCTTCCCAATTATCCCTCCCCTCCCCGTATACCCCGCAGAACACCGGCATACTTATATCCCAAACCAACAACCCAAACTACCAAGTGCTGAGTAGGCCTAGATTCTCAACTAAACCTCTAACCAACACCACTTGGACGGTAAGTCTTGAGCCACCAATGCAAAGGAGGGGGGCTCCCCGATCTAAGATCGTTCCCTCCGATAGCCCAGACCCAGCTCCTGCAACTCAGGAGATCAGTCCGGAGCCAGCTGTCGAGCACCCGGTGCAAATCTGTCCAGCCATTGTGCCGCTTCCCTGGGGGAATTAAAAAACTTGGTCTCCCCGTCCGCCACAACTCTGAGCCTTGAAGGAAACAGCATGGAATACGGAATGTTGAGGTCTCGCAGACGCCGTTTAATGGGCATAAACTGGGCTCTGTCCTTCTGGACGTCTGCGGCAAAGTCCGGGAAGGCCGACACCTTGACTCCATTACGGACCAGCGGGCCCTTTGTGCGACCTAGGCGAAGAACTGAGTCCCGGTCCTTATAATGTAGGAATTTGGCAATGAAGGTGCGAGGAGGGGCACCAGGAGGTAGTGGCCGAGATGGTATCCTATGTGCACGCTCCACCGCAAATTGGGCCGTAAAGGACTCAGCGCCATACATCTCCTTGAGCCAAGATTCGAGGAAGTCCTCCGGCTGCGAGCCCTCTTCTCTTTCAGGTAGGCCCACAAATCTGACATTGTTCCTACGCAGTCTTCCCTCCATGTCTAAAAGCTTAGTCTGGAGGGAGGAGACTTGTTGGGTCACCGTGGATACGGACTGCTTCAGGGGTCCACACATATCTTCCAGGTTGGAGACCCTTGTCTCCGCCTCACCCACTCTCTCACGAATGCGCTGGACATCTTGTCGGAGTAAGGATAGGTCACACTGCACCTTCTCCATCTTGTCGGATAGACGTTGCTCACTGCCAGCTATAGCCTCCAGCACCTGTTGAATAGACGGCGCCTCCGCCACCCCCGGGGAGCCAGCCGCAGACACGGAGGGGGAATCAGAATGGGTAGGAGAGGGAGCCGACGACACCTTGGGTGTGGGTTGTCTGGCATATCTTTCTAGCTTGGCCGCAGCCGCACTTTGGCCTCCCTTAACCATATTGAACAGGAGCAGTCACAACCACCCTAGGGCAGTGTGTTCCGTGTAGAAGTATAATGAGAAGGCGGTAGGAGCGAGGACGCCCTCAATTAGTGGCGGGAAGCAACCGTGCCCAGTCCTTATATCAAAATATCAATGGATAGAAAATACAGGCTTGTGTAGAAGTAGCAGCAATATGTACAGTAATATTGAAGAGGGAGAATCTTGCAGCAACTTCGGAAGGCAAGGGCAGGATGTCGGTGCGTAGCACACTGAAGGATATTAGTGCAGTATAGCGACGCAGTCAGTTCCAATTACTAATGCATCTCTTATGTGGTAGAATGGGAGAGCTGTGCAGCAAAAGACACCTGACTGTGCTTCCAGCAGTATGTTGAGTCAGTATAGGTAGTATAGATACTGAGAGGCTGAGAGTGAGTGAGCAACTGATAGTGAGGTCCCAAATAGCAAAGGCTCACTGGTCACAGGAGAGTTCCATCAGGCAGCCCATCAAATGTGCAGGCATTAGCAGCAGCCTTTATCATTCACTCCCAAAATGGCCGCAGTGTCCCTTCCTCTTCCCCTTCCCCAGGAGTACCTGTTTGTTCTCCCGTCTTCAGGGTCACTTCAGGGACCCAGGTTGCAGCCCTGGAGGCAGAGGAGAGGCTATTTCCCCCCCACAGTCCTTTTGCGGGCTCCGGCAGCAGCGGCAGCCCGCCGCTCGAGCTCCGGGTGTCCCGCGATCGAGGCCGCCAAAATCGAGGCCGGGGATCCGGAGAACTTGTAGGCCGCAGGGCCGGATGTCGGTGAGAGCCGCGTCTACGGGACCCGGAGAGCACGGATAGGGACGCCCGGCAGTGCCCAGCAGTGCAGGGTGAGCGATTCGGCCGGGTAGGAGCACCAGAGGGAATAAGGATGGGTATCAGGAGTTTGGTGGCCGGGGAGCTCCCGAGACCTGCTGCCTACTCCTTAGCCGTCGCGGCCACGCCCCTAGATGGATAGTTTACTTAATGACGACACAGAGGTAGGTACAGCAGTGGCCTACTGTACCGTAATGCTATATATTATATACTGGTGGTCACTGGTCAGCAAAACTCTGCACTGTACTCCTCCTATATAATATTATACTGGTGTTCCCCAGTCCCCACAATAAAGCAGCACACTGAGCACAGATATGGAGTGTTTTTCAGGCAGACAACGTATACTGGTGGTCACTGTCAGCAAAACTCTGCACTGTACTCCTGCTATATAATACAGCTGCTCCCCAGTCCCCACAATTAAGCAGTGTGAGCACAGATATATGCATCACACTGAGCACAGATATGGAGCGTTTTTTTTCAGGCAGAGAACGGATAACTGGCGGTCACTGATCAGCAAAACTCTGCACTGTACTCCTCCTATATTATACAGCTGCTCCCCAGCCCTCCCCACAATTAAGCAATAATGCACAATCAAGTTCAACAATAACGGAGAGGACGCCAGCCACGTCCTCTCCCTAACATTTCCAATGCACAAGTGAAAATGGCGGCGACGCGCGGCTGCTTATATAGAATCCGAATCTCGCGAGAATCCGACAGCGGGATGATGACGTTCGGGCGCGCTCGGGTTAACCGAGCCATACGGGAGAATCCGAGTATGGCTCGGACCCATGTAAAAAGGGTGAAGTTTGGGGGGGTTCGGTTTCCGAGAAACCAAACCCGCTCATCACTAATTCAAACCGACCTATGACCCCTCATGTACTGTAAATGACCAGCCCTTTAACCTATGGATGAAGAGATTACAGTTTCCTTTGTTTCATGCTTTGGACCATTGTATAAAACCAAGCCTCCTGGCTGGCTTCAGTCTTTTCTCTGAAGGTCATCTATTCAGATTGACTGAGGACTGGAACCAGGTTGCGCAGGCGAACAAACGTATGTATCCATTGGTTGTAGCTTCTTCTCTTGTATTCTTGTATTTCTGTTGTATCCCCCTTTTAAGTAAATAATTGTTGCTGGGTTGGACCTCAATCTTACATATACAACTGGTGTCGCATTTCCTTTCCTGTTAGGGGTTAAAGTGTATAGGCCGCACGTGTAGCTATTTTGTGCTTACAGCGTGACGGTGTGCTTATGCAATGAGTACGCATTTCATAGAGGTTTAACTGACACATGATTAGTGGTTGCTGCAGCCTGAACATTTGTGTATTTAAGGTATTGCTCTTTTCCTGACAGTTAATCAGACTTAACAATTGGGAGCTCTGTCCGGTTCATCACATACTCACAGACTTGCAGGCCATAAACAGACTTTGAGCTACAACAAAGGGTGGAGACGCATGTTAAGTAATCTTGCATTGTGTTTGAAACCAGGTTGTGTTGTTAGATAACAGTCTGTTCTGTATAGTCTTAGATGTGCTGGTGTAATCCAGGGGACAAACAGGAAAAAAGCCATTTATACTTTGTGTGTAATTTTGGCACAAAAGCATACACAAAGCATACCGATACTTTGCATGCATTCTCACATACTATTGCCATAGGCTTACAATCATTATAGATCTGTGTGAAATCGGATACATTTGTTTGCTATATATATATATATATATATATATATATATTTGAAATAGTGTGTTAAGGGAGTAATTGTAAAACACAATTGTGTGTTGTGTTAGTGAGCGATAGTAGTTTTAGTGCTCACATTTATCGAAATAGTGTAGTTTATTGAATTGCGAACGCACGTTTGTACGGTACGTGAGGACAGCGTACAGAAGCACGCATGTGGCGTAGACACGCACGGTCACGTGTTTACGCAAGGTTGTGTAGAGTTGCATGCTCAAGGTATAACCACATGATAGCTGGTCAATTTAAGGCGGGATAGTATACATTTAATACTATATATATAGCACATAACTATCCGATTTCAAAAGCAGATTATTGTAATACTTTGGTTAAACTGTACTGCCTCTGGGGTAAAACCATCAATCAAAGGGAGTGATATCTTTCTGTACAGAAAAACACTGTGTAACTGTGTGAGTTGAAAGTAGGAGTGGATGTATTGAACCCCGGGAAAATCAGGATCTCGTGGAAACACTTGAGTTAGCAGAGGCTCAGTGGCGTGAGGTTCGCTACCTTACGTGAATACATAAATAGAGAAGTACGCAAGTCGTGAGGAGACTTGCACAGGAGCGTGATAGAGTATAGAATTGTGAATTGAAGTTTAAGGTTGTTGTGTTGCGCTCCGGCTGAGGAGCGCAGCTTGTGAATTCGACTCCAGCGATCGTAGGGCATATAGATAACAAGTATCTATAGGCCGTGCGATTGCACCGCACATCCGTGTGTTCTACAGAGCACCAAGTGATATTATTGTGTCATATGCGCTGTGGGAAGCATATGCAAACGTGATTGTGTAAACAAGGGGTTTTGCACTTTACAGGAAATATCCCTGGTGGGCTTCCACTGGAAAGGGGGATCGGTGGTCTGTTTCTCTCCCTACAAAAAATTCCAGTGGAAAGATACCGAAAAGGACATTTTCGCTGTTTTTCTCTCTCAGGAAAATATTCCAACAGAACCTCCACCGAAAGAAATTTCGGTGCTGAAGGGTCTGATAGTAGTATAGGTCAGCAGGGACTGGAGTGAGTGAAAGCGCTAGGTTGACTTTCACCATCTGCTTGCATTGTGTATTTGGTGTTTGTGATAAAAGGCCCACAATGGGAGCCAAGTGCACAAGTGAGAGACGTTCGGCAGCCAGGGTTCAGGCTGGGGAGCTGCAGCCCAAAGGATCCGCAAGGTTTATTATGTGTGGGAAATATGGTCAACACTCGGAGGCTTTTTGCGATGAATGGGTACGTATGACTGCTGAAGATAGGGCATCATTCCCTAGGGTGGGTAGTTTTGAATCAGAGGTACTGCAGAGCATAAGGATTAGAATATGTCTGATCAAATCTAGAAAACAGGATCAGACATACCGACTGTTTAAATCTGTGGCAACAAGAGGGAGATGTGCAATGGGAACTGGCTCGCACAGCAGGTTCCAAACCTAACAGGAATGTGATTGCAAGCACACCATCACCAACACATGTCGATGGGGAGAAATTGGCTACAACCAATGGTACATCTGTAAATTATAGTAAAATGCAGAATCAATGTGTTAACCCTAACCCTTGCAAGTTGTATCCCGTTTTGAATTCTCTCCAAGGTTATAGGTCAGAGGAAGATGATGGATCCAGCCTAATCTCAGCCCTCATCCAGGCAGTCACCTTGCAGGAAACTCAGGTGGGCATGGCCCAACCAATAAGAGCAGTGACGGTGTCTCCCACTGAAGGGACGGGTGAGATCACATCCACCGGTAAGTGTGAGACTGTTCATTACGCAGAGACAGTAACACCTCACAGTGAGAATAGAAGGGTTGCGTTACATCCTGTCTGAGTAATAGCAACTCCCAATGGGAGAACAGATAGCCAGGGAGTAACCCTCATCAGGAATACTGCAATGTATTGCCCAAGGACCAGATCAGAACTGCGGTCAATCATTTCAGAATTCCCTGATCCCCGGAGACATTTAGCCAGATGTCAGAAGTATATTAAGGATCTGGGTAATGCCCATGAACCTACAAACAAAGATTGGCAGGCACTTTGAAAGCGTGCCTACCCCCTAATATTGACATCCCAAAATTCATAACTGATTGTAAACTAGATGTAGAAGTGCCTCTCACTGATGAGTACAATCAGGAGAATATAAAGCAAATTAACATACAATTAGAATTGTATTTCCCCACTGTTGTTAAGTGGAGCAAAATTTTCTCCATAAGACAGAAGGACAGTGAACCAACATCCGAGTATTTCCATAGGGCCTTACAAATAATGGCTAGATACACTGGGGTATCGGATATAAGGAACAATGCGAATTACAGGGAGGTGGCTGTCTCTGTGCTAATGGACGGGCTCAAAAAGGCATTGAGGGTCAGGGTGCAGACTTCTTTTCCTAATTGGAGAGGGGTCACAGTAGATACTCTCGGAGTATGCGCTATTGAGCATCATGAGAGTATCTCCAAACGTAAAGAACAGCAACAGGAGAGGTTGAGGACGGTAAGTATACAGGCTCTTACAGGGAAGCCCCATCAGTCTAAACCCCAGACCCCTGATGTTTGGAAAAGATCAAGACTATGTTACATTTGTAGAAAGAAAGGACATTTTGCTCAGGATTGTAGGAGTAGTAGGACACATAGTCAATATAGACCCCCTAGACCAGAACACGAGCCACGTTATTAAATACATAGAAGGGGCCAAGGGACATATAGTAAAGATTTTAAAGCCTTATAGAACACACTAATTTGGCAAATGGGAAGAACGAGATAAGTGCAACATTACCCTTTGACAAAACTTGCAGGGGTTAAGATGGGGCCCCTATGATGCTAAACCTTTACTTTTTTCTCCTAGCAGCAGTGGCCCCTGACTAACTTAACAGAGATTTTGTTAGATATGATATACATATAGTGTGCTCCCACTCAGGAAGTACAAAGTATGTTAGATACCCACGAAGACTAATGTTGCATTCCACTGTTCTAGATTCATGTCCATCACAGGTAGAGGAAATTATCTCGCAAAATACCGGTTCCCTATGAACTTAGGATGGACAGGACACTGGATTGATGGCTGGGATAGTCCCAATAGCTATACAACAAGAACAAGCTTTAAAGGGGAGTAGATCACGTAGAGAATCAATTCCCCGTAGTGCCCAATCCAGTTGTCATTTTAATAAAATCCTCTTCACCTCTACAAACTTATCTGTTACCAACCTCTATGTGGTTGGTCTTCACAGTTTCCTTCACCTCTTTCGTTTACCTACAGGAGGGTACAATACATTGACCCGATTACAGTTCATACACCACATGCCTTATCGGAGATTCAGAGTGCTGCCCGAATCCAGTATATCTCACTAGCACAATGGCACCAGTATTACTGCAGTGTGCCTTGTCATGCACAAAGGGTGGGGAATGGGAATACTGGTAAAGGGAGATTGAGTACGGACACTGATATGAATGATGATGTGCCAGCCTGATGGTGAATGCAAACCTGACATTTTTCTTTTTTATAGTCTCTCTTCTAGAGATTTTTTTTAACTCCACGCGACAAATACACAACAGTTAATTGAAATGCAAAATTTATGTTCCCTACAGGAGAGGGCGGTCTGGAAGGTGAAGGGATATGGTCAGGAGTCATCAGGACTGTGGACAGATGGACATGGTAAGCCAGTGACCCCCAGGGCATATCTCCCAAGCCTAGCTGAGGCGGCATACAGTCTGACTCATCTGGGTAAGGAAGGTATGTGCAAACTGGTAAGAGCCTACCGGAGTGCACCAGGATTCTCTTCTCATGCAGGTAGGAAAGCAATGATATGTCTTACTTGCTTGAGGAAGAATATTGGTAAGACAATACCAACAGATCCATTCCATATCCCTCCTACAGACGGACCTTTTCAGGTAATACAAATCGACTTCATACAGTTACCACCCTGTAGGAATTTGAAGTATGTTAGTATGTACCGATGTCTTTTCAAACTGGGTTGAAGCATTCCCTGCTGCCACAAATACTGCTGTGTTCACTGCAAAGAAAATCGTGCAGGAATTTGTGTGCAGATATGGTATCCCTAGAATGATTGAAAGTAATTGGGGTACCCATTTTACGGGTGAAGTCTTCCAGGTCATGTGCAAACTGATGGGTATTAATAGCAAGCTGCATACTCCATACCGGCCACAGGCAAGTGCGAAGGTGGAGAGAATGAACAGCACTATTAAGAACAAGCTAAGCAAAGTGATGGCTGAAACTGGATTGTTGTGGCCAGAAGCATTGCCACTAGTGTTGTACAGCATCAGAACCACTCCCAGGTCACCGCTTAACTTATCACCCTTCGAAGTTCTTTTTGGACGACAACCCCATGTAATGATAGACCCCCAGGATGATTTGAAGTGCAATAACGAAATAGCTGCAATATTTGGTTAGGATGAGACAGCAACTGAGAAACCAGCAAAGGAATCTAAAACTGGTGATTCCTGACCTACCAAGCAGTAATTGTCATGACATTGAGCCTGGGGATTATGTGATGATTTGAAAAAAAAATTACGCTCAGGTTGCCTCGTAGACAGGTGGGAAGGATTGTATCAAGTTTTGTTGACCAGCACGACAGCACTAAAGGTTGCCGAGAGAGAGACTTGGGTCCACTCGTCCCACTGCAAGAAGGTTGCTGACCCGGAGAAAACTCGTGACAAAGAGAAAGGTGAAGAGAACCTCGTATCACTAGAGAATTTGTTCCGGGAAAGCTGAGAGGCAGGACTGTTGAATGGCACCTGAGCGCGGAGAACAACAAAATCAAGGACGGTTGTCGTACCATTTTTCTTTTTTCACCCCCACTGCATTTTTCTTTTTGTTTCCCTTCTTATTTTTGCTCCTTAACGAAATGGATCTACATCAAGAGACTGTGTTTCGGCTTTTTCTGGTGACTCTGTTTTTGATAAGGACAATCTGTTTTTGTGAGGGCCCTCGAGACGTCGAGCAAGGATCTGGAATGGGTTCGGATGTTGAGTACGGATTCATAGGATCTCAGGAGCAGCATATCACTCTAGTAAAGGCTGGTATCAGTAAGAGATCTGGTTGTCACGGAGCTCGGAGGTAATGCGAAGGGTTATTGTCTGATGAATATTGTATATGTAGGCATTGCAAAAACATAATCGAAGATGGGTGCATCCAGAGATGTCAGTCAAACAATAACATCGACATTGGCCGACATCCTTTGAGTGATTACCACTCATTAGTGGGTACGGTCTTAAACCAAACAGAATGCTGGGTGTTCTCACAGGTACCTCAAGGACAGAGTAAGTCGGGATTAGTGCCATACCCTTTAACGATAGATGAGGTACTCGAATTACGGGTTGGGAGACCAGTGGACAAGAAATTCAATATATCTAGGCCCCCCTAGCTTGAAGCTCCACCAGTACCACGTAGATAGGTCACTATTGTGCTTTAATGTGTCCAATTTCCAGAAACCAGGAAATTGGGAAGTGACATGGAATAACCAGACAATGACCTTTTTACACAGAGCTGATAGCATACCTATCGACTCTGAACTTGTACGCAAGATAGCCACCAGTGGAAAGTACTTTCGGTATAGGTATACACGTGGGATTAAAACCATGTGGGCTGGAAAAGTGTTGCAGGGGTATTGTGCCCACATCATCCAGCCCGATACTTGTACTGAGCAAATGAGAGAACTAGGGACCGTTTTCTTTATCAGGAAGATATGTGATATGCTTTTGTTGCATTTTGTCCCTTATGTTCTTCCAGATTATGCCTATTTCATATGTGGGAGGAAAGCATACAAGTGGCTTACTCCGAGCTCTGAAGGGTTGTGTTATATTGGGAGAGTACTACCAGAGGTTATGACCATAGCACACGACAAAAAGAAAGACATTCACCGCAACGCTCAGACTCCTTATACTCATACACATTATGAACACATCATCAAGAGACACCTCATAGATAGGAAAGAGCACGCAGCCTCTGATTTGATCCATGAATCCACTGGGATTCAGTTCCTTCTCGCATTAGATATCACCCGTACTGCCAGAGGAACTATAAATTATAAGTACATCCATGCACTGGCGATATAGATAATATCACTGAGATGTATGATGACACCTTCAGGTATACGGGTAGGGAGCTACAAGCCTAAAAGAAGGAGCTGGTCCAGCACAGGATGGTCCTTAATTATGTTACGGCTGTGACAGGTGGGTACTGTGTTACTCTGGCAACTCAATATGGTGTGAAGTGCTGTACATATATTACGAATAGCACTGACGACCCCACGGAGATCATCGATCAAAAGATGGACGATATCTTGCAGTTAAAGTGGGAGTTCAGAAGGAAACACAACCTAACCTTGATGGCTGTGGGTAATGAACTAACCGGCTGGGCCTCATGGTTGAACCCACTCAAATGGTTTTCTGGATTAGGAGAGTGGGCGCAAAATGTAATTGTGAGTTTAGAAAAGTTTCTCCTTTGTATCCTGGGTGTCGTCATAATTATTGGTCTGATATTCAGGTGTGTTCGAATTTTGACGCGCCACAAACACAGCACAAATTTGATGAGTCTAAGGAGCGAGGGCGTTGTTACAGCAGCAGATTTAATTTTGACCCATCTGTAGAAACAGTGTTATGATAAGGATTGCAAATGAATTTCATGGCCTGTTTCTTTCACCATTTTTCTCTGTTTCTCCCTCTACCCAGAAACATCCAACCGGAAAAGACGTCAACCAAAATTTATGTGAATGTATTATTTTTTTTTTATGTGTCCCTCATCTCTGCAACCTTCAGTTAATGGCACACATAGTCGATAAATGTTATCCACACATAACAGCATACACATACGTTCCCCCTCCATGTATCATCAGGTAAATGTGCTCCCCATTTGTTGGTATAAGAAGCCGAAAAGGTGAGGGTTAAAAGCCCTTGCCCGAAAAGAGATCGGTAGTGTTTGTTTGCCCATGTACAGACCCTTAATACGGGATGAGAAGAATTTAATGTATACTTAGCAATACCTCGAAGCTTACCTAGAACATATACAGCACGATGATACATGCCCCTCAGACATTAATTCATACATAAATGCTTTTTCCTATCCCACTAGGCTATACATTTCCCACCTACAACTCTTCCCCGGTCATCTGAACTTTGTATATATTGTATAGATAATATTTTCATTTTTTATTAGTTATGTGTGGCAGTTATTGTTGACTGCCAAAGGGTGGACTGTCGAAGTTGAAAATATTATAGCCACACGCATTACGTGCAAACACCACACAGATGGCCTCCGTGCGGGTCCTTGTTCCGCCGTGTGTGCGCATGCTCGCACATTACGTATGTTCGCTCACGCGGTCCTGCGTATTAGCGCGTGGTATGAGTAAATACGGTAGCATACGCATTCGCATGGAAAAGCCATAAAGACATATTCCATATTTAATCCACATAGTACATAATTTACACATTGCCTACATGCACCACTCCAGCGAGTTACATTTACTTTGGAAAGGGAACAATAGAGATATTCAACTTTACAGGATATGAGAGGACAGAATTAGGTTAGGAAGTGGTGTTTGGTATCCAGCTGTACAGTATTTCAAGGGCAATATTCCAATGGCAGTTTGCAGAAAGTAGCATGCTCCTGCGCATAGATATGCGCAGGAATATATTATTAATATCACACTGTATGTACTGTACTCTTGATATTTGGAGGGAACCCAGTGGAGGACATCTGCAAGTGCACCTGGACCAGGCATCAGCCACCTGTTCAAACCGACCTATGACCCCTCATGTACTGTAAATGACCAGCCCTTTAACCTATGGATGAAGAGATTACAGTTTCCTTTGTTTCATGCTTTGGACCATTGTATAAAACCAAGCCTCCTGGCTGGCCTCAGTCTTTTCTCTGAAGGTCATCTATTCAGATTGACTGAGGACCGGTAGCAGATAATAGATATAATCTGATTGGTTGCTATGGGCAACATCACCAGTTCTAAAAATCTCTCACCTTAGTAAATTTACCCCATAGACTTTGGCTAGGCAGTGCAGATGCTATTTTTTTATTAGATCTGTATTACTGGGCTGTGTTGTACTTTTAACTTTCATTTCACAGCATCAGATTCAGGAAGTGAAAATCCAGTGAATGAGACAGTGAGAAGCCTAATGCTGGCTCTATTCTGTCTGTGTCTAACTCCTCCTTCCTGATTAACTAATCTTTGCCAAAGCTGTGAACTGAACGAACTAGTTCACCTTGAAGATTAGTTCATTTTGAACTAATCATTCATGAACTACCCATCACTACTAGCAGATAATAGATATAATCTGATTGGTTGCTATGGGCAACATCACCAGTTCTAAAAATCTCCCACCTTAGTAAATTTACCCCATAGACTTTGGCTAGGCAGTGCAGATGCTATTTTTTTTATTAGATCTGTATTACTGGGCTGTGTTGTACTTTTAACTTTAATTTCACAGCATCAGATTCAGGAAGTGAAAATCCAGTGAATGAGACAGTGAGAAGCCTAATGCTGGCTCTATTCTGTCTGTGTCTAACTCCTCCTTCCTGATGAACTAATCTTTGCCAAAGCTGTGAACTGAACGAACTAGTTCACTTTGAAGATTAGTTAATTTTGAACTAATCATTCATGAACTACCCATCACTAACCGGAACCAGGTTGCGCAGGTGAACAAACGTATGTATCCATTGGTTGTAGCTTCTTCTCTGTATTATTGTATTTCTGTTGTAACCCCCTTTTACGTAAATAATTGTTGCTGGGTTGGACCTCAACATTACATATACGATTGGTGTTGTATTTCCTTTCCTGTTAGGGGCTAAAGTGTATAGGTCGTACGTGTAGCTATTTTGTGCTTACAGCATGACGGTGTGCTTACGCAACGTGTACGCATTTCATAGAGGTTTAATTGACACATGATTAGCGGTTGCTGCAGCCTGAACATTTGTGTATTTAAGGTATTTCTCTTTTCCTGAAAGCTAATCAGACTTAACAAAGTAGTGCCTCCTCTCTTCTTTAGGAACTGGCAGCAGCCTGTCACACGTGTGATTCTGTCTGCGTGCAGCGGCTATCCCTTTGATTTAGAGCGAGCCCACAGGGTAGGCGGTGCTCGGGACTAGGAGAGTACTCAGAGCTGTGATAGTGTGGTCTAACTAGGCAGATGGGCGGCACATGTCCATTACATTTCTGCGGCACATCTCTTCATGCCGCCAGCGCTGCCGCTGCCTGTGGTAAGTGTGATAGATGCTGGCGGCAGCGGCAGCAATAGGCAGGACAGTGCGGCTCCATCAGTAATGAGGCAGAGCAGAGCCGGCCCCAACCAAATTGATTCCCTAGGCAAGATTTTGTCTGGTGCCCCCTAGCATGGCCGCTAGTTCTGCCTCCGACCCAGCACCCAGCAGCATACCTCACGGCAGCAGCCAGCAACACCCCTCACCCACAGCAATTCTCATTTTGGTGTACTGTGCCAGCAAGAGCATTGGCACCCCCACCTCCCCATATTTTAAATAAGGAAAGTGCGCGCCATCAGGGCACATTCTTGCTGGGAAGGGGCGTATCCATACAATAGTACCCCCAATTCAAATTATGCCACACAGTAATGTAACCTTGAAAAGGTAAGGTAGTGGTGGATCAAGGGTGACAAAGCAGGACAGAGCAAAAAAGCAATAATAATTTCAAGGTACAATGATTTTAAATTAATAAAATTATAAAACAATACATCACTTGACGTCTGTTTTTAGGTGGGATGTCCAAAGCCTTATATTTTCTCACAGATGTCAAATGGTCCCAATATGTGCATGCGGGGAAAAAATAGGATTTTACTTACCGGTTAATCTATTTCTCGTAGTCCGTAGTGGATGCTGGGGACTCCGTAAGGACCATGGGGAATAGACGGGCTCCGCAGGAGACAGGGCACTTTAAGAAAGAATTAGGAATACTGGTGTGCACTGGCTCCTCCCTCTATGTCCCTCCTCCAGACCTCAGTTAAGGAAACTGTGTCCGGAAGAGCTGACAGCACAAGGAAAGGATTTTGGAATCCAGGGTAAGACTCATACCAGCCACACCAATCACACCGTATAACTCGTGATAAACTTACCCAGTTAACAGTGTGAACAACAACAGAGCATCAGACCAACCTGATGCAACCATAACATAACCCTTATGTAAGCAATAACTATATACAAGCATTGCAGAAGAAGTCCGCACTTGGGACGGGCGCCCAGCATCCACTACGGACTACGAGAAATAGATTTACCGGTAAGTAAAATCTTATTTTCTCTAACGTCCTAGTGGATGCTGAGGACTCCGTAAGGACCATGGGGATTATACCAAAGCTCCCAAACGGGTGGGAGAGTGCGGATGACTCTGCAGCACCGAATGAGCAAACACAAGGTCCTCCTCAGCCAGGGTATCAAACTTGTAGAATTTTGCAAAAGTGTTTGAACCCGACCAAGTAGCTGCTCGGCAAAGCTGTAATGCTGAGACCCCTCGGGCAGCCACCCAAGAAGAGCCCACCTTCCTTGTGGAATGGGCTTTTACTGATTTTGGAGGCGGCAATCCAGCCGCAGAATGAGCCTGCTAAATCGTGTTACAGATCCAGCGAGCAATAGTCTGCTTTGAAGCAGGAGCACCCAGCTTGTTGGATGCATACAGGATAAACAGCGAGTCAGTTTTCCTGACTCCAGCCGTTCTGACTACATAAATCTTCAAAGCCCTGACTACATCTAGTAACTTGGAATCCTCCAAGTGACGAGTAGCCGCAGGCACCACAATAGGTTGGTTCAAATGAAAAGATGACACCACCTTCGGCAGAAATTGCGGACGAGTCCGTATTTCTGCCCTGTCCATATGGAAAACCAGATAGGGGCTTTTACATGACAAAGCTGCCAATTCTGACACACGCCTAGCCGAAGCTAAGGCCAATAGCATGACCACCTTCCACGTGAGATATTTTAACTCCACGGTCGTAAGTGGCTCAAAGCAGTGAGATTTCAGGAAACTCAACACCACGTTAAGATCCCAAGGTGCCACTGGTGGCACAAAAGGGGGCTGAATATGCAGCACTCCCTTTACAAACGTCTGAACTTCAGGAAGAGAAGCCAGTTCCTTTTGAAAGAAAATGGATAGGGCCGAAATCTGGACCATAATGGACTCTAATTTTAAGCCCATAGTCACTCCCGACTGTAGGAAGTGAAGGAAACGGCCCAGCTGGAATTCCTCTGTAGGGGCCTTCCTGGCCTCACACCAAGCAACATATTTTCGCCATATACGGTGATAATGTTTTGCTGTCACGTCCTTCCTAGCCTTTATCAGCGTAGGAATAACCTCATCCGGAATGCCTTTCTCTGCAGCCGCGGTAAGTCTTGGAACAGACAGGGTCCCTGTTGCAACAGATCCTGTCTGAGAGGCAGAGGCCATGGGTCCTCTGTGAGCATTTCTTGCAGTTCCGGAAACCAAGTCCTTCTTGGCCAATCCGGAACAATGAGCATTGTTCTCACTCCTCTTTTTCTTACGATTCTCAGCACCTTGGGAATGAGAGGAAGAGGAGGAAACACATAAACCGATTGGAACACCCACGGTGTCACTAGTGCGTCCACAGCTATCGCCTGAGGGTCTCTTGACCTGGCGCAATACCTTTGTAGCCTTTTGTTGAGGCGGGATGCCATCATGTCCACCTGTGGCAGTTCCCATCGATTTGTAATCTGTGTGAAGACTTCTTGATGAAGTCCCCACTCTGAAGTCTGCTTCCCAGTTGTCCACTCCCGGAATGAACACTGCTGCCAGTCCTTGCACGTGATTCTCCGCCCAGCGAAGAATTCTGGTGGCTTCTGCCATTGCCACCCTGCTTCTTGTGCCGCCCTGGCGGTTTACATGAGCCACTGCGGTGATGTTGTCTGACTGAATCAGCACCGGTTGGTTGCGAAGCAGAAGCCCCGCTTGACTCAGGGCGTTGTATATGGCCCTTAGTTCCAGGATATTGATGTGCAGACAAGTCTCCTGACTTGACCACAGCCCCTGGAAATTTCTTCCCTGAGTGACTGCCCCCCCACCCTCGGAGGCTTGCATCCGTGGTCACCAGGACCCAGTCCTGTATGCCGAACCTGCGGCACTCTAGAAGGTGAGCACTCTGCAGCCACCACAGAAGAGACACCCTGGCCCTGGGGGATAGGGTGATCAGCCGATGCATCTGAAGATGCGATCCGGACCACTTGTCCAACAGATCCCACTGAAAAGTCCTCGCATGGAACCTGCCGAAGGGAATGGCTTCGTATGACGCCACCATCTTTCCCAGGACTCGCGTGCATTGATGCACCGACACCTGTTTTGGTTTTAAGAGGTCTCTGACCAGAGTCACGAGCTCCTGGGCCTTCTCCGCCAGGAGAAAAACCTTCTTCTGGTCTGTGTCCAGAATCATGCCCAGGAAGTGCAGACGCGTCATAGGAATCAGCTGCGACTTTGGAATATTCAGAATCCAGCCGTGCTGTTGCAACACCTCCCGAGAGTGTGTTACACTGATCAGCAACTGCTCTCTGGACAACGCCTTTATGAGGAGATCGTCCAAGTATGGGATAATTGTAACTCCTTGCTTTCGCAGAAGCACCATCATTTCTGCCATTACCTTGGTAAATATTCTCGGTGACGTGGACAGACCAAACGGCAACGTCTGGAATGACAGTCCTGTACCACAAATCTGAGGTACTCCTGATGAGGTGGATAAATGGGGACATGCAGGTAAGCATCCTTTATGTCCAGAGACACCATAAAATCCCCCTCTTCCAGGCTTGCAATGACCGCCCTGAGCGATTCCATCTTGAACTTGAACCTTTTCAGGTAAATGTTCCGGGATTTTAAATTTAATATGGGTCTGACTGAACCGTCCGGTTTCAGTACCACAAACATTGTGGAATAGTAACCCCTTCCCTGTAGAGGGAGGGGAACCTTTACCACCACCTGCTGGAGATATAATTTGTGAATTGCCGCTAACACTACTTCCCTTTCTATGGGGGAAGCTGGCAGGGCCGATTTGAGGTAACGGTGAGGGGGCATCACTTCGAATTCCAGCTTGTATCCCTGAGACACAATCTGTATTGCCCAGGGATCCACCCGTAAGCGAACCCACTGGTGGCTGAAATTTTGGAGACGCGCCCTCACCGCTCCTGGCTCCACCTGTGGAGCCCCAGCGTCATGCGGTGGATTTAGTGGAAGCCGGGGAGGACTTCTGTTCCTGGGAACTAGCTGTATTGTGCAGCTTCTTTCCTCTACCCCTGCCTCTGGCAAGAAAAGACGCACCTCGGACTTTCTTGCCTCTTTGTGATCGAAAGGACTGCATTTGGTAATACGGTGCTTTCTTAGGTTGTGAGGGAATATATGGCAAAAAATTTGACTTCCCCGCCGTAGCCGTGGAAACTAGGTCCGAGAGACCGTCCCCAAACAATTCCTCACCCTTATAAGGTAACACCTCCATGTGCTTTTTTGAGTCGGCATCACCTGTCCATTGCCGAGTCCACAGGACCCTTCTGGCAGAAATTGACATTGCATTTATTCTAGAGCCCAGTAGGCAAATGTCTCTCTGGGCATCCCTCATATATAGGACAGCGTCTTTTCTATGCCCCAGGGTCAGTAATATAGTATCCTTGTCCAAGGTATCAAGTTCCTCAGACAGAGTATCTGTCCATGCTGCTACAGCACTACACATCCAGGCCGACGCAATTGCCAGCCTTAGTAGGGTACCTGAATATGTATATACGGACTTCAGGATACCTTCCTGCTTTCTATCCGCAGGATCTTTTAGGGTGGCCGTATCCTGTGACGGCAGGGCTACCTTCTTAGATAAGCGTGTCAAAGCTTTGTCTACCCTAGGGGATGACTCCCAGCGTAACCTGTCCTTTGGCGGGAAAGGATACGCCATAAGTAACCGTTTGGGAATCTGCATTTTCCTATCAGGAGAATCCCAAGCTTTTTCACATAACTCATTTAACTCATGTGAAGGGGGAAAAGTCACCTCTTGCCTTTTTTCCCCAAACATATAAACCCTCTTGTTAGGGACAGGGTTTTCCTCTGAGATGTGCAATACAACCTTAATTGCTATAATCATGTAGCGGATGGCTTTTGCCATTTTAGGCTGCAACTTTGCATCATCGCCATCGACACTGGAGTCAGAATCCGTGTCGATATCTGTGTCAACAATTTGGGATAGTGGCCGCTTCTGAGACCCTGACGGCCTCTGCGCTGTAGGATCAGGCATGGGTTGAGACCCTGACTGTCCCAAGGCTTCAGCTTTATCCAACCTTTTATGCAAGGAGTTTACATTATCATTTAACACCTTCCACATATCCATCCAATCAGGTGTCGGCGCCGTCGGCGGAGACACCACATTCAACTGCACCTGCTCTGCTTCCACATAGCCTTCTTCGTCAAACATGTCGACACAAGCGTACCGACACACCACACACACAGGGGATGCTCTATTTGAGGACAGAACCCCCACAAGGCCCTTTGGAGAGACAGAGAGAGAGTATGCCAGCACACACCCCAGCGCTATATGACCCAGGAATTACACAGTAACTTAGTGTTTACCCAGTAGCTGCTGTATACACTGATTTTGCGCTAAATTTATGTGCCCCTCCTCTCTTTTTACCCTCTTTCTACCGTGATTCTGCAGGGGAGAGCCTGGGGAGCTTCCTCTCAGCGGAGCTGTGGAGAGAAAATGGCGCTGGTGAGTGCTGAGGAAGAAGCCCCGCCCCCTCAGCGGCAGGCTTCTGTCCCGCGATTTTGTGTAAAATAATGGCGGGGGCTCATGCATATATACAATGCCCAACTGTATATATGCTCTTTTATGCCAAGAGGTACTTAAATTGCTGCCCAGGGCGCCCCCCCCTGCGCCCTGCACCCTACAGTGACCGGAGTGTGCGGGTTTAATGTGGGAGCAATGGCGCACAGCTGCAGTGCTGTGCGCTACCTCATATGAAGACTGGAGTATTCTGCCGCCGCTTTCGAAGTCTTCTTGCTTCTCACGCCGGCTTCTGGCTCTGCGAGGGGGACGGCGGCCCGGCTCCGGGATCGGACGACCAAGGGTGCGTTCCTGTGTTCGATCCCTCTGGAGCTAATGTTGTCCAGTAGCCTAAGAAGCATGACCTATCCACAGTGAGTAGGTCTGCTTCTCTCCCCTCAGTCCCACGTAGCAGAGAGTCTGTTGCCAGCAGATCTCTCTGAAAATAAAAAATCCTAACAAAATACTTTCTTATTAGCAAGCTCAGGAGAGCTCACTAAAGTGCACCCAGCTCGTCCGGGCACAGATTCTAACTGAGGTCTGGAGGAGGGACATAGAGGGAGGAGCCAGTGCACACCAGTATTCCTAATTCTTTCTTAAAGAGCCCTGTCTCCTGCGGAGCCCGTCTATTCCCCATGGTCCTTACGGAGTCCCCAGCATCCAATAGGACGTTAGAGAAACAAAGTGGACAATAATGTGTAGGGTATACAGTATCATCATCAGCATAAAATGTGAGGTTCCCAGGAGAGCAGTTACCTGAAGATCTCCAGAAGAAGGCTGCGTTGTCTCTAGCCTGCCAGGCCTCTCGCGGGCTCCTGGGCCATCACCCACATGAAGGCAGTGGTCTGGCAAGAATTAGGTGGCCACTGTAGGTGGGAGGAGGGGAGGTTAGGCAGTGGCAAGGCGGCTTATGCAGGACGGTGTAAGGCAGGCAGGGCCGGCAACAGAAATCTTGGGGCCCGGTACACTGACATCTCTGTGGCCCCCCCCCCCGGCCCAACCCCCCTTGCCCCCAGCATGCCGACATCGATATGCCTGGGCCGCCTGCCGGCATTCTGGCAGCCGGGATCCCGGCGTCGGTATGCTGACAGCCAGGATTCCGGCCGCCGAGATCCTATCTACGTCCACTACCACAGCACAGACATTCTGCTCTCATCTGACATGCACATGCATGCATGCAGATGCATCCATATGTGCAGAATGCAGATGCATGCAGAATGTGCAGAATGTGCCCGCCTGCATTCCGCCCCAAACCAATCCTAAAGCCCTATACATGATGCATGAAGTGATAAAAGCCTTACCAACAGGCTGCAGCAGCAACACACTGACAGTGACACAGCCGTCCGGCTCCTCACTCACAGAGCAGAGACAGGGAGGCCGCGTGCGGTGAGACACTGGAGGGGCGGTCCGGACGAGCTTCCTGCTGTGTGACTGGTGCGCGGTGCAACGTCAGTACACTGCACAGCACACGGCACGGCCGGGGACTGGCTGAACGGATGACAGGAGACCTGGGGGGAGGGGGGGGGAGCTGAGGGCACTGAAGAGTGATCACAGGACTCCAGAGGGCTGGGGGGGCGCGTGTGCTGAATAAAAAAAATAAGATTTTACTCACCGGTAAATCTATTTCTCGTAGTCCGTAGTGGAAGCTGGGAACTCCGTAAGGACCATGGGGAATAGACGGCTCCGCAGGAGACTGGGCACATCTAAAGAAAGATTTAGGACTATCTGGTGTGCACTGGCTCCTCCCCCTATGACCCTCCTCCAAGCCTCAGTTAGGAACTGTGCCCGGAAGAGCTGACACAATAAGGAAGGATTTTGAATCCCGGGTAAGACTCATACCAGCCACACCAATCACACCATATAACACGTGATAGGAACCCCGGTTAACAGTATGATAACAATTGGAGCCTCTGAAGAGATGGCTCACAACAAAACCCGATTTTTGTAACAATAACTATGTACAAGTATTGCAGACAATCCGCACTTGGGATGGGCGCCCAGCATCCACTACGGACTACGAGAAATAGATTTACCGGTGAGTAAAATCTTATTTTCTCTGACGTCCTAGTGGATGCTGGGGACTCCGTAAGGACCATGGGGATTATACCAAAGCTCCCAAACGGGCGGGAGAGTGCGGATGACTCTGCAGCACCGAATGAGAGAACTCCAGGTCCTCCTTAGCCAGGGAATCAAATTTGTAGAATTTAGCAAACGTGTTTGCCCCTGACCAAGTAGCTGCTCGGCAAAGTTGTAAAGCCGAGACCCCTCGGGCAGCCGCCCAGTATGAGCCTACCTTCCTTGTGGAATGGGCTTTTATTGATTTAGGCTGCGGTAATCCTACCGCAGAATGCGCCAGCTGAATAGTGCTACAAATCCAGCACGCAATAGACTGCTTAGAAGCAGGAGCACCCAGCTTGTTGGGTGCATACAGGATAAACAGCGAGTCAGTTTTTCTGACTCCAGCCGTCCTGGAAACATACATTTTCAGGGCCCTGACTACGTCCAGCAACTTGGAATCCTCCAAGTCCCTAGTAGCCGCAGGCACCACAATAGGTTGGTTCAAGTGAAAAGCTGAGACCACCTTCGGAAGAAACTGAGGATGAGTCCTCAATTCTGCCCTATCCATCTGGAAAATCAGAGAAGGGCTTTTACAAGACAAAGCCGCCAATTCTGAAACCTGCCTGGCCGAAGCCAAGGCCAACAGTATGACCACTTTCCACGTGAGATATTTTAATTCCACAGTCTTAAGTGGTACGAACCAATGTGATTTCAGGAATGCCAAAACCACATTGAGATCCCAAGGTGCCACTGGGGGCACAAAAGGAGGCTGAATATGCAGAACTCCTTTGACAAAAGTCTGAACTTCAGGCAGTGAAGCCAGTTCTTTCTGGAAGAAAATCGACAGAGACGAAATCTGGACCTTGATGGACCCCAATTTGAGGCCCAACGTCACCCCTGCTTGCAGGAAGTGTAGGAATCGACCCAGTTGAGATTCCTCCTTCGGGGCCTTCATGGCCTCACACACCAAGCAACATATTTCCGCCAAATGCGGTAATAATGTCTTGCGGTGACATCCTTCCTGGCTTTGATCAGGGTAGGGATGACTTCCTCCGGAATACCCTTTTCCTTTAGGATCCGGTGTTCAACCGCCATGCCGTCAAACGCAGCCGCGGTAAGTCTTGGAACAGACAGGGTCCCTGCTGCAGCAGGTCTTGTCTGAGCGGCAGAGGCCAAGGGTCCTCTGCCAGCATCTCTTGAAGTTCCGGGTACCAAGCTCTTCTTGGCCAATCCGGAACCACGAGTATGGTTTTCACTCCTCGCATTCTTATTATTCTCAGTACCTTGGGTATGAGAGGTAGAGTAGGAAACACATAAACCGACTGGTACACCCACGGTGTCACTAGAGCGTCCACAGCGATCGCCTGAGGGTCCCTTGACCTGGCGCAATATCTTTTCAACTTTTTGTTGAGGCGGGACGCCATCATGTCCACCCGTGGTCATTCCCAACGGTTTACCCGCATTTGGAAAACTTCTGGAAGAAGTCCCCATTCTCCCGGGTGTAGGTCGCCCATCGGAGAATCCTTGTGGCTTCTGCCATCGCCATCCTGCTTCTTGTGCCGCCCTGTCTGTTTACATGGGCGACCGCCGTGATGTTGTCTGATTGGATCAGTACCGGCTGGTTCTGAAGCAGGGGCCTTGCTTGGCTTAGGGCATTGTAAATGGCCCTTAGCTCCAGAATATTTATGTGAAGCGAAATCTCCTTGGAAATTTCTTCCCTGTGTGACTGCACCCCAGCCCCGAAGGCTGGCCTCCGTGGTCACC